>NC_138774.1:77868059-78240559 GCF_965119305.1 Pelophylax lessonae
TATAAATGTGAATATTTCAATGCTCTGAACAGTTGTCATGTAGGAGGGATGAAGACACAGAGGGAATATAGGAGAGAATAGATCCATCTGTATACTGTATGTAGATGAACACAGGTCAATGAGGTGTAATATACTGGAGAGATTAACTGACTCCTCAGACCCCATGATTAACATCATTACCATCCTCTATAATGACTTCCATCTTCCAGTCCTCATCCAGAATCCTCCCATACCTCACCTCTCTCCATCTCTAATTCTCACATCTGCTCTGTTCTGTCTTCTCCTTTTTGCCTTGCTTTTTTTTTTTTTTTATCTCTGTCCTGTACACCAGTTTCCTTTCTGTCTCTTGTGTCCTGAGCATGACTCTTCATTCCCTCCCAGTCCTTAGTGCCCCTCTCTCTCTCTCTCCTATGCATTCTCTCTCTCTCTCTCTCTCTCTCTCCTATGCATTCTCTCTCTCTCTCTCTCTCTCTCTCTCTCTCTCTCTCTCTCTCTCTCCTATGCATTCTCTCTCTCTCTCTCTCTCTCTCTCTCTCTCTCCTATGCATTCTCTCTCTCTCTCTCTCTCTCCTATGCATTCTCTCTCTCTCTCTCTCTCTCTCTCTCTCCTATGCATTCTCTCTCTCTCTCTCTCTCCTATGCATTATCTCTCCTGCTTTCTCCCTATCATTCTCTCCACCTCTCCTCCACTATCCTGTGCACCCTCTCTCTCTCTCTCTCCTATCCTGTGTATTCTCTCTCTCTCTCTCTCTCTCTCTGTGTCCTCCTTTCTCACTCACTCTCTTTCTCTCTCCTTAATATACTGTGTCACTGTGTCTCCTCTATTCCTTTCCCCCTCTCTCTCCTTTCTTCTTGTTATGTCTCTGTGCCTTCTCTCCTCCTTCCCCCTTCCTTTTTCTTATACTGTACTCTCTCACTGCCCAATCTCCTTCTTTTTCCATCTCTATTTCTCCTCATACTATACCATGTCTCTGCCTTCTCTCCTCCTTTCTCCCCTGTTCTCGCTTTTCACTAAACTGTATCTCTATATCTCCTCTCATCATTTCTCCCTCTCTGCTTCTTCTTTACTACACTGTGTACCTGTGCCTTCTTTCCTCCTTTCTCCCCACTTCTCTCTTACTATGTTGTGTTCTGTTCCTTCTCTCCTTATCTCTCCCTTTTTATGTTTTTACTATACTGTGCTTCTGCCCCTTCTCCTCTCCTCTTACTCTCTCCTTTCTTCCTATACTGTGTGTCTGTCTGTTCTCCTTTTTCCTTCTCCCCTGTCCTGTCCTCTATATTGTCTCTCTGCCCCCCATCTTTAATGATATACTGTATCTCTGTGTCTCCTCGCCTCCTTTCTCCCTCTCTCATTTCTTTTACTATATGGTGTCCCTGTGCCTTCTCTCCTCCTTTCTCTCGCACTCATTCTTCCTTCCATATTGTGCCTCTGTGCCTCCTCTTCTTTCTAAACTGTGTCTGCCTCCTGTGCTGCTTTCTCCTTGTCTCTCTTCCCCCTATATTTTTTCTCTGCCCCCCTCTTTTTATATGTGCCTTCTTTCTTCCTTTTTCTTTTGTATAGCTTTGTTACTATGCTGTGTCTCCTCTCATCTTCCCCTGTTATTTTTTTACTGTGTCACTCTGTACAATCCCTTCTCCTTTCTTCCTCTCTCTCTTCTTTCTGTAGGGCTCTCCTCCTTTCTCCCTCTTTCCCTCCCCTTACTATCATTGGACCTCTCCGCTCTCCCTCTCATTGTCCTGCTTTCACCTTTACTTATCTTTGTGCCCTTCTTTTCCTCTGTCCCATGGCTCTTTCTTTCTTTCTTTCTTTCTTTCTTTCTTTCTTTCTTTCTTTCTTTCTTTCTTTCTTTCTTTCTTTCTTTCTTTCTTTCTTTCTTTCTTTCTTTCCTTTCCTTTCCCCTTTTCCTTTCTTTTCTTTCCATTCCATCCCATTCCAATCCATTCCTTTCCTTTCCTTTCCTTTCCTTTCTTTTCTTTTCTTTTCTTTTCTTTTCTTTTCTTTTCTTTTTCTTTTCCTGTCCTTTCCTTTCATTTCCTTTCCTTTCCTTCCCTTTCATTTTCTCTTCTTTCCCTTCCTTTCTTCCCTTTTCCTTCCTTTCTTCCTTCCTCCTTTCCTTTCATATATCTATCCCTATCCACTCTCTGTTCTCTGCCCTTTCACCCTAATGCCCTTCTTTTCCTCTGTCCCATGGCTCTTCTTTCTTTCTTTCTTTTCTTTTCTTTTCCTTTCTTTTCTTTCCTTTCCTTTTTTCTTTTTTTTTTCTTCCCATTCCAATCCTCTCTTTCCCTTTCCTCTTCTTTTCTTTTCTTATCTTTCCCTTCCCTTCCCTTTCTTTTCTTTTGTTATCTTTCCCTTCCCTTTCTTTTCTTTTCTTTTCTTTTCTTTCCTTTCCTTCCCCTTTCCTTTCCTTTCCTTTCCTTTCCTTTCCTTTCCTTTCCTTTCCTTTCCTTTCCTTTCCTTTCCTTTTGTTTTATTTTCTTTTCTTTCCTTCCCCTTTCCTTTCCTTTCCTTCCTTTCCTTTCCGTTCCTTTCCTATCCTTTCCTTTCCTGTCTTTCCTTTCATTTCCTTTTCTTTCCTTTCCCTTCCTTTCTTCCTTTTTGCTTCCTTTCTTCCTTCCTCCCTTCCTTCCATATATCTATCCCTATTCACTCTCTGTTCTCTGCCCTTTCACCCTAATGTTTAATTTGGTCTTTTCCAAAATACATGTCACTCTGCTATCAGATACCAGTGACAGGTTCTCTTCGGTAATGTGACTGTACATAGATCATGTCACTCAGATATTTTATTTTCTCTATTTTTCTATTCCATTGCTCTTCTTGTTTAACCCCTTATCTCCACCCTAAGGTATCCTCTCTTATTTTACTTTTTTAATTTTATCCATGTTATTTAATGCCCTGGCTCTATGCTTTTCTCTGAGTTTCTTGTACAACCCCACACACCTCTCCCTGCATCTAAATCTCCTCTTTTCTCTTGCCCCCTGTTTGTCCTGTGCTGCCCCGCTAGCCCTGGCTCTATGCCTGGGGACATTTCCAGACACCACCATCCTTGGAATAATCTAGCAGCCTGAGAACAGTCGGTGATGGGCCCTGGCTGGTAGCTTGGCTCTGTCCCACCTCTCTGACTGTGGAGAGAAGCTTTGTCTGTCTAATACAATCACCATCTTGTGTTCACATTGATTGCATTGCAAGCTGCAGAATTCTGTGTGCTGGCTGCAGACTGAATGTGGGTGAATGGCCATCACATTGGGTGTATTCTATGGTGTGGAATGTCATTGAAAGACAGGGGCTTTTTGTTGTGGAAACTAATCTTCGCAGTATTGAATGTCACTATGAGAAACAGAGTCTCTTTTATTTTATTTTGATAGGATACTGGTAAACACAACAATATAACTGCTCTAAAGTTATAGGACTGATTCCGGACTGGAATTTCCATAATTATTCTCAATGTGTCCAATTCTAATGATACTGGTCTGTACAGAGAGGTCCTATTTAATGACACTGGACTCTACATTGATGCCAATTTCTAATACTGGTCTGTACAGAGATGTCCTATTATATTGATACTGGTCCATACAGAGATGTCCTATTATATTGATACTGGTCTCTACATTGATGCCCATTTCTAATAGTACTGGTCCGTACAGACATGTCCAATTCTAATGATACTGGTCTATACACAAATGTCCTATTATATTGATACTGGTCTGTACAGACATGTCCAATTCTCATACTGGTCCATACACAAATGTCCTATTATATCAATTCTAATGATACTGGTCTGTACACAAATGTCCTATCATATTGATACTGGTCCATACATAGATGTCCAATTCTAATGATACTGGTCCATACACAAATGTCATATTATATTGATACTGGTCTTTACAGACATGTCCAATTCTAATGATACTGGGCCATACACAAATGTCCTATTATATTGATACTGGTCCTTACATAGATGTCCTATTCTAAAAATACTGGACTGTACAGAGATGTCCTATTTAATGACACTGGTCTCTACAATGAATCTCAATTCTACTGGTCTGTACAGAGATCTCCTATTCTAATAATACTGGACTGTACAGAAATGTCCTATTTAATGACACTGGTCTCTACAACAATGCCCAATTCTACTGGTCTGTACAGAGATGTCCTATTCTAATAATACTGGACTGTACAGAAATGTCCTATTTAATGACACTGGTCTCTACAATTAATCTCAATTCTACTGGTCTGTACAGAGATCTCCTATTCTAATAATACTGGACTGTACAGAAATGTCCTATTTAATGACACTGGTCTCTACAACAATGCCCAATTCTACTGGTCTGTACAGAGATGTCCTATTCTAACGATACTGGTCCATACAGAGATTTCCTATTCTTATTATACTGGTCTGTACAGAGATGTCCTCTTTGATGACCCTGGTCTCTACAATGATGCCCAATTCTACTGGTCTGTACAGAGATGTCCTATTCTAATGATACTGGTCCATACACAGGTGTCCTATTAAGTTGATACTGGTCCATACACAGGTGTCCTATTATAATGATACTGGTCCATACACAGGTGTCCTATCTATGTACATTCTTATAAATTTCAGATTTTTCAGACACGATCTGGAGGCATTACTTGACTATATACACAGACATGCAAATATATTGAATTAATCTTCACGTCATTGTTAATCTCCCCCACTGCAGAGTGAGGTATATTTATTACATACAGATAGGAGACAATGGGTTAAAACGATATATCACATTTTATAGATACATCCATGGGTTAAAGTTACTAAACTAACATAGATACAGATATTTGCCTAATATAAATTTAAAAAATAAAAAATATATCATAAAATGTCGGTGGGGTAGACCATGGTAATCGGCTGTGAACCTTCCTTCTTTTTTTTCCCATTCCTTTCTTTTTCTTATCTTTTTCTATTATTCTAACTTTGATCAGATCTTTTTCTGAATGCTCATTGGTGGGCTTCAGGGTTACTCTTAGCCCAACTTATGCTTGGAAATGTGATGTTTTCTGGATTATTATTGGCAAATTTGGTTCTATTATATGAAGTCACTTTACAGGATTCTCTCCCCTCTCTTCCTTCTTTCCCATTTTGGAACCCTCTATGCATAAAAATCCTGAATTGCCATAAATGTTAGTATCAACATTACTATGCCTACAGCGCATGGACTACCTAGGCCAGTGATGGCAAACCTTGGCACCCCCGATGTTTTGGAACTACATTTCCCATGATGCTCAACTACACGGCAGAGTGCATGAGCATCATGGGAAATGTAGTTCCAAAACATCTGGGGTACCAAGGTTCGCCATCATTGACCTAGACCTTTGCACTTCATGCTTTTTCTTAGGTCTTTATCTTGCCCCTCTGGGCAGAGACGGTCGGAGACTGTCACCATGATATAGTATAGTTGTGACATGGCCAGATTGAAATGGGTTTTGAAAATCTTCATTGGAACGCCATTGTATATACATATATTTGTACAGCATTATTAAGTACTTTATTGTTTGTTTATTTCTCTACTCTATAAAAATAATTGGAAAAGAATACAATAACGCAGCACTGAGTGTGTGGATGTGGGAATTGAGTCATTTTTTTTTGTTGGTTGAAAGAAAAAAAAATGAATCATCCATGGCAGTGGTCTCCAAACTGTGGCCAATTGCTTGCCTTTAACTAGCCCTTGGGACACTCTTAACCTCCCTCTGACATCAACAACGGGGTCTTATTCTTCCCACTGGCACCAATGATGAAGCATAAATTCTTCCTCTGGTACCAAAGATGGGGAATTATTCCTCCCACTGACACAAATGATGGGGCACTATTCCTCCCACTGACACCAACAATGGGGCACTATTCCTCCCACTGACACCAACAATGGGGCACTATTCCTCCCACTGACACCAACAATGGGGCACTATTCCTCCTACTGACACCAACAATGGGGCACTATTCCTCCTACTGACACCAACAATGAGGCACTATTCCTCCTACTGACACCAACAATGGGGCACTATTCCTCCTACTGACACCAACAATAGGACACTATTCCTCCCACTGACACCAACAATGGGGCACTATTCCTCCCACTGACACCAACAATAGGGCACTATTCCTTCCACTGACACCAACAATAGGGCACTATTCCTTCCACTGACACCAACAATAGGGCACTATTCCTTCCACCGACACCAACAAAAGGGCACTATTCCTTCCACTGACACCAACAATGGGGCACTATTCTTCCACTGACACCAACAATGGGGCACTATTCTTCCACTGACACCAACAATGGCGCACTATTCCTTCCACTGACACCAACAATGGGGCACTATTCCTTCCACTGACACCAACAATGGGGCACTATTCCTCCACTGACACCAACAATGGGGCACTATTCTTCCACTAATACCAATGATGGGGAACCTCTTTCACCTAACCACAGGGGTGCTTCGTACTATTTTCACACCCACTGGCCACCAAGCCTGAGACATTTTCTACTCCCACTGTCAAGTGTCAAAAGTCCAGCCACCGTTAAGTTTGGAGACCCCTGATCTATGGGCTGCCTTAGATTAGTTAGAAACAGACTTGTCTGGGAGGGTAGTTTATTCCTCCCTAACGTA
Organism: Pelophylax lessonae; assembly: GCF_965119305.1. NCBI lineage: Eukaryota > Metazoa > Chordata > Amphibia > Anura > Ranidae > Pelophylax > Pelophylax lessonae. The sequence continues at coordinate 77,874,703 of NC_138774.1, forward strand.
CAGTATAATTAACTGGGGGGAAATTCAGACACGTGCAAAGCAGGCGAAAAACACCTGTGTGAATATACTGAACAATGTAAATGGGGGAATGGCAACCATCAATTTAAATCTGTCTGGGAAATGCGCATTTGAGGGTGGAGGTAAGGGTAGTATACAGAGTGCCAAATACAAATTCCCTCCCCACTCAACCCTACTAGCCAGTTAACAGGACCTGTCAAATTTGGTTTCATTTAAAAACATAAACAGTGCTTTCAGTGAATACATTTGCAAATATTTATGTTGTGTCAGGTACCACTGGGAAAAATATATCATTAAATAAATTAAAGGCAACTTTAAATTACAGGTCAGAATAAAGCTACTGTAATATGGAACTGGTAGCGGTGCCTCTTTGGTCAATGATCCGCAGAGTGCCTATTATTGCAATAATATTTGTTTGTACTGGGATTGTGTGACTGGTCTGCAGGGTGCTTTATTTTCATAATACTGGTCTGTACTGGGATTGTGTGACTGGTCTGCAGGGTGCTTTATTTTCATAATACTGGTCTGTACTGGGATTGTGTGACTGGTCTGCAGAGTGCTTTCTTTTCATAATACTGGTCTGTACAGGGATTGTGTGACTGGTCTGCAGGGTGCTTTATTTTCATAATAATGGTCTGTACTGGGATTGTGTGACTGGTCTGCAGGGTGCTTTATTTTCATAGTACTGGTCTGTACTGGGATTGTGTGACTGGTCTGCAGGGTGCTTTATTTTCATAATACTGGTCTGTACTGGGATTGTGTGACTGGTCTGCAGGGTGCTTTATTTTCATAGTACTGGTCTGTACTGGGATTGTGTGACTGGTCTGCAGCGTGCTTTATTTTCATAATACTGGTCTGTACTGGGATTTTGTGAATGATCCACAGAGTGCCTTATTGCAATGATACTACTCTGTTCTGCGATTGTGTAACAGTGCCTTATATACATATATATATAATTGTGTGAGTGCCTTATATTTTGATGTGTTTGTGAACAGAGTTTTTTTTTTTAATCTTAGATGCCCAGACCAAGATTAGCAGCATCACCATGCGTCAGTAAACTTCACAATACCTCAATGACTCATTTTTCTGTTTAACATGAGATTCTCAGGCTGACAACTAGGAACACACACAGTTCTGCATTCCAAGTTCTCTGCTGCAAGGTTATTTAAAGTTCTCTTGGCAAGGGACAGTTTTCTTATGGAGGCATATGGCATTCACAAAGGGGTTAATAATACTGGTCTCTACTGAAATGGTGCTTCTGATCAGGCCCGGACTGGGACAAAAAATAGGCCCGGGCATTTTAGGCTGAGCAGCCCATTTTTTTTTTAAAACAAAATTACCAATAATGAACAACTACCGGTTTCTCTATGTTTTTTAGTTATATTTAGCCTGCACACCCATGCGATCCGATTCTGCAAATAGCACTGTGTTTTGAAAACCGATTGCGGGGTGTCGTTAACCTAAGATACACTCCGCAATCTGTTTGCATGGAGGGGTTGCTATTTACATGCAGTCCGCATTTAGTGTGAACCCAGGCTAAGAGATAACAGGTATTTAGGGTACATTAAAAATATATTACAAAATTTTTGGGTAAAATATAAAAGATGAGTTTGTGTCAAGTAAATAAATACCCAACATGTCAAACCTTAAGACTATGCATGACCGAAAATAGCAACACATTTCAGTACCCTATATTTTCCATAGGCAAAGCTATTAAAGATCATAGAGGTCATCAGTTCAGAGTTAACCATGAATAATGAACCTATAATTATTCCTCTCATTCCAGTGTGCAGGGTGATATATTACACGTGTAGTAAAATCAAGGTTTTTGTTCACAGGCGCCCCCAAAATGTGTATGTAGTTTCTTATGGTATTGGTAAGATAGGGATGACATCAGTAGCAGTGGTGATAGTGGGGATAGGGATGACATCAGTAGTGGTGGTAGGATAGGGATGACATCAGTGGCAGTGGTGGTGGGGATAGGGATGACATCAGTGGCATTGGTAGTGGGGATTGGGATGACATCAGTGGCAGTGGTGGTGGGGATAGGGGTGACATCAGTGGCAGTGGTGGTGGGGATAGGGGTGACATCAGTGGTGGTGGGGGATAGGGGTGACATCATTGGCAGTGGTGGTGGGGATAGGGGTGACATCAGTGGTGGTGGGGATAGGGGTGACAGCAGTGGCAGTGGTGGTGGGGATAGGGGTTACATCAGTGGCAGTGGGAATAAGAATGACATCAGTTGTAGTGGGGATTGGGATGACATCAGTGGCATTGGTGGTGATAGGGATGACATCAGTGGCGGTGGTGGTGGGGATAGTGATAACATCAGTGGTGGTTGGGATAGGGATAACATCAGTGGCGGTGTTGAGGATAAGGATGACATCTGTGGGAATGATGAGGATAGGGGTGACATCAGTGGGAGTGGTGGTAAGGATAGGAATAACATCAGTGGCAGTGGTGGTGGGGATAAGGATGATATCAGTGGCAGTGGTGGTGGGGATAGGAATTACAATGTCCACTGCCACTGATGTCATCCCTATCCTCATCACCACTGCCACTAATGTCATCCCTATCCCCACCACCACCTCGAATGATGTCATCCCTATCCCCCCATCACCACTGCCTCATGGGAGGGGGGGATCAGACCGAGGTATGGCAGTGGGAGAGATGGGATCAGGCAGAGGTATGGCAGTGAGAGAGATGGGATCAGGCAGAGGGATGGCGGTGGGAGAGATGGGATCAGGCAGAGGGATGGCGGTGGGAGAGATGGGATCAGGCAGAGGGATGGCGGTGGGAGAGATGGGATCAGGCAGAGGGATGGCGGTGGGAGAGATGGGATCAGGCAGAGGGATGGCGTTGGGAGAGATGGGATCAGGCAGAGGGATGGAGGTGGGAGAGATGGGATTAGGCAGAGGAATGGAGGTGAGAGAGATGGAATCAGGCAGAGGGATGGTTGTGGGAGAGATGGGATCCGGCAGAGGAATGGAGGTGAGAGAGATGGAATCAGACAGAGGGATGGTTGTGGGAGAGATGGGATCCGGCAGAGGGATGTTGGTGAAGAGATGGGATCAGGCAGAGGGATGTTGGGGAAGAGATAGGATCAGGCAGAGGGATGTTGGTGAAGAGATGGGATCAGGCAGAGGGATGGAGGTGAGAGAGATGGGATCAGGCAGAGGGATGGCAGTGGGAGGGATGGGATCAGGCAGAGGGATGGCAGTGGGAGAGATGGGATCAGTCAGAGGGCTGGAGGTGGAAGAGATGGGATCAGGCAGAGGGATGGCCGGAGGAGGGATGGGATCAGGTGGTGGGAGGGATGAGATCAGGCAGAGGGACGGAGGTGGGAGAGATGGGATCAGGCAGAGGGATGGCGGTGGGAAAGATGGGATCTAGCAGAGGTATGGCAGTGGGAGAGATTGGATCAGGCAGAGGGATGGCGGTGGGAGAGATGGGATCAGGCAGAGGGATGGCGTTGGGAGAGATGGGATCAGGCAGAGGGATGGAGGTGGGAGAGATGGGATTAGGCAGAGGAATGGAGGTGAGAGAGATGGAATCAGGCAGAGGGATGGTTGTGGGAGAGATGGGATCCGGCAGAGGAATGGAGGTGAGAGAGATGGAATCAGACAGAGGGATGGTTGTGGGAGAGATGGGATCCGGCAGAGGGATGGAGGTGGAAGAGATGGGATCAGGCAGAGGGATGTCGGTGGGAGAGATGGGATCGGGCAGAGGGATGGAGGTGGGAGAGATGGGATCAGGCAGAGGGATGTTGGTGAAGAGATGGGATCAGGCAGAGGGATGTTGGGGAAGAGATAGGATCAGGCAGAGGGATGTTGGTGAAGAGATGGGATCAGGCAGAGGGATGGAGGTGAGAGAGATGGGATCAGGCAGAGGGATGGCAGTGGGAGGGATGGGATCAGGCAGAGGGATGGCAGTGGGAGAGATGGGATCAGTCAGAGGGCTGGAGGTGGAAGAGATGGGATCAGGCAGAGGGATGGCCGGGGGTGGGATGGGATCAGGTGGTGGGAGGGATGAGATCAGGCAGAGGGACGGAGGTGGGAGAGATGGGATCAGGCAGAGGGATGGCGGTGGAAGAGATGGGATCTAGCAGAGGTATGGCAGTGGGAGAGATTGGATCAGGCAGAGGGATGGCGGTGGGAGGGATGGGATCAGGCAGAGGGATGGAGGTGGGAGAGATGGGATCAGGCAGAGGGATGGCGGTGGGAGAGATGGGATCAGTCATAGGGATGGAGGTGGGAGAGATGGGATCAGGCAGAGGGATGTCCGTGGGAGGGATGGGATCGGGTGGTGGGAGGTATGAGATCAGGCAGAGGGATGGAGGTGGGAGAGATGGGATCAGGCAGAGGGATGGAGGTGGGAGAAATGGGATCAGGCATAGGGATGGCGGTGGGAGAGATGGGATCAGGCAGAGGGATGGCGGTGGGAGAGATGGGATCCAGCAGAGGTATGGCAGTGGGAGAGATGGGATCAGGCAAAGGGATGGAGGTGGGAGAGATGGGAGCAGGCAGAGGGATGGTGGTGGGAGAGATGGGATCCAGCAGAGGTATGGCAGTGGGAGAGATGAGATCAGGCAGAGGGATGGCGGTGTGAGGGATGGGATCAGGCAGAGGGATGGAGGTGGGAGAGATGGGATCAGGCAGAGGGATGACGGTGTGAGGGATGGGATCAGGCAGAGGGATGGCAGTGGGGGAGATGGGATCCAGCAGAGGTATGGCAGTGGGAGAGATGGGATCAGGCAGAGGGATGGCGGTGGGAGGGATGGGATCAGGCAGAGGGATGGCGGTCGGAGAGATGGGATCAGGCAGAGGGATGGTGGTGGGAGAGATGGGATCAGGCAGAGGTATGGCAGTGGGAGAGATGGGATCAGGCAGAGGGATGGCGGTGGGAGGGATGGGATCAGGCAGAGGGATGGAGGTGGGAGAGATGGGATCAGGCAGAGGGATGGCGGTGGGAGGGATGGGATCCAGCAGAGGTATGGCAGTGGGAGAGATGGGATCAGGCAGAGGGATGGGATCAGGCAGAGGGATGGATGTGGGAGAGATGGGATCAGGCAGAGGGATGGCAGTGGGAGAGATGGGATCAGGCAGAGGTATGGCAGTGGGAGAGATGGGATCAGGCAGAGGGATGGAGGTGGGAGAGATGGGATCAGGCAGAGGGATGGCGGTGGGAGAGATGGGATCAGGCAGAGGTATGGCAGTGGGAGAGATGGGATCAGGCAGAGGGATGGCGGTGGGAGAGATGGGATCAGGCAGAGGGATGGCGGTGGGAGGGATGGGATCAGGCAAAGGGATGGAGGTGGGAGAGATGGGATCAGGCAGAGGGATGGCGGTGGGAGAGATGGGATTAGGCAGAGGGATGGCAGTGGGAGGGATGGGATCAGGCAGAGGGATGGAGGTGGGAGAGATGGGATCAGGCAGAGGGATGGCGGTTGGAGGGATGGGATGTCCTTTCCTTACCTTGCAGCCGGCCTTGGCTTGGGTGGTGTGTTGTTGTCTGCAGTGCGTGTGGCTGCAGAGCCAGAGACACTGTTCCCACTTCTTCCCATCCCGACAAGCAGAAGGGGTCCCCTCTAGCTCCACCCCCTTCACAGTGGATGTGGATGGCTGCAGAGCCGGCCGCAGTGAGCGGCGCTGGGCTCAGCATCAGCCCGGCTGCCAGCCCAGACACAGTGCCTTAGGTGCGGGGAGTCGGGGACATACCCGGGGCGGGCGGCCAGAAGAATATGCTGTAGCGGCCGGTAATGTGGCGTAATCGGCCGAGGAGAGGCCAGCTGCAACCAGCATCGGAGTGGAGGGACACTACACTAGTGACACTCTCCCCCCCCCCCCCCCAATCCAAAAAAAATATTTTCCTATCTTCTAAAGTGCGCAAAAGATGCAGCATGCGGGACTTTTGGTACGCTTTCAGAAAATGCAGAAAAAATTGTGCAACCTTATCTATAGGACTGCAGCTGTGGGTAAAATGTAGGAAGACCCCCTTTACATTACACAGCCCCTGTACCTCTGGACCCCTTTACATTACACAGCCCCTGTATCTCTGGACCCCTTTACATTACACAGCCCCCATACTTCTAGACCCCTTTAATTTACACAGACCCCATACTTCTGGACCTCTTTACAATTCACAGCCACTGCACCTTTGGACCCATTTACAATTCACAGCTGCTGCACCTCGGGACCCCTTTACATTACACAGCTCCCCACACCTATTGACCCCTTTACATTACAAACCCCCCACACCTCGGGACCCCTTTACATTACACAGCCCCCACACCTATTGTCCCCTTTACATTACACAGCCCCCCACACCTCTGGACCCCTTTTCATTTCACAGCTCCCCCCCACACCTCTGAACCCTTTTATATTACACAGCCCCCCATGGGCCCCTTTACATTACACAGCTCCCCCCATGGGCCCCTTTACATTACAAAGCTCACCTCACACCTCTGAACCCTTTTACATTACAAAGCCCCTCCCCCATGGACTCCTTCACATTACACAGCCCCCCCCATGCGCCCCTTTACATTATCCAGCCCCCCTATGGACCCCATTACATTATACAACCCCCCTCATGGAACCCTTTACATTATACAGCCGGCCCATGATACCTTTTACATTAACAGCCCCCCCAATGGAACCCTTTACATTACACAGCCCCCACCCCCCACCCCCCATGGAACCCTTTACATTATACAGCCCTCCCAATGGAACCCTTTACATTACACAGCCCCTGCCCCCTAATGGAACCCTTTACATTACACAGCCCCCCCCCCCATGGAACCCTTTACAATATACAGCCCCCCTCAATGGAACCCTTTACATTACACCGCCCCGCCCCCTCATGGAACCCAATACATTACACATCCCCTGCCCCCATGGAACCCTTTACATTATATAACCCCCCAAATGGAACCCTTTACATTAAACAGCCCCCATCCCCCCATGGAACCCTTTACATTATACAGCCCTCCCAATGGAACCCTTTACATTACACAGCCCCTGCCCCCTAATGGAACCCTTTACATTACACAGCCCCCCCCATGGAACCCTTTATATTATACAGCCCTTTTCCAATGAAACCCTTTACATTACACAGCCCCCCCGCCCCCCCCCAATGGAACCCTTAACATTACACAGCTAGCGCCCTCCCCCCCCCCCCCCCCCAATGGAACCCTTTACATTACACAGCCACCCGTTTCTTTTGTGAAGACTGAGGAGAAGAATTCATTCAAAACTTTTGCCTTCTCTCTTCTTTTGTGACCAAATTCCCCTCATCATCCTTTATGGGGTCAATATGTTCTGGCCTCACTTTCTTACTATTTATATACATAAATAATTTCTTCTCTTCTGCTATGATCTTAGCCTTCTTGATTCCACTTTTACATTTCTTATTGCATTCTTTGTAATGTTGGAATGCTGACAATGACCCCATCAGCCTTGTATTTTTTAAGGCCTTTTCTTTTGTTTTGATATGCATTCCTACATTGGAGTTTAGCCACCCAGGATTTATTTTAGCTCCTTTAAACTTCTTCCCTGTTGGAATGCACTGGCCAATACCTTTATTTAGTATGCTCTTAAACCACTCCCATCTTTCCTCCATGTTCTTTGTTCCTAGGATTCTATCCCATTTAATATTATCTAGCAAAGAGCGCAGTTTAGGAAAGTTGGCTCTTTTGAAATTCAGTATCCTTGTATTACCTTTGTGTTTCCTATTTCTGTGAATTTTCCTGAAACAAATTGACCTGTGGTCACTATTTCCTAAGTTTCCCCGTATTTCTACATCCTTGATCAGGTCTGTATTGTTAGTAATCAGTAGGTCTAATATCACATTGTTTTTTGTTAGTGCGTTCACCATCTGACCCATGATATTGTCCTGCATGACATTCAGGAAATGGCGAGCCTTAGACGAATGCGCGGTTTCTTCTGCCCAGTCTATACCTGGATAATTAACATCCCCGATTACAATGACATTTCCCATCCTTGTCGCCATTCCAAGCTGTGATAGGAGGTGTCAAGAGTCTTACCTTGCCCTCCTGTTGGCAGCCATCTTGGACATGTGCAGACTGCTGCCTCTTAAAAACTCTGATTGCTTTATCACTTGCCTGCTGCCTGGGTGTCGCACAGTGATGATGCTGCACACCTGACTATATCACCTGATGGGTTGCAGTCCTTGCCCTTGCGTTTGTGCTCCAAGTTGCATCTTTGCTAGCAGTCTCCTGTTTTCCGTGTTCCTCCGTGTATGACCTGGCTTGGCTGGCGACTCTCCTGGCTTTCGACCCTGCATCGGCAGATGACCCGGCATTGGCAGACTACCCGCTTCTGGACTCGACCCTGGCTTGGATGACTACCCGCTTCTGGACTTGACCCCGGCTTGTTCCTGCTCTCATTTCCTCACTCTTGCTGTGCGTTTATTGTTGTTTGCTCCAACAAACTGCTTTATTTTACTTGCATCCCCGTGTGATCTGATTTCCTGCTACACTGATAGTACGCAAGGACCATGGATCCTGACGATGTGGGTGCTCCTTTGCTCCCCATGCTTGTTGCCAGGCTCGATCAACAAGATCACCTTTTGGGTCAGTTCGCTCAGGCGTTGCAGACGTTGCTTGCACGCACAGAGCACGCTTGCTTCTGGTGCTGCTAGGCTGGTGGTTCCTCCTATTGTTGCACCTGCTGCTGCTCCTGTTGCCACACACGCTTCTGCAGTTGCAGCATGAGTCACTGTTACTAGAGGGATGACTGGTTCAGCCCCCCTTCCGCAGCGCTATGGGGGTGAACTGAGTCAGTATCGTGGCTTTCTAAACCAAGTGGGCATTTTATATGAGACCGTTCCTCAGGCGCTTCCTTCTGACAGGTCCAAGGTGGGCTTTCTAATCTCGTTGGCGAATCCCTTATGGGAGAACGATAATCCTGTGATACTCGATTACCTGAGTTTTGTTGCCTTCTTTTCTAGGGTATTCGATGTGCCTGCTCGCTCTGCCTCTGCTGCAAAGCTGCTTCTATCCATTCAACAGGGTATACAAAATGTTACCGAGTATGCCTTTGAATTTCGCACCCTGGCAGCAGAGGTGGGCTGGAATAATGAGCCTCTGGTGGGTGTCTTCTCTCATGGTCTCTCTGATGCATTGAAGGATGAAATTGCGGCCAAAGATATCCCTCCTCACAAGCTTTCCTTCCTGATTATGATCGATACCAGGCTTAGGGAGAGATCATAGTTAAGGGGAGCTTGCAGAGGCCTCCTTCCAGATTGGCTCCCATGTTTTCTTTCCCAGTCATTCCTCCCTTACCTCCCATGCCTCCTGTGGATGGTGCATCTGGCTGTGAACCTATGCAGCTAGGGTTCACTCGCCTTTCCGAGGCTGAGTGGGTCTTTAGGAGGAGGGAGGATCGGTGGCTGTATTGCGGTTATCAGGGAAATGGCCGTGGAAGAACTGGTATTGCTGCCAATACTAGAGATGGGCGCATCAGGCACACTCCCGTACACATGCGCATTGGCAAAAGAATGACAAATTGGCACACGCAGGTGCGTGGCGGCGCGAATCAGTGTACTTACCTTGGATTTCCTGTTGGGACCTGGCTTGTTCCTGACCTTTCTGATCTCTTCTCCTGGCGTTGACCCTCTGGCTTGCTCTACCAACCTTGCTCCTGTTTGATCACCTGTGTATGACCTCGGTTTGCTTTACGGACTTTGCTATTACTACCTGCTTGCCTTCCTGTTGTGACCTCGGGCAAGTTCCTGTTTCTGCTATGAGCCTTTGCCCCAGGACGGATTACCCGTGTTTGACCCTTAGCCTGGCTTCTACTACTGTTTCCTGTGTGCACAAGGTTGCCAAGTACATCTGGAGTTTTCCAAGAGACATCGGTCTTGCTGTGTATCCTGCCATCTCCAGCATCCACTAGGTGTTCACTGGCCCAGCTCTTCAGTACCCTATTGGCACCCTGTGCTTCTTTGGGCGCTTCACCTCCTGTACCACCTTCAGGGGTGTGTCACACTTAGCCGCAAGGGGAGCCCTCTCAGCACCTTGGCCTCGGATTAGGTACTTGACAGTGGTCTTGGTGGGCATTTCCTGAAATCTTGTCCGACCCGTCTGGGAAAAGCTCGCACCCTGTTGGGGGCAGATCTTAGGTGGAATTTCCTTGTCCCCAGTTTTCCGCAAAGATAAATTGCTAACCACAGTTGTCCTCTCCTGGGCAGCGGGTTCAGTGGTTACTCAGTCGTTGGTAGACTCCGGTGCTGGCAGTTATTTCTTTGACAGTACATTTGCTACTGCAAATTCCATACCCTTGCAGCCTCATGTTTCTCCACTAGTTATTGAGGTGATTGATGGTAGACCCCTGCAACTGGCACAGGTTACCCACGAGACTGTTCCGGGTGATATGGCGATAGCTGCTGTTTACAGGGAGTCAACCTGTTTCCAGGTTATTTTGTCCCCACACTACTCTATTGTTTTCGGGTACCCTTGTCTTCAGAAACACAATCTGACCTTTGATTGTCAGTCAGTCGAGATCCTCTCTTTGTCTCCTCAGTGTGGCACTGTTTGTATCCATGGGCCTGTTAAGGTACTTTGTACCTCCTCGGATTCAGTGTTGCCTTGTGAAGAAAAAGGTGGTTGAGTTAAGACCTTGTATTGATTATAGGTGCATGAAAAGATATGGGGCAAACATGGGCCATCATCCCCGCTGTGTATAGAAACCAAAATTGTGATAAAATGTGATATTATTGGCGTGATAATGTCAGACTTTACAGGCCAGAAAAAAGTACACAGAGAGTAACTATATATAAAAGTATTACAATTTTATTAAATCCATTAGAATCCAGATTTTGATGCGCACAAATAGCTTCGTCAGGACTTGTTGAAACTGAAAGAGGTCTATATAGGAGTCACTGCATTGACCAGGGAGATTGGAGGCCAGTATGAAAATAGAAGTCAATGCAGTGGCTCCTATATAGACCTTTGCAGGAGGCGATACAATACGCATACCTCTGCAGGGAGATACTTATCATTTAAGAGATCTGGATTGATTGGGAAGTTATTTTACCCTTATATGATATACATGAGATTGATTGATTGATTGATAAATAGATCCCAATGCACATTAAGGAACTCCATTAAGCTGATTATCTATAAAGATGTATCATACATAGATTGCTCTGAATATCTACTTAAAAGAGAATCTGGCTAGTTCCAGTCTCCTCACAAGATCTCAACGGTCAACCATTCCCTATATGCCTCAGCGCTCGCTGGGGAGGAAACTTTTGGGGTATAATATCGAGATATGTACTTTTTTCGGTTTCAATAAGCCCTGATGAAGCCATTTGTAGTGAAACGCATTGGCTGTTGGGGAAATCAATACTATAGTACCGTATAGAGTTTAGCCACTATGTTCTCTACTTGTTGTGTTTTTATCAATGGTGTAATGTTGCATATCTACTCTGAGCTTCATCATCTGGATTTTAATGGATTTAATAAAATTGTAATACTTTTATATATAGTTACTCTCTGTGTATTTGTTTCTGGCCTGCAAAATCCGACATATTATCACAATTTTGATTATAGGGGCCTCAATCGCAACAAGGTCAAGTATAAATACCTGATTCTGTTGATTACTGAATTGTTCAACCGCCTCAAGGGAGCAACGGTCTTTACCAAGTTTGACCTAAGGGCCGCATATAACCTCGTCAGGATCAAGGAGGGAGACGAGTGGAAGGCCACGTTTAAGACCAGATCTGATCATTACGAATCTCTGGTAATGCCCTTTGGCTTGGGCAATGCGCCTGCTGTCTTGCAGGAGTTCATCAATAATGTCTTTGGTGATATGTTGCAGCAATGCGTGGTAGTCTATTTGGACAAAATCTTTATTTACTCAGAATCCATGGATCACACTACCTGGATGTGAGACGGGTGTTGCAAAGGTTACATGATAATGGGCTTTTCTGTAAGCTTGAGAAATGTGAATTCCACCTGTCTCAGGTTGCCTTCGTGGGCTACATAATTTCTGCTGAAGGGTTGGGTCTTCATTGACCCTCAGAAGGTTTTGGCTGTTCTAAAATGGCCTCGCCCCAGTGGTCTCCGTTCCGTTCAGCATTTCCTTGGGTTTGCCAGCTACTATCGGAAATTCATCAGGAACCTTTCCTCTTTAGCCAAACCTATCTCAGATCTGACCCACACAATTGGATGCTTACTACCATTTAAGCTTTCGAGGCCCTCATGTCTGCTTTCACTTCAGCTCCCAATCTGCCTCATACCAATTCTGGTTTGCCCTTTGTCCTAGAGGTGGATGCGTCTGAGATGGGAGTAGGTGCCCTCCTGTCTCACACCTGATGGACCCTTACTTCCTTGTGGGTTCTACTCAAAGAAACTGTCTCCATCTAAATGCAATTACGAGATTGGAGACAGAGAGCTCTTGGCCATTATCCTGGCTCTCAAAGAGTGGAGACACTTGCTCGAAGGTTCTGTGGTTCCAGTTCTCATTCTTACCGATCATAAGAATCTGACGTATCTCTCGGAGGCAAAGAGGCTCACACCACGTCAGGCCAGATAGGCCTTATTCTTGTCTCGTTTTAACTATGTGGTCTCCTATTTGCCTGGCTCCAAGAATATTAAGGCTGATGCCTTGTCTCACCAGTATTCTGAGTTGTCCAGAGAGGACTCCAAGCTGACACCAGTCATACTTTCAGATCATATCCTGACTGCCACCCGCACCAACTTAACCTCTCCTTTTGGGGAACATATCTTGGCTGCCCAACCTGATACTCCCACAGAGAGACCTGCTGGCAAATGTGTACCTGAGGGGTTGCTCATCAGACTGTTGTGGATGTACCATTCCAAGACTGCCGGTCATCCTGGTAAGAACCAAATGCCCTGGGCTATTTCCCGTCAGTTCTGATGGCAATCTCTCCGCACTGATGTTGCTGCGTATGTGGCTGCTTGTTCAGTCTGTGCCCAGAACAAGTCTCCTTGGCATCTTACCTTGAACCTACTGCATCCCATTCACAATGGGGAGCGTCCCTGGTCTCACCTGGCCATGGATTTTATTGTGGAAGTTCCGGCTTCTCGAGGTTACAAGGTTATCCTCATGGTTGTCAACCGGTTCTCCAAAATGTGCCACTGTGTTCTGTTTAAGTGGCTGCCTACCACTCAGGAGCTTGCCTCGGTGTTTGCCAGGTAGGTCCTCTGTTTACCAGGGTTGCCTAAGGAGATTGTCTCAGACCATGGGAGCCAGTTTGTCTCTAGGTTCTGGCGCGCCTTTTGCTTCTAGTTCGGAATTCGACTCTCCTTCTCCTTGGCCCACCATCCGCAGTCTAATGGTGTCGCTGAGCGTTCCAACTAAGCTCTGGAGCAATTTCTCCGCTGCTATATCTCTGACCATCAGGACAATTGGGTTGATCTGCTACACTGGGCAGAGTTTTCCAGGAACTCTGCTATCAACTCATCTCCCAGAATGTCTCAATTCATGTCCAATTATGGGTTCCAACCAACTGTGTTGCCAGAGTCGATCTCGCCACAGGACATCCCGGCTGTGGAGGATCATCTTTATTCCCTCCGTTCCTCTTGGGTGTAGATTCAAGAGTCCTTACGGGTCTCGGCACAGCATCAGAAGCTCCAGGCAGACCGGAGACATTTATCTGCTCCTTCGTACCAGGTCGAGGAGAGGGTGTGGTTGTCAACCCATAATCTCAACCTCAGGGTGCCCACTCCAAAAATGGCACCCCTTTTTTTGGGCCTTTTTGCATCCTTCATAATGTGAATCCGTTGGCCTATGCCCTTGGTCTTCCCCCTGGCATTCGTATCTCCAATGTCTTATGTCTGATTGAATCATCACTTGCCTGCTGCCTGGGTGTCGCACAGTGATGATGCTGCTCACCTGACTATATTTATCACCTGATAAGTTGCAGTCCTTACCCTTGCGTTTGTGTTCCAAGGTGCATCTCTGCTAGCAGTCTTCTGTTCTCCGTGTTTCTCCATGTATGACCTAGCTTGGCTGACAACTCTCCTGGCTCTTGACCCTGCATCAGCAGACAACCCAGCATTGGCAGACAAGCCGCTTCAGGACTCAACCCCGGCTTGGATGACTACCTGCTTCTGGATTTGACCCCGGCTTGTTCCTGCTCTCACTTCCTCACACTTGCTGTGCGTTTATTGTTGTTTGCTCCAATAAACTGCTTTATTTTACCTGCATCCCCGAGTGGTCTGGTTTCCTGGTACCCTGACATGAGGTCTGCCTCCCCCCCCTCCCTCTGGTTGGGGGGCCTATAGCATACGCGGAGTATTACTTTCCCCTTAGTTTCCTCCCTTTGAAGCTCTACCCTTATGGATTCCACCTCCTCCCTAGCTCCATTAATGATATCGTCCCTCATATTAACTTGCACATCATTCTTGATATACAGGCAGGGCCGGCGCCACCTGTAAGGCAACCCAGGCAGTCACCTAGGGTGCCACTCAGCAGGGGGCGCCAGCATCCTACTTGTTGCACTGTCCGCAATGACTGTATGCCGGCCAGGTGGCGCGGCGCGCCTCTTGCTGTGCTGCTAACCACTGTAAACCACCTTGTGTTGTGTATCGGCTCGGCCTCGGCAGGCGGCGCCGCCCTCGGCTCGGCTCGGCTCGCTCGGCTCAATCATCATGTCTCTGTGTCACACAGACTGTGTGTGTGACAGGCCGTGATGTAGGTCTCCTGGCTTGCTCCAGCCTTCAGCGTCTGAAGGCTTTGCATCAGTGGCCGCACATGCGCACTACGAGGTTCCCCCTGCCTTGCCGATGACGTCACCCGGGGGAGGAGACCGGGCGGGCGCATCGCATCCAGGAGCGGGAAGGAACATTTTGAATCAGTGCTGGCACTGTGCAAGAAGGACCCGGCCGTCCCCAGACAGACACCAGTCCCCAGACCCCAGATCCATCCAGGAAGAAGGAAGAAGATCCAGCCAGGAGAAGAGGACCTGTCCAGGTCCGACCTGGTGCTGCCATGCTGGTGCCATTTGGAACACATAAAAACACGTTTTATGGTGAGTGAAAATGGGCATTTGTAATTGGTATACTCAGTGAGGGAGGGAGGGGTAACATTACATAAGATTTATCCTTGGGATGGAGTATAATTGTTTTATTCTGGCTGTTTTTAAATCTTCTCTACTTCTCTTGTCTTGCGCTCCCTATTTGTATTCTGCGATCTCCTGTGCAGATGTGAATTCAGCCATACACTTTGTATGGCTGAATTCGCACTGCATCTGCACCCAACATGCACAGGACCCTTTTTTTCAGCCGCATCAGGATCGGATCGCACAGTGGTTCACACTTGTGCGATCCGATCCTGTGCGCACTGTCAGATCGCACTGCGATATGCGATCAAACTGGGGGTGTCGTTAACATTTAATTGACACCCCCTGCGTATCGCATATGGCAGTGTGAACTGCCAGATGTGCGGATGCGATGTGGGAACAGGCTGCGAATTCGCAGCCTTTCCCCCTTCGCACAAGTGTGAACCGAGCCTCACACTGCCATATGCGATACGCAGGGAGTGTCAATTAAATGTTAACGACACCCCCAGTTTGATCGCATATCGCAGTGCGATCTGACAGTGCGCACAGGATCGGATCGCACAAGTGTGAACCACTGTGCGATCCGATCCTGATGCGGCTGAAAAAAAGGGTCCTGTGCCAGGGCCGGTTCACATTTGTGCAATCACAGAGATCGCATGTAATTCAGAGCGCACTGCTTCTAAATTACATGCGATCTCTGTGCGGTGCAAATTTCAGCCATACAGTTTGTATGGCTGAATTCGCACCGCATCCGCACCCAACACGCACAGGACCCTTTTTTTTATCCACAGCAGAATCGGATCGCATAGTGGTTCACACTAGTGCGATCTGATTCTGTGCGAACTTGCAGATCGCACTGTGATATGATCTGGGGGTGTCGTTAACTTTTAATTGACACCCCCAGCGTATCGCATATGGCAGTGTATGTTGTATTGCACTTTCAGAATGTTTATGTATTAAACTATTACAATTTGCACTTTATTTTACATTATGGCTTTTTGTGCTTTTTGGGAGGGGGGCGGCAATTTTTCCCTCTTTTTACCCTCCCTTTCTCTGCAATATAGGAGATAACCCTGAATGGTTGCCAGCCAATCATGAGAGCTGTCAAACCAAGTCTCTGACATTCCCACAAAATCAAAATCCTCCTCATACATTAACAGCTCCAGTTCTTGCATCTTGTTAGCCAGACTTCTAGCATTGGTATACAAACCTCGTAATTTTGTCCGTTCGCATACTATATCCTTGTTAGCTGTTATGAGGCTGCAATTTGGATTTGTCAACGTACTTACCTTGGGTTTTTGAAATCTAGTCACCCTTCTGCTAATGCCCCACATATTTTGAGATGGTATGACTGTGTGACTGTGATAACTGGTCTATATTGGGATTTTGACTAATCCAGTGAGTGATTTACTTCAATAAAACTGGCCTGTACTGGATTGTGTGATTGATCCACAGAGTGCCTTATAGTAATTATACTGGTCTGTACTGGGATTGTGTAAATTATTGTAATAATAATAGTCTGTATTGGAATTGTGTGACTGTTCCATAGAGTGCCTTATAGTAACAATATTGGTATGTACTGGGATTGTGTTGTTGGAATATTTTGTATTGCATCAAAAAGCAATGTATCCTTTGCAGACTAATTTAATATGAAAGTTCCAAGCTTAGTATTCTATAGCAGCCAATCATATATTAGGTTATTGTAGTAAAATGACAAAAAAGACAGTTGTTGGTTGGGTCCTACACTTTATACATTCCCATTTAATTTTGAGCCATTACATATAATAAGTCTGAAAGTGTCCTACTGTTTTCAGAAAGGGATTGGCAGCACAAGGAGATAATTATTATAATCCCCTAGGCTAACCTAACCCTCAGACAGTGACGGGGCCTTCATCTGGGCCTTGTGTACTCAGCAAGAACTAAGACTGTGCTTTGGTGTTACATATTATTGATGACACTGCCAGGAACATTCACAGTCATGACTACTCTGCTAAAGATATTAATGCTGTCCTATTTTGCAACCATATTTAATGTAAAGACACAACTGCCAGTGCAGTAACCTGACGACTAAATTACAGCCCAAAGAGTGGCTTACTTCAGAAGAACTGGTCTGTACTGATATTGTGTTACTAATCCTAATTATAATCAAACTGGTGTTTACTGGATGAATATGAACCATGAAATTTTATATCAGAACTGTATGAATAAACTGGGGAGTGCTGTTACGACGCTGGCCTTTACTAATGCCTCGTTTACACTTAGTGGTACGGTACGGTTCGATTCAGTACGGTACGGTTCGGTACGGTACACCTTGCGTTTCCACTGCCAATAGTACCCTTTCATGATAGGCGTGGTGTAGCAGGAAAGCTGTGATAGACGATTCTCTGTCAACCAATCAAAGTTCTGCAGAGTGTAGCTCCACCCTGTTGGTGCGGTACTAATGTGCTTGGTACCCCAACGAAAGGGTCCCAAAAAAAGTGGTACGGTACGGTTCGGAATTAGGGTACCATTCTCAATGGAAACGGCAAAAATAGCATACCGTACCGAACCGAACCGCACCATACCGCTCAGTGGAAACGAGCCATAAGGTTCTATGATTGAAGCACAGATTCCATCCTTGTAAAGGCCTGTGTCATTGGAAATGCAAATCTAGTTTGAAGCAAACAAAAGCCAAGTCAACACATGCAGTAATAAGCCTGATCTACAATGAGATTGTATGACCTAACCACAGGGAGTCTTATTACAGTATAACCACACTGGTCTGTAATAGATTGTATGAATGGACTACAAAGGGAGTTTATAATTAGGGATGATCGAACTTTTCAAAAGTTCGGTTCGACCAGAACACCAGAACTTTCAGAAAGTTCGGCCCGGATTTCAGAACCCCATTGAAATCAATGGGACCCGAACTTCGGTAATCAAAAAAAAAAAAACATTTTGAAGCCCTAAAACCCAATAAATGCCCCTAAAACGTGCCTAGGGTTCTGGGTCATGCCCCAGAGACTATTATTCACACAAAAAAAAGTTCTTAAAAATTGTCATTTTTGATAGAGAGCCAATTATTGAAAAAAATATTGGAAAAAAAAATGAGATTTTTTGATTTTGACTTTGGATTTAGTGTCTGGGGGGTCTAAAAAGTGTACCTGTGAAGTTTCAGCTGTAGCATGTCCAGAACCAGAAAAAAAAGATTGTTTCTATTAGGTCACTTATAGAACAGGGATATGGCTCCGCTAATTTCACACCTTGCCGGTTTTGTAGCAAACGTTTTTTTGGGCATTTTTTGGGGGTTATTGGAGGCAGGCATAACATCAGAAAATGCCCAAAAAAACGCCTGCGCCAAAAAAAAAAGGCCCAGGTGTGTTATTGCAGGCTTTTTTTTTTGGGCATTTTTTGGGGTCTTTGGAGTCAGGCAAAACATCTGAACTTGTGTAGGTGTAGGTGTATATAGACATACATGTGTGTGTATATATACCCCTATACAGTTCAGATGTCATGCCTGACTCCAAAGACCACAAAAAAATGCCCAAAAAAAAAGCCTGCAATAACACACCTGGGCGTTTTTTTTTTTGGCGCAGGCGTTTTTTTGGGCATTTTTTGGGGTCTTTGGAGTCAGGCAAAACATCTGAACTTCTGTGTAGGGTATATATACACGCACACACTTATATGTATATATACACATACACATATATAGGTGTGAAAGTAGCAGAACACTATACTTGCGCTAATAAAATAATTAACACCAATATGGCTCTGCTTCTTTCACACCTATATGTGTGTAGGTGTATATATACATACATACATGTGTGTGTATATATACCCCTATACACAAGTTCATATGTTTTGCCTGACTCCAAAGACCCCAAAAAAATGCCCAAAAAAAAGCCTGCAATAACACACCTGGGCGTTTTTTTTTTTTTGGCGCAGGCGTTTTTTTGGGCATTTTTTTGGGGTCTTTGGAGGGAGGCAAAACATCTGAACTTCTGCATAGGGGTATATATACACACACTTATATGTATTATACACATACACATATATAGGTGTGATAGGAGCGGAGCCATATGCCTGTTAATTATTTCATTAGCGCAAGCATAGGGTTCTGCTATTTTCACACCTATATATGTGTAGGTGTATATATACATACATGTGTGTGTATATATACCCCTATACACAAGTTCAGATGTCATGCCTGACTCAAAACTTGTCTTTAAAAAAGCACTATAAACGCCTGCAGCAAAAAGCAGGCTGACCGGAGAGAAGCCATATCGCTGCTCTGAAAGTCACATAAGAGAAAACGATCTTTTCTCTATAGCGGTCACCCTGAAATGGAATTGTTTGGTCACCCTGCCATAGCAGTCAGAGTCAGTTCACCCTACACTACACTACGGTCACCCTGGCACTTAACACTTTCCCTACAGAAACTTGATTTTTGAAGCTAACTAAAGTGGAAAATAGCACCCTAACTACACTAGATATCCCTTTCCTCACACTAATAATTGCTAAATTACACTTTGAAGCAGAAGTAACAGAACTGCTTCCACTCTCTTCCATGTCCCTGTATTAAAATTGTAGAAATTTGGCGGGGGCTATCTTATATACTGGGGGGCGTATTCACTAATGATTGGCCTCTGGACCCCCTAGTCACTCCAATCACATTCCTAGCATTCTCCTGCCCCCTCAATTGGCTTTTACTAATGGTTCTGGTCCAATCACAGGCTTTTAAAGCCCATTTTCTGGCCCATTGCATTTTGGTCGGTTCTGGTTGCCGAATTCCGAACTTTTTCAGCAAAAAGTTCTAAATTCAGCCGAACCTCGAACAGTCAATGTTTGGGTCGAACCGATGGTCGACCCGAACCGTTCGATCATCCCTATTTATAATAGTGATTTGTACATGATTTGCATAAATTGAATGTGCTAAATAAATGACATTCCAATGATGAATGAAGTAGGTACAATCTGAAAAAGATTCAAAATATTTGCTAGATTGCATAATTAAACCACAGCATGCCTTACGGCAATTAAACTGACTTCTATATGGTTGAACTGAAGCGTTCCACATTGTATGGAAACCCATCTACAATCTTCACTGAGTTTCAGCCCCATAGGGTGCCCTAATGTATTTATAATAATACTGGTCTGTACTATGATTTTGTAACTGATCCACAGAGCCCCTATCGTAACAATACTAGTCTGTACTGGAAATGTTTGATTAATCTGCAAAATGCCTTATTGTAGTAATAGCAGTTTGCACTGAGATGGTGTGACTGATTGAACAATACTGGGCTGTGCTTGGATTGTGTGACTAATCGACAGAGTACCTAATTGTAATAATACTCTTGGCTTTTTTTTTACAGGGAATAGGTACAAGAAACCGCCCCCTTTCCGAATCCCCCCTTGTCCCTGTGCCCTACCCTCCTCTGACACTGCCCCTTGGTTCAAACCCCTACCCACCTTCCCAGTACTGCCCCAAGTATCATTTTGTGGTGATAAATAGTTTTTATGGAATATGTTCTTGCCTAATAACCAGAAAAGGAGTAAAATAGATCCCTTGGAGCCAGCAACAATAGATCCCAATAGACCCTACACAAAATAATTGTTCCCCAAGAAACAATAGACCCCACCCCAGCAACAATAGATTCCAATAGAACCTGTACAACAATAATTGTTCTCCAAGCAACAATAGACCCCACCCCAGCAACAATAGTTCCCCCACCAACTATAGAACACACACACACAGCAACAATGGAGCACCCAGAACAAAATACCACCCCCAGCAACAAAATATTCACCCCAGCAACATTAGATCCCCCCCCCCCCCAGTGCGACAGATCTGCCAGCAACCAGCATCAATAGACTCTTTAGCAGCCAGCAACAATAGACCTTTCCCACAATAGTAGATCCTTATTAGCAACATAAGAACCCCCCCTGCAACAAAAGATCCCCAACCAGCAACAATATAGACTCACACAACAACAGATCCCCACCAGTGACAATAAATCTCCTAGCAGCCAGCATCAATAGACCCTCCAGCACACCGAGCACCCCTTGCTTATTACATACATTCAGTGCTGGAGGCGCTGGAACTTCGTTCCTGCTGAAAAAAAGTCCTGATAATACTAGTTTGTACCAGGATTGTGTCTGATTAACAGAGTGCCTTTTGGAAATAATACTGGTCTGTATTGGGATTGTCTGAGTGAGCCACAGAGTGCCTTACAGTGATTATGCTGCTCTGTACTGGGATTGTATGACTGATCCAACGAGTGCCTTATAGTAATGACACTGGTCTGTACTGGGATGGTGTGACTGATGCACAGAGTGCCTTAAAGTAATGATACTGGCCTATACTGGGATTGTATGACTGAGCCACAGAATGCCTTACAGTGATTATACTTGCTCTGTACTGGGACTGTGTGACTGATGCACAGAGTGCCTTATAGTAATGATACTGGTCTGTAGTGGGATTGTATGACTAATCCAGAGAGTGCCTTATATTAATGATACTGGGATTGTATGACTGATCCAAACAGTGCATTATGATAATGATACTGGTCTGGGCTGGTATTGTGTGAGTGCATTATTGTAATAACACTGGTCTATACTGGGAGGGTGTGATCAATTTACAGTGTGCCTTACTGCAATAATACTAGGCTGTGCTGGGATGGTTTGAACGTTCGAAAGAGTGCCTAATATTGTAATATTACTGGTTTCTACTGGGATTATATAACTAATCTGAAGAGCGTTTTATTTAAAAAAAAAAAAAGTGTCTATGCTGGGATAGTGTGACTGAACTACAGAGTGCTTTATGGTGATAATATTGGTCTACACGGGGATGGTGAGACTGAACCACGGAGTGCCCTATGTTAATGATACTGGTCTGCAGGGCTTTTTTTCTCAGAAAATAGGCACAGGAACGACCCCCCAAAATCCTCCTCCCCCACACACGCACCCTCCAAACTGTATCAAATAGTGGGTGTGGCCAGATTTCACTAACAGAGGGGCATTTAATACCAGGAGTGCATTATGTACAGAGTGAAGAGTTTGGGGGAGGTTACACGCAGAGTGCAGAGTTCGGGGGTGTGCTGCATACAGACTGCAGAGTTCAGCCTTCTTCCACAGCTGCTTACTTCTGCATTCCTCATCCACATCTCACTTTCACCCCTCTTCAGCTCTGATCTTTGCATGAAATGCCCCCCTCCACTGCCCCCATCTTCTCCTTACCTTCTTAAAGGCTCCACCATTTTCTATATGTCATACGTTTGTTGCTGTATTAAGCTGAAGCACTCAGTCTCTTGTACCTTCACGCACACTGTAGCTGGCTATGCCTCTTTCACTTTTAGGGGGATCATCCAGTGGGGGTGTCAGCATTTTCACTGCACCCCAGGAACCTGCGTCTCTCTTGTCCCCATCCTGCTCTCAGCTCCTGGGAGACAAGCTGTCATTTGTAAACACAGAAGATGGACTTTTGTGTTTACAAGTGATAGTGGTGAATAGGGAGCAGAGGGCCTGAGCCAAAGGTGGTGGAACTGAGTTCCACCAAGTTCCAGCTGAAAAAAAACCCTGCTGGTCTGTACTGGGATTGTGTGACTGAACCACAGAGTGCCTTACAATGATTATACTGGTCTGTGCTGGGACTGTGGGACTGATCCACAGAATGACTTATAGTAATGATATTGGTCTGTGCTGGGATTGCATGACTAATCCAGAGAATGCCTTATAGTATTGATACTGGTCTATACTGGGATTGTATGATTGATCCAGACAGTGACTTATGATAAGATTATTAGTCTGTATTGGAATTGTGTGACTGATCCACAGAGTGGTTTACTTACATTTTTATTTATTCATTAAAGGTATTGGCTTGAAGGTTGATATAGCACTGACAATTTACACAGCACTTTTTTTTCTGAAGAAATTATTATTGCCAGAATCTGAAAAAATGAGAATACATTAATCATTTGTCATACATCGAGAACAAACTATATATTCACACACCAGTGTTAAAGACAGTTTAAAGACAGTATCATAAATTCATTCAGTGCAGTTCAGAGAATTGTACCCAATGTGCAAACAATAAAGGGTATTATCCAACTAAATGTGTCATCTGGTAATCCTTTTTGTTTTGTTTTAACATACGCAAGTGAACACCCCACCAAGCAACAATGAGTGTTGATTTCTGAATCAGGATCGGATACAAAAAAGATACAGAATTATCCCTTCCTACCCTTTTGCGCTACTTCTGGGAACCGTAAACCCAACTAGGTCTCAGTATAAACCAGAGTGTCTACCCCATCAGCCCTCAGCCCTAACCAAGAATAGAAGCACCGTCATCCTCCAGAATACCGTCCAGAGTTGCATGAAAGTCTTCCCAACGAAGCCAGTTTTTGGTGAACTTCTTTTGACAACATCCCGGGCCTCATGTGTCATCCTATACAGGGGGGAGGATATCTGCATTGATCATCGGTTTTTATGTCGCAGTAGTAAGATGATCAGTATATATCCATCTCCTAGCAATCAATTTCCTCACATAAACGAAGAGTCCAAAAAAAATTCTTTGTGGCATTATTCATCTCCTTGTTTCCAATGAAAGGACATAGAAAAGTATTGCATATGTTGGGAAAACCAAAGTTATTCACCATAAACTCAGTCACCTGTGACCAGAGTGGCCTAACTTTGGAAGAGTCCCACATCATATGCAAATGGTCCCTTTGGACAGCAAACACTTGTGACATACAGTGTTATCTGTTTTCCGTATAGTAAACAGCCACTGAGGCTGTGCAAATATCATAGTTGAATCGCCCAGTCAGTGGATGCAATACATAAAACTTCCAGCCACATCTCCTCTGACAACTCTGGTACAATCCCCAGCCACCTGCCATGAGCATACAGCACATTACATATTGTACATTCACATCAGTTCCTGCCCTCAAGGAGCTTACAATCTAAGGTCCCAGTCTCACATGCTTGAATATACGCACACACATACTAGGGACAGTTTAGATAGGAGCCAATTGACGCATCTGCATGTCTTTGGAGTGTGAATAACCCCCCCTCAAAAAAATAATAAAGTACATGCAAACTATAAGCAGATGGATGGGGACCCCCGTGCTGCAATAATACTAATCTGTCCTATGATTGTGATACTGGAACGATACTGGTCTGTATTGACATTGTGTTATTGGAACGATACTGGTCTGTATTGACATTGTGTTATTGGAATGATACTGGGTCTGTACTGACATGGTGTTATTGGAATGATAATGTATAGAGAGAAATAGCCGCACTCCAACTTGAAGGTGAAAAATCAGTTTTATTCGTATCCAAAAGATAAAATCAATTCAAAGTGTATCCATAATATAGTCAGAGACAAGAGATGAACGCATAGTAGTTGACGCGTTTCACGGATAAACGTCTGCTTAGTCATAACCAAACTTAGTCGTAAAGTGGTTACCTTTATCCGTGAAACGCGTCAACTACTATGCGTTCATCTCTTGTCTCTGACAATATTATGGATACACTTTGAATTGATTTTATCTTTTGGATACGAATAAAACAGATTTTATATTTTTCACCATTAAGTTGGAGTGCGGCTATTTCTCTCTATACATTATAGTTGCCTGGACTGCGGATCCTTGCTGCAGCTTATTTTGATGGTTGGGATTACCTTATCACTGGAGCGGTTCTTTTGCCCTTTCTGCTGATCTGTGACTGTGTTATTGGAATGATACTGGGTCTGTACTAGGTTTTATGTAACTGATCCACAAAGTACATAGGTATGTGTAAGAATGCTGGTCTGTACTAGAAATGTGCTGCTGTGATGATACCGGTCTGTGTGGGTATGGGATGGCTGATCCACATACTGAAGTGCCTTGTTGTAATACTGTTAGAATGTATGGCCATTGTTTGACTGAATCATGGAGCGTCTTACAGTAAATTGTAGATCTAATGTTGGTATTTATAATTTAATTTCTACAAATTCAGCGAACAGAGAACCATGACTAGAGAAGATCCTCTAGACTGTGGCCCGGAGGAGAACCGACATCCCCTGGATTTCCAGAGCCCTATCGTAGAGAAGAGGAAACGACCTGTGGTTCACCCTTCTGCTCCGGCCCCTCTTCCGAAGGATTATGGTAATCAGCAAAGAAGTATTTTCTTTACAACTATGCAAATTCTCAATGCATTCATTCTAAAACTGAAGAGAAAAGGGGGATTAAAGAAGGTGTGTGTGTGTGTGGAAACCAACCGGCCCTTAGTTTGCTATACTTAAGGGCCATACACACTATAAGATTTTCTGAAGACTTTTTCTTTTAGACTTACCAAAACCATATAATATGAGGTCAAACCTAAACACTTTCAATTTGTATGCAATCAGGCAGGCCCTTGCACTACATAGAAAAGGTAAACCTGAAGGAAATCTAACCACAAAAGTTGGATAGTGTGTATCCAGCTTTACCCACCAGTCTGCTGACAAACCAAACAAACCTGTCTAACATAATAGGTTAAAACAGGGGTTTAGTTAACACACATTTGCAAACGCATGTATAAGCTGCAGGCCACTCCATGGCACCCTGTGTATCCTGCAGTCCTAACACTTCCTAACACTACTCAACCTGAGTGTCTCAAACATGGAAGTACATGAATGCTAATGGATGGATGGGAAACAGGTGAGCTTGGAGATGGCCCAATCCTCCCCCAACCTGCTCCCCTCCATGACTGGTATTGAAAAACTAATGGCTATGTAAAAGCCATAGGGTGCAAACTAAAAAATGACCAGTTGGGAACCACACACCCCCATCCCAATAGTATAGATGGTAAAGGCAAATATTCTAAAATGTAAAAAACAAAAATATTACTTATAAGTAGGACACCAGAACATGGGACGATGCACACAACGAGTCCCCCTTCACGTCAGAGGTCCCCATCACACCAGAGGTTCCCCCTTCATGTCAGAGTCCTCCCATCACATCAAAGTCCCCCCTATACATCAGAGGCCCCCCATCAACCTAGAGTCCTTCCATCACATCACAGTTCCCCCCTATACATGAGAGACATCCATCACATCAGAGTACCCTCATGACAGAGTCCTCCATCACCACAGAGTCCAAAAAATCACAGAGCCCTCTCATCCATTTCTGATCCAGGGCAAATTGGGTCTTGTTCTTTCACCACCCCAGGGGAACTGAGATGGCACTCCAAGGTGCAGCAGCACCCTGGTTGAGAAACACTGCCCCAGTGTGCGCCAGCTCTTTAATTCCATGGCAAAGCCAGAGAAGTACAAGAATGTAAAGATCCAAAATGTCTGCAGATGGAACGGTTCCTGTCTACAATAACCGGTTTCCCTTATGTTTTTGGTGCAATATGTAAGAATGATTATGAAAGGCAAAATCTCATTGGTTTGTGTGACCAATCTTTTCTATCTCAGACACATTAGGTAATGAAGCCAACAGGAATGACTGCATCTGTCACAAAGTCCTTTTCCTTTCTTGTAGAAGCTAATTATATTAATTACCTTTTCTTTTACTTACACCACAGCATTCACGTTCTTTGACCCTAATGACCCTGCATGCCAGGAAATCTTGTTTGACCCTCAAACGACCGTCCCTGAACTGTTTGCTATCATCCGGCAATGGGTCCCACAAGTCCAACACAAGATCGATGTGATCGGCAGTGAGGTAACTTACTTCGTCAAGAACTGTGGTTCTACCCCCAATGGTATTAAAGATATTGAAGGACTCAGATAGTTATGAAATATATATATAACAGCAGTTTACTGTCACATCAATGAAATTGTTTGCTATGGGTTACTTTGTTGTGTATTTACTATACTCTTCCTCTCCAACATTCCCTACTGGGAAATACTTGTTGTGTATCTTCCTTTGTTCTTTAAATGTTAATATTTGGGACCCCAGGCACTGAGTTTAGGTCTTAGGCCCTGTTCACACTAATGCCATTTCTCCTGTGTCTGCCTTCGCACTGCAATGCACAGGACTTGAAATCCTTTTATTCTCTATGGTGTCCATTCTCATGAATGCATTATGGTATAGTGCAATTTTAGAACAAGTTAAGGTACTTCTTTTGGTGCAGCATAGTGCATTTGTGGCACCATAGATTTCAACAGGAGCACACGGAAAGTGCACAAAAAAACGCATGAAGTATGAAAACGCATATGCAGTACTAGTGTTGCCTTAGACTTTTATGGCTGCACTGAGTGGACATGGTTTTCTCTTCTAATATGTATGGATTTTTACTTAGGCCCCTTTCACACGGGCGTTCCGTATGTCCGTATATCACCCCATCCGTTTGCGGGTGATATATACGGACATAATGCATGTCAATGGGATTGCGGATGTCAGCGGATGACCACCCGCTGACATCCGATTTTTGTCCTTTCAGTTCTGTTCCGTTTTTTGGAACAGAACAGAACCCTATTTTTCTTCTGTTTAAAAAACGGAAAGGACGCAAAATCGGATGTCAGTGGTGTCATGCGCTGACATCCGCAATCACATAGACATACATTATGTCCGTATATCATCCGCAAACGGATGGGATGATATGCGGACATACGGAGCGGATGACACAAGTGTCATCCGTGTACGTGAAAAAAAAAAAGTGACTGAGCGGAGGAAATAAACTGAGTGGCCGTGTAAAAGAAGAAGCCTTAAGCTCGCTATCAGCTGTGTCCTTTATGAACCAATTATCATATAATCTAAGAAGACTGTATGGTTGCCTAAATCCCTCAAAAAAATTAAAAAAATACTAAATTGCAGTGTACTAGTCCTTGGACTGTGGTGGCTGCCTATAAGATTTCATGTCCTCTCCATTGTATCTGTGGGAGCGGTCATAGACCTCAAAGATATTTTTTTCTGTTTGGAAATTTGGCTGGATTGCTCTTAAAGAGGAATTCCAGGTATGAATATTTTATACAGCTTGGATCAATGTAACTATGTATATACCACATCTGGCCAATGTCCCTGGAAGATGGAAATCACTGATATAGACAAAGCTTCTCCAGTGACCTCCACTTACTTCAGGTAAAAATTATTCATACCTGGATTTCCTTTTTAACCCCTTCCCACTGACTGCACACATACATGCAGCCTCACAGAAGTGGCCTTTTTTTCATAGGGCCCCTTATATGTGTATGGGAGCGTGTCACACAGCCCGTGGTCTCGTACTAACGATCGGGACCCGGGACCTTCGATTCCAGGTCACCTGATCTACGGTAGCCTCTGATTGGCTATCACAGTGGTCAGTCACTGTGAGGCCACCCCTGTGTTTACTTCCTCTTCTGAATGGAGAGGACGATACGTTGTATCTTCCTCTCCTTGCAGGAGATTAAACTGTAAATAAAAAAGTGTGTAAAATAAATAAATTATAAATGAAAAATAAAGAATAAAAAAATAAAGAAAAAAGAACAAGATCAAGGTTTGCCAGGGTTAGTGTTGGGGGTCAAGGTCAGGGTCAAAGGTCACAGTCAGCATATTTTGGGTAGAATTAAAAGAAAAACAAATTTACTTAGTGTCAATCAGTGAGCTTTAGACAAGATTAAATGTGCACAATTGTTTCTGGGCCCTACCACGGGTACAAACAACAACTAACATACACATATGTGGTAACTAACATACACATAGGACATATGTGGTATCAATGCGATTGTCAGGAGCAGGAGAATGTATTCTGGGCTGTTTTTTGGTGGTAAATGATAATGCCTAGAAATATACAGCTATTTACATTTTTTTTTTTTTTATTTTGGGCTAGTTTTTCATTGATAATAAAAAGAAAATCAGGAGATATCCATTACCATTTCCTGCCAAAAGAAAGCCCAATTTGTCCTGGGAAAAAAACAAGGTATAAAGGTATAAACCACCTGGATACACAAAGTAGTTGCGAGGATATGTACAGTTTTTCTAACACATGTCAAAGTTGCAAAATTGTGCTTAGGCATTTAGATTTGTTTTACCCTTAGAAGCGAAGGGGTTAACTGTGCCTAAACCCAAAACATAAATTTGATATATTGCAGCTTACCAGTCCATAGATGTGGTGGCTTCATTGGTTTTCTTTTTTCGGGCTTATTTCAGTTCATTTACACCTTGTGATCCTAACATTCTTCCTGTCCCTTCAAGTCTATACTAACTTCTACAGTGCCTTGCAAAAGTATTTGGCCCCCTTGAACTTTGCAACCTTTTGCCACATTTCAGGCTTTAAACATAAATATATAAAACTGTAATTTTTTGTGAAGAATCAACAACAAGTGGGACACAATCATGAATTGGAACGAAATTTATTGGATATTTCAAACTTTGTTAACAAATAAAAAAACTGAAAAATTGGGCGTGCAAAATTATTGAGCCCCTTTACTTTCAGTGCAGCAAACTCTCTCCAGAAGTTCAGTGAGGATCTGTGAATGATCCAATGTTGACCTAAATGACTAATGATGATAAATAGAATCCACCTGTGTGTAATCAAGTCTCCGTATAAATGCACCTGCACTGTGATAGTCTCAGAGGTCCATTTTAAAGTGCAGAGAGCATCATGAAGAACAAGGAACACACCAGGCAGGTCCGAGATACTGTTGTGGAGAAGTTTAAATCCGGATTTGGATACAAAAAGATTTCCCAAGCTTTAAACATCCCAAGGAGCACTGTGCAAGCGATAATATTGAAATGGAAGGAGTATCAGACCACTGCAAATCTACGAAGACCTGGCCGTCCCTCTAAACTTTCAGCTCATACAAGGAGAAGACTGATCAGAGATGCAGCCAAGAGGCCCATGATCACTCTGGATGAACTGCAGAGATCTACAGCTGAGGTGGGAGACTCTGTCCATAGGACAACAATCAGTCGTATACTGCACAAATCTGGCCTTTATGGAAGAGTGGCAAGAAGAAAGCCATTTCTTAAAGATATCCATAAAAAGTGTTGTTTAAAGTTTGCCACAAGCCACCTGGGAGACACACCAAACATGTGGAAGAAGGTGCTCTGGTCAGATGAAACCAAAATCAAACTTTTTTGGCAACAATGCAAAACGTTATGTTTGGCGTAAAAGCAACACAGCTCATCACCCTGAACACACCATCCCCACTATCAAACATGGTGGTGGCAGCATCATGGTTTGGGCCTGCTTTTCTTCAGCAGGGACAGGGAAGATGGGTAAAATTGAT
Source organism: Pelophylax lessonae (assembly GCF_965119305.1). Classification (NCBI taxonomy): domain Eukaryota; kingdom Metazoa; phylum Chordata; class Amphibia; order Anura; family Ranidae; genus Pelophylax; species Pelophylax lessonae. The sequence continues at coordinate 77,904,923 of NC_138774.1, forward strand.
GGGAAGATGGATGGAGCCAAATACAGGACCATTCTGGAAGAAAACCTGATGGAGTCTGCAAAAGACCTGAGACTGGGACGGAGATTTGTCTTCCAACAAGACAATGATCCAAAACATAAAGCAAAAACTACAATGGAATGGTTCACAAATAAACATATCCAGGTATTAGAATGGCCAAGTCAAAGTCCAGACCTGAATCCAATCAAGAATCTGTGGAAAGAACTAAAAACTGCTGTTCACAAACGCTCTCCATCCAACCTCACTGAGCTTGAGCTGTTTTGCAAGAGGGAATGGGCAAACATTTCAGTCTCTCGATGTGCAAAACTGATAGAGACATAGCCCAAGTGACTTACAGCTGTAATCGCAGCAAAAGGTGGCGCTACAAAGTATCAACTTAAGGAAGCTGAATAATTTTGCACGCCCAATTTTTTTTTCAGTATTTTTTTGTTAACAAAGTTTGAAATATCCAATAAATTTTGTTCCACTTCATGATTGTGTCCCACTTGTTGTTGATTCTTCACAAAAAATTACAGTTTTATATCTTTATGTTTGAAGCCTGAAATGTGGCAAAAGGTCGCAAAGTTTAAGGGGGGCGAATACTTTCGCAAGGCACTGTACATGACATCTGTGGAGGGAGTCATGGTTGACACCCAGGGGGACTTCAAACATGTCAGCCTTTATTCATTCTCATTATATGGTGGATTGATGAGACTAGTAGTTTACAAAAGAGAATTAACAGTCTTAAAGCTCTGTCGTTCCCAGGAAGTGACAAGAACACATTTTTAGCCAGATCAACAGGTATTTTCTGTATGTCCTGAAAAAAGGAAACTAATGCAGCCACCACAGCTAAGGACTGGTATACTGCAATATTTTATAGTTTTGTTTTTAGGTTTATTTATGGTTTAATGTAATTCTTTTACCACAAGATTTCTCTTTAATAATTCAAAATATAGTACTTGTCCTTGTGTATTACATTTTATTAATAAAAGATAAACAGTATATATATATATACAGTGCTGTGAAAAGGTATTTGCCCCTTCCTGATTTTTTTTTTTTTTGCATATTTGTCACACTTAAAGATCATCAAACAATTGTTAGTATTACACAAAGATAACCCAAATAAATCCAAAATGCAATTTTTAAATGATGATTTTATTTATTAACCACTTGCCGTCTGCCTAACGCCGATCTACGTCGGCAGTCAGCCCCTCACAGGCAAAGTGACGTAGGGCTACGTCACTAGCTTGTGAGGGTCTAGGGAGCAAGCGCGCGCCCCCGGAGGCGCGCTCCCGCGTGGTGACGGACCCCCCCCCCCCCCCCGCGCGTGTGACCAGCGGACCCGATGTCCGCCGGTCACTCGGCGATCTGCGGGGGAGAGGGAGAATGTCAGGCAGCTTGTGTAAACAAGCCACCTGTCATTCTCCTCACTGTAAAGACACTGATCAAACGGATCTAGTATGTAGATCCATTGATCAGTGTCCTTACAGCTCAAGCCACAGCCAATCACAGTAGAAAGCACGCCCCTAGGGATACACACAGCCCCTTCCTCCCAAATAAAGTTAACCCCTTCACAACCAGTGTATTTTTACAGTAACAGTGCATATGTATAGCACTGATTACTGTAGAAATGTCACTGGTAACCCCAAAAGTGTCACAAATGTCAGTCAAGGGTCCGATCTGTCCGCCCCAATGTCGCAGTACCGCAAAAAAAATCGCAGATCGCCGCCATTACGCGTTAAAAAAAAAAATGACAAAAATCTTTCCCTTTGTTAGTAAACGCGATAACTTTTGCGCAAACCAATCAAAATACGCTTTTTGCAATTTTTTTTACCAAACATATGTAGCATAAAACAAATTGGCCGAAAATTTTAAAAAATTTTGATTTTTACTTTTTTTTTGGGGGGAATTTCATATAAAAAAATGTGAAAAATATTGTTATTTTTGCAAAATTGACGCTCTTTTTTTGTTTATAGCGCGTGATCAAAAAATCGCACAGGTGATCAAATACCACCAAAAGAAAGCTCTGTTTGTGGGAAAAAAAGGACGTCAAATTCGTTTAGGTACAGCGTCGCACGACCGCGCAATTGTCCTTTAAAGTCACGCAGTGCCGAATCGCAAAATACCCCCTGGTCAGGAAGGGGGTAAAATCTTCCGGGGCTTAAGTGGTTAAGGGAAAAAATCTGTCCAAACCTGCCAGGCCATATGTGAAAAAGTATTGCCCACTAAACCTAATAACTGGTCGTGCCACCTTTGGCGGCAACAACTGCAATCAAGCGTTTACAATAATTGGCAATGAGTCTTTTACATCGCTGTGGAGGAATTTTGGGCCACTCTTCTTTGCAGAATGGTTTCAATTTAGCCACATGAAAAGCCTGTTTAAGGTCATGCCACAGCATCTCAATTGGATTTAAGTCTAGGCCACTCCAAAATCTTAAAGAGGAGAGCTCCAGGCTCCTTCTGAAAAAAAAGTCAGCAGTTACAAATACTGTAGCTTCTGAGATCTGACTTTTAATATACGGACACTTACCTGTCCAGGGATCCAGCGACGTCCTCACACAAACCGATTCTTTAATCAGCTTTGGGTGCAGGTGTCAGCATCTCTTGTAAGGGAAACAGGAAGTAAAATGTGTATAAAAATAAAATTCCTTAATACTGTGTACCAACACCATGGTAACAAATTATGGGTAACATGATAAATCAAAATAATATACAAAGATCGTGCAAAAAAATATACACTGCTCAGAAAAATTAAAGGAACACTTTGAAAACACATCAGATCTCAATGGGTAAAAATTTTGTGCTGGATTTCTATACTGATATGGACTGGGTAATGTGTTAGGAAGGAAAGAATGTCACATCGTTTGATAGAAATGAAAATTATAAACCTACAGAAGGCTGAAATCAAAGTGAAAAATGATGCAGAAGACTAGTCCATTTTTCTGAAATTTCATTGCAGTAACTCAAAATGGTACTCAGTAGTTTGTATGGCCCCCATGTGCTTGTATGCATGCCTGACAATGTCGGGGCATACTCCTAATAAAATGATGGATGGTGTCCTGGGGTATTTTCTCCCAGATCTGGACCAGGGCATCACTGAGCTCCTGAACAGACTGGGTGGCAACCTGGCAGCCTCGGATAGAACATAATGTCCCAGGGGTGTTCTATTGGATTTAGGTCAGGCAAGTGTGGGGGCCATTCAATGGTATCAATTCTGTCATCCTCCAGGAACTGGCTGCATACTCTCGCCACATGAGGCCAGCATTGTCGTGCACCAGGAGGAACCCAGGACCCAATGCAACAGTGTAGGGTCTGACAATGGGTCCAAGGATTTCCATGAATAAGCCTCCCCAGACCATCACTGACCCACCACCAAACCGGTCATACTGAATGATGTTACAGGAAGCATAAAATTCCCCACTACTTCTCCAGACCCTTTCACGTCTGTCACATGTGCTCAGAGTGAACCTGCTCTGAGCACATGTGACAGGCACAGGGCACCAGTGGCGGACCTGCCAATTCTGGTGTTCAATGGCAAATGTCAATCAAGCTCTACATTTCCGGGCAGTGAGCACAGGGCCCACTGGAGGACGTCGGGCCTTCAGGCCACCCTCATAAAGTCTGTTTCTGATTGGTCAGAGACATTCACACCAGTGGCCTGCTGGAGGTCATTTTGTAGGGCTCTGGCAGTGCTCATCTTGTTCCTTCTTGCACAAAAGAGCAGATACCGGTCCTGCTGATAGGTTAAAGACCTTCTTTGGCCCTTTCTAGCTCTCCTGGAGTAACTGCTTGTCTTCTGGAATGTCCTCCATGCTCTCGAGACTGTTCTGGGAGACACAGCAAACCTTCTGGCAATGGCACGTATTGATGTGCCATCCTGGAGGAGTTTGACTGCCTGTGCAACTTCTATAGGGTCCTGCCTATAGGATTGCCTTATGCTATCAGTAGTGACACTGACCCTAGCCAAATGCAAAACTAGTAAAAAACTGTCAGAAAAGATGAGTAAGGAAAAAAACTGTCAGTGGCCTCCACCTGTAAAACCATTCCTATTTTGGAGATGGTCTCATTGTTGCCCATCTAGTGCACCTGTTGTTAATTTCAACAGAAACTGATTAACAACCCCCTCTGCTACTTGACTGATTAGATCAATATTCCAGGAAGTGACTTGACTTAAAGGCTAAACGTCTTTTACCAGACGTGACATCACCGCTCTCTTCGGTTGCTTGTTACCGTCCTGTGTTTGGTTATTGCTGCAGCATTACTACGTGTTCGTTTTCTATTTGGATCATGTGAGTGCCCTCTTTTATTTAATAGATCATTTTACAAACAGTATTATGCTATCAGCTTGTATATTTTATACGCATTCATTTTGGGAGTGTCTTGATTCGGAGCATGTCGGGGTTGCCATTGTCTGAGTGGAAGTGTTTGGGATTTATTCCCTAAGGCTCGGTTGGCTTTTCCATTAGGTTGGAGGCCAACATGTTCTGGTAAGAAGCTATTTTTTTATCCAATGGTGGTGATTCACAGAGGAGTCTTGGGAAGTCCTTTTTTTTCTCTCTCTGCACGTCATCTACAAAGACTCCCATTGGGATATACAGCTGGGATACTGAACACTATTATCACCTTCCTTCTTTTTTGTTTCTGGCACTTCTATGGACTTTGTTTATGGAGGTTTTTAAATTCATATGTACCTATGTATATTTTTTGCACGATCTTTTAATTTACCATTAAATAAAAGAAAAAGTTAAATATGCGCTAGTGATTCTTATCTAGTGAAGCAAAATCAAAAGCAAAATGAATCAAAGTTCATAAACAAAAAAGTGCATATATAAACAATGTTTATAAAGATGTGATAATTAAATATGTAACAACATTATTAAAAAAGCAAACACACCGTGATATATGTTAATAAGTGTCGGTTCACACTAGTGCGACACGACTTGGGGCGACTAATGCCGTCGCCCGTGCACCGCGACTTTGGCGCGGCTTGCAACGACTTCACATAATTAAAGTCAATGCAAGTTGCTCCGACTTTGCAAAAAAAAAAAGGTGCAGGAACCTTTTTCTAAGTCAGAGCGACTTGAGTCGCTCCTATTAGAACGGTCCAATTGCACAGCAGGGTCCGCTGCTTGTTAGGCGACCAAGTCGCCTGACAAGTCGGAACAGTGTGAACCGGCACTTAGTGTACCTCCAAAGAATGGAAGAAAAAAAGTAAATAAAAAGTCCCATAAAACAATTCCTTGTGGGCTTGAAAAGAAATCCAGGAGCAGCCAAGGTGACACCCAAGAGAAAGTCCGCACAGGAGGCTTACCGGATTACCAGTGACCCCCTTATGCAGGGTGGTCAAAACTCGCTTCAATGGCCAGGGATGGATCACAAAAAAAGAAAGGACACCAGCACAGGGAACTCCCGGTAGCAATATAGATATATCCAATAATCAGATAAACGCCTGCTTGCTCTCAGCAGACCAAGCTCGGATCAGGTCACCATACAGCTCTGGTTGTCCCAGACCATCACGCTACCACCGCCACGTTTGACTGTTGGTATGATGTTCTTTTTATGAAGTGCTGTTCGTTTTACGCCAGATGTAACGGGGCGCACACTTTCCAAAAAGTTAAACTTTTGTCTCATTAGTCCACAGAATATTTGCCCAAAAGTCTTGGGGATAATCAAAATGTTTTTTGACAAATGTGGGATGAGCCTTTGTGTTCTTTTTGGTCAGCAGTGGCTTTCGCCCATGCATTGACATTTTTTCCCATTCTCTTTCTTATTGTTGAATCATGAACACAGACCTTAACTGAGGCAAGTGAGGCCTGCAGTTCTTTAGATGTTGTTCTGGGTTCTTTTATGACCTCCTGGATGAGTTCTCATTGTGCTCTTGGAGTGATTTTGGTGGACTGGGTCCCCCTGGGAAGGTCCACCACTGTTCCAGGTTTTCTCAAATTTGTGGATAATGGCTCTCACCGAGGTTCGCTGGAGTTACAAAGCCTTAGAAATGGCTTTGTAACCCTTTCCAGACTGATACATATCAATTTGTTTATTGTCTATATATCTATTCTTGAATTTCTTTAGATTGCGCCATGATGTGTTGCTTTTTGAGATATTTTAGCGTGCTTTACTTTTTCAGACAGCTTCTGTTTGAGCGATTTCTTGATTTAACAGGTCGGGCAGTAATCAAGCCTGGGTGTGGAAAGGGAAATTTAACTCAGCTTTCTAACAAATGTGGTTAATCACAGTTCATTCATAATTTAACAGGGAGGGTGATGGGGCAATTACTTTTTCACACAGGGCCTGGCAGGTTTGGACCGCTTTTTTTCAGTTATTAAATTAAATTATCATTTAAAAGCTCCATTTTTTAATTACTTTGGTTATCTTTGTGTATTATTGAAATTTGTTTGATGATCTGAATCATTTAAGTGTGACAAATATGCAAAAAACAAAAAAAAATCAGGATGTTAGGAATCAGGTAATACTTTTGTGTGTGTTTATATATAGATATATATCTATATATACAGTATTTCACAAAAGTGAGTACTCCCCTCACATTATTGTAAATATTTTATTATATCTTTTCATGTGACAACCCTGAAGAAATTACACTTTGCTCCAATGTAAAGTAGTAAGTGTACAGCTTGTATAACAGTGTAAATTTGCTGTCCCCTCAAAATAACTCAACACACAGCCATTAATGTCTAAACCGCTGACAGCAAAAGTGAGTACACCCAGTGCTGTATTTTGGCCTAGGCCAACAAGGCCCAGGCCTAGGGCGGCACTTTGCAGGGGGGCAGCAAAAAAGCCACCCCCTCCACCTGAGACTCTATTGGCCACTGGTTGCTAGAGCCACCTCTCTCACCCCCCTTCTCTTTCTCTCTCTCCCCCTCTCTTTCTCTCTCATCCCCCCTCTGTTTCTCTCTCATCCCCCCTCTCATCCCCCCTCTCTCTCTCTCACCTCTCCTCTCTCTCTCTCTCTCTCTCTCTCTCATCCCCCTCTCTCATCCCCGCTCTCACCCCCTCTCTTTCATCCCCCTCTCTCTCTCTCTCTCTCTCTCTCTCATCCCCCTCTCTCTCTCTCCCTCCCTCTCTCCCTCACCTACCCCCCTCTCTCTCTCCCACCCCCTCTCACCCCCCTCATGAGATCTCAGGGGTTCATGCTGGGACTTGTAGTCCTTCAATCTTGGAGGGAGTCACATCCGTTAAAAAAGAAGTGGGGCAAATTTACATTGGGGGGCACCCAATTTTAGTCTTGCCTAGGGCAGCACAAAACCAAAATACACCATTGAGTACACCCCTTCGTTAAAATGTCTAAATTGGGCCCAAAGTGTCAATATTTTGTGTGGCCACCAATATTTTCTAGCACTGCCTTAACCTTCTTGGGCATGGAGTTCACCAGAGCTTCACAGGTTGCCACTGGAGTCCTCTTCACGACTACATCACGGAGCTGGTGGATGTTAGAGACTTTGCGCTCCTCCACCTTCCGTTTGAAGATGGCCCACAGATGCTCAATAGGGTTTAGGCCTGGAGACATGCTTGGCCAGTCCATCACCTTTACCCTCAGCTTCTTTAGCAAGGCAGTGGTCATCTTGGAGGTGTGTTTGTGTTGGAATACTTCCCTGCGGCCCAGTCCCTGAAGGGAGAGGATCATGCTCTGCTTCAGTATGTCACAGTACATGTTGGCATTCATGGTTCCCTCAATGAACTGTAGCTCCCCAGTGCCGGCAGCACTCATGCAGCCCCAGACCATGACACTCCCACCACCATGCTTGACTGTAGGCAAGACACACTTGTCTTTGTACTCTTCACCTGGTTACCACCACACACGCATGACACCATCTGAAAATAAGTTTATCTTGGTCTCATCAGACCACAGGACATGGTTCCAGTAACCCATGTCCTTAGTCTGCTTGTCTTCAGCAAACTGTTTGCGGGCTTTCTTGTGCATCATCTTTAGAAGAGGCTTCCTTCTGGGACGACAGCCATGCAGACCAAATGATGCAGTGCGCAGCGTATGGTCTGAGCACTGACAGGCTGACCCCCCACCCCTTCAACCTATGCAGCAATGCTGGCAGCACTCATACATCTATTTCCCAAAGACAACCTCTGGATATGACGCTGAGAACGTGCACTCAACTTCTTTGGTCGACCATGACGAGGCCTGAGTGGAACCTGCCCTGTTAAACCACTGTATGGTCTTGGTTACCATGCTCCAGCTCAGTTTCAGGGTCTTGGCAATCTTCTTATAGCCTATGCCATCTTTATGTAGAGCAACAATTCTTTTTTTTTCAGATCCTCAGAGAGTTCTTTGCCATGAGGTGCCATGTTGAACTTCCAGTGACCAGTATGAGAGAGTGAGAGCGAAAACACCAAATTTAACACACCTGAGACCTTGTAACACTAATGAGTCACATGACACCGGGGAGGGAAAATGGCTAATTGGGCCCAGTTTGGACATGTTCACTTAGGGATGTACTCTCTTTTGTTGCCAGTGGTTTAGACATTAATGGCTGCGTTGAGTTATTTTGAGGGGACAACAAATTTACACTGTTATACAAGCTGTACACTCACTACATTACATTGTAGCAAAGTGTCATTTCTTCAGTGTTGTCACATGAAAAGATATGATAAAATATTTACAAAAATGTGAGGGGTGTACTCACTTTTGTGAGATACTGTATATAGGTACACGCAAGATAAATGAAGTCTCATGCTTAGCAATACTGTGCCAGGAGTATCAACTCCTTATACTCCATGCACATTCTCCTGATGCAACATGTATTTTTGATGGGCTGTTGTGTGGTCATTGGTTAGCAAAGGCTGTGAACTGCAGTCAAATGGATGAATATTTATGCTGAAAAAGTAGGACCATAATACAATTTGTTATTCTGAAATTCTATTGCTTTTGACATGAAATGTAAATTAAGATTCCGTTAGAGTAAGCATTGCTTGTTGTGCAATGTTTATAAATTAGATGGATGTTCACAGTCATTTTTTCTGACAGATTTTGAAGAGGGGATGTCATGTAAATGACAGGGATGGACTAACAGACATGACACTGTTACACTACGCATGTAAAGCCGGAGCTCATGGTGTGGGTAATGTATCAACTCTTTTATGTATCGTATTATGTTTTCCACCTTTAGCGCCATTATGAAAACATTATAAGTTGAATATAATATCACTTCCCATAAAATATATATTTTTTATACAGCATATGACTTCAGCGAAGTGCAGGACAGTAAACATGTGCAGAACACAAAAATTAGTTTTGTTTCAATTCGTTATTTGCATAAATTCATTTAGTTAAATTTGTTTAATCCGTTCAATTCCTTTTTCGGAATATCGCTTTGTTTATTTGTATTCGAATTGATTCAAATTTTTCAAATTCAAATTTGAATCATTTTCAAATTATTTTCAAATAGAAAACAATAGAATACAAAAGAATAGTCATAATACTATTCTGTTATTTTCTATTCTAATCTAATCTATTCTTTTCTATTCTATTCAAATTTGAATTTATTCTATTTGAATTTTGGGAAATGGTTATATTCCTTCTATTCTATTTTATTCTACTGTTTTTTGAATTCTATTCTTTAATATTCTATATTTTCTATTTTATTCTTTCTTTTCTGTTCTATCCTTTTCTATTCTATTATTTTCTTATGTATTCGAATTGGAATTTATTCAATTTGAAATTCGAATTTCAAAAGATGGTTATATTCTTTCTATTCTATTCTAATTTTTACGTTTCTATTCCTTTACTTTCTATTCTATTTTATTCTCTTTGGAAATTAGAAAACAAATCAAATACTATTTGAACTTGAAAACTTTTCAAATTTGAAAAATATTCAAATTCAAAATTAATTCAAAATCTATTTGAATTTCATCCAATTTTTTTTCCGTTATTTTTCGTATTCATTTAAGCTTAGTACTATTGCAATTCAAAAATTTGGATACATCCAAATTTCTGAAAACTGAAAATTCATTCGAATTTCAATTCGAAATGAAACGAACTGCACATGTCTGCGGGACAGCATGCGTATATTATTATTATTATTATTATTATACAGGATTTATATAGCGCCAACAGTTTGAGCAGCACTTTACAGTGTGGGGAAGACAATACAGTTACAGTACAATTCAATACAGGAGGAATCAGAGGGCCCTGCTCGTTACAGCTTACAATCTAGAAGGGAGGGTCAAGTGTTCAAACAAAAACACAAATGGGCAGAAGCTACAGAAAGGAGGCAGCTTCCTTTTAGATGAGAAAATCCCATGTAACCTCAACATGCTAATTATGAGCAAGAGTAACGCATGTATAAATGGTATGACTTGTATGATATACAGTACCTCCATACAGAAAAAGTCATTTCAGGAAGACAGCTTCATCTAAATAAAAGGTATACACTTGCTGGGCCCTTGATATCAGCTTTTATAGAAGGATAAAAAGGGGTAAAAAGTTATACTCACAAACCTGCTTCATTTTGGTAGACATTGGGGTTGTATTAGGTGGCCATTTTAGGTATAAATAGAATTTAAAGAATAATTAAACCAAAACTGACGCTATTTGAATAACATTTTCTTATATAGACAGTAAAACCTTGGATTGAGAGTAACTTGGTCTGAGAGCGTTTTGTAAGACAAGCAAACTTTTGTTATAAATTTTGACTTGATAAACAAGCGATGTCTTGCTATACAAGTAGCGTCACGTCACAGCTGAGTATAAAAGAGATGAGAGGCACCTCGAAGTGTAGCAATATGGTTACATGTAATATTCGTGCTGTTTAACCACTTTACCACCGGAGGATTTTGCTGTCTTACGTCCAGGCCACTTTTTGCGATTCGGCACTGTGCGACTTTAACGGACAATTGCGCGGTCATGCAACGCCGTACCCAAACGAAGTTGACGTTCTTTTTTACCCACAAACAGAGCTTTCATTTGGTGGTATTTGATCACCTGTGCGATTTTTACTTTTTGCGCTATAAACAAAAAAAGAGCGACAATTTTGAAAAAATAACAATATTTTTCACATTTTTTTATATGAAATTCCTCCCCAAAAAAATGTAAATATCAAAATGTTTTATCATTTTTAGCCAATTTGTTTTCTGCTACATATTTTTGGTAAAAAAATCGCAATAAGCCTATTTTGATTTGTTTGCGCAAAAGTTATTGCGTTTACTAACTAAGGGAAAGATTTCTGTAATTTTGGTGTTTTTTTTTTTAACGAGTAATGGCGGCGATCTGCAATTTTTTTTTGCGGGACTGTGACATTGCGGCGGACAGATCGGACCCTTGACTGACCTTTTTGACACTTTTGGGGGTACCAGTGACCTTACTACAGTAATCAGTGCTATACATATGCACTGTTACTGTAAAAATGACACTGGCAGGGAAGGGGTTAATTTTATTGGAGAGGGAGGGGTTAATGTATGCCTGGTGCTTACTAACGTGTGTGGGGTATGCTGAAACCTGCAATCTGACCCTGTCTGTCACTTAGGAGATCCGCCCGCTTTGTTTACACATGCGGGCGGATCTCCACACTTGATTCCCCGACGATCGGGGAAGAGCGGCGGTGATCACCGCCGCTCCTCCCCTGGCCTGACTCCCGCTGTGTCTGAATACAGCGGGAGCGAGCCTCCGGTGGCGCGTTCGCGCTGCCCACAAGGGGAGGAGTCCAGCGATGTAGGTCTACGTCGCTGGACGATAACGAGCCACATTGCCGCAGTAGCAGCAACGTGAGCGGTCGTTATGTGGTTAAGCAACATTGCCCGCAGCCCGGCACACAGGGTACCCAGTTTTCAGGAGGGTTTACCTCCAAAATTCAGGGTTTTCCAACTCCAGGAGAGGCTGAACCTGCAGGGGTGGTGGGTTAGAGGGTTATACTGTACTTGCAGCAACCAAAGTACTTACCAACTGCAATCAACAGGTGACCTGGAGCATGACCAAAAAAAAAAAAAAAAGAACACTTACCTGGGTGGGGTTCTGTCTTTTATTTAGCTAGGAAGATGTGATCCTGTGGGTTCCAGAGGAGGCATTAACCTATTGTGTGCTGACGTTAAGTAGGGCCAGGAAATGATTCTATGAATAGTTTGGTATGGTGTACATTTATGGATGTAGCACTTGAGTGGCCCCATTGGATTATGTATTAGTCCCAATTTAGTGAAAGACTCAGTTAATTAAATCTGCCTATAATTGAAATGTCAGTTTTGTGGGGATAAGTAGTGTGCCTTAAATTGTAACTCCGCATTTGTGGAGAAAAAGACAATCCCCTCAAAGTACAGTGTAATCAATGTACATTGCGGGGGATTTTAAGAAATTTTGTTGCAGATTCCCACCTGTTTCTGAAAAAGCTGTTTGTTTCACCATGTCCTGTGCACACTAATTCTTTCAAATATTTTTTATTGAAAAAAATTATGAATTGAACAACAGTCGTAACACCGCATATAAGGATACATGTCAATTCAGCGAAAGCATTCACTTTAAGTGAGTTTTAACATTGTAAAAAATACAGATTGAAATGTACATTATGCCTTTAGGTTATTAGATGTTACCAAAATATCACATTCTAAATTTACTTGCTTTAGAATCAAGATTTTTCCAGTAAGCAACAGATGATATATACGTAGAAAGAATAAATGGTCATTCAATTCGGATATTAAGAGTATTGTAGAAGAGGGGTTCCAGCCTCCTTACCTAGGTAATGATTAGAGATAGACATGTGCGGTTCGTTTCGTTCCAAATAAATATTTGGACACATTTTTCGTTATTCGGAGATCCAGATATATCCGAATACCCGAATTACAGTATAAACAATGTTTTCCGAATAACTAAATGAAATTCGTCCAATTCGTACAAATTTTAGAAACTCTAATTGAAATTTGAAAGACTGAAAGACTGTGTTATTAGGGTACCATTTCGAAATAATGCTGTTTTTCTTAAGCCAAAGATGATTTAAAGAGTCATTATAATAATTTGATGAAGATTTTCCCTTTGTTTGTTTACTTTGGCACATTCGAATTTGAAAAATAAAAATCGAAAGTTTTCAATTTTACCTGTTCAAAATCTATTGTTTCGAAGAAAATTAGAAAAAGACATAAAACGAATTCCGAATATGAATTCCAAATACGAATCCCGAACACGAATTGAACGAATCAACCGAATTTATTGAAACTAAATAACTAAATTAACAAATCTAAACGAAACTAAACACATTTTTTCGTCATGCACATGTCTAATTAGAAAATTACTCAAGGGCATGTTTACCCGTTGGAGTCTAACTTGTGGACCATGATCCATGAATTCCATTTTTGATCGAACGGGTGTAGGGATTGGTTCAGACAAGGTATGTACCTTTCTCATGTGCACTGAACATTACCTCTATGTATAGCTTCTAAAAGATTCAGAGCCATTGACTGCTTCCACTTGCTTGTTATCGTCATTCTGGCAGCTATCAATATGGGCGAGACTATAGCTAAAAATATTGTTTAGGGAATTGGTCGAGTTGCAACCCAAAGCGACCTAATGAGGGGGAAGGAGACATGAAAATACCTGTTATCTGTGAAATTAAGCTGAACACAGAGTTCCAAAAACTTTCACACCAATACTATGCAACATAGTGGGGAGGTGTCTGGAAACATCTGTTTAGGTTTCAAAGGCGTCATGTACCACCTGTATGCAATTTTGAGTGCGCTTTCCCAATGCGCAGTAGAGTGAGTGGAACTCAGAATAGTGGAGAGTGCTTTATTCTAATATTTAATTGGGTATTCTGTTTGTAACTTTTTTTTCCCACTAGGGATTTGAGAGGGTTTATTTTCAGGGAAAGAGGTATTTGTAGAACCATGATATGCCTTTTTTAGAGGGTACTGAAGAGGTGTAGTGTGACCATGCCTCATTGTTGTCATTGGTATAAGTGGAGGGATGGCTTTGGTGGAAGTGCCTTATATGTGCAATCTTATAGAATGATTTAGGGTCATTTGAAGTTGGAGTGTCCACTAAGTTCAGCTGACCTGATTGCGTCAAGGTGCTTATTTATATTGAAGGAATTAAGTATTCATATGCCAATGGTGGTATGCTTATGGCCCTTTGGGAAGTCATTATGTGGTATTGTTTGTAGTGTTGCAGACCATGCTGCCAAAGAGGCCTGAATAGGTAAGGCCTTAGGGATATGCACCTTCTGTCCTGTTGCTGAGGCATTTAGTAGGGAGGGTAGGTTTCTATTGTGCAGGATAGCTTTTTCAATGTCAACCCAGCATTTAGTGGAAGTAGAGTCAAACCAAGCTAATAATTGGTCCAGTAGGGTTGCTCTGTGATATGTGCATTCTAAATGAGAGGGGACTTGTTTATTATAAGCAGCTGGTGCACTCTCAGTGTTCTGATGAGAAACGTTGCCGTGTTTACATCCCTATAGAAGTAATTAAACCTTAGAGAGTATCTAACTAAACATTAAATTTCTGTTGCAGAGGATTGCTAATATCTGACCAGATGTCTGGTAAAATCAGTGAGCCAATCACACAAGCAGGAATTTACATTTTTGGAGGCATTCTGTACCCCAGTAGTGTACAGAATGCATAAACATTGCCACATTGCATTGAATTTTACAGAAAATTAGACTGAAAAGGAAAGGTGATTTTATTAACATTTAATACAAGTTATGTAGCAATTGTGTATGCTATATTATTCTTTTATTTGCTATAATTTTTTTCCATGATAGTGGAGTTACTCTTCAAATGGGTTTGTTAATTTAATTTAAAAAAACATAATTTTGATTTTATTCTGTGTTTTAGCTATTAGGCCTCATGTACACTGCTGCTGATAAATGGATGTTTAGGAACAGTTGGGCGTTTTTTTCAGCAGCGTCTAAACTCTCCTCTATGTTATCTTATCTGGCCATGTACACTGAGACGTTTATAGACGTTTAGAGACAGTTGAAATAGTGACTTTTTTTTTTAAAGAAAAAAAAATGCGTTCAGGCAGAAGTTTATTGGCATTTGAAACACCAAATGCTTGTAACAGCATGCAAACGCATCTAAACGCGGTAACTCACGTTTATAAGCATTTTGTTTATAGGTGTTTGCAACGGGGATACATTTCTGACCATTTTACAATGTAAAAATGCTTTTAAACACAAACACTGTGAAACGCTGCTAAACGCTGCTAAACGCGGCATGTAAACCCAGCAAAACAGACATTTTTTAATTGTCGGTTACTAGCTGTCAAGTTCCAGCGTTTAGGAGAGGTTTTCAAACGTCCCATGTACATAAAGCCCAAGGGTTTTATGTTACCATGGAAAAAAATTCTGCTCTGCCTAGGATTCTTTTGTATGTAGACAGTTCCTGGGAATTAATGTATTTAGTAAAGGATGACAACAAAGTGATTTAATTATGGGAAACGTTAAACTATAAACTTATAAGATCATTTGATGACTGATATAAAAATGTATTAAGGTTTAAGGCATTTGTTAAATATATTCTTATCGCTACTGATTTCTTCATAACTTTGACATTTAAAGGAGACCCAGCAGCTGCCGTTCGACTAACCAATCAGCTTCTTCAGCTGGGGGCTGACGTAACCCTGCGCAGCCGATGGACTAACATGAACGCCCTACACTATGCTGCCTACTTTGATGTGCCAGAACTTCTACGCATCCTCCTGAAAGCATCAAAACCTAAAGGTGAGGGAACGGAGCTAGGCGGGGTGTTTGGTAATGAAGAGGATACTGAGACATCACCATGATTAGTGGGATGTACAGAGGTGGGAATATGGCTCTCCAAGGAAATGCGTTAAAGTATTGGTAGGAGCATTGCATGAAAGAAAAACTCTTTGAATCAATATTGACTACTTTTAATCCTTATGCTGCTGGCATCAGTAGGATAGATTATCATATTTATTTGCTTTAAACTAGGGATCGACCGATTATTGGCAACGCTGATATGCACTTTCCCCGATATATCGGAATCGGCCCCTGAGGTTACCGATATTGCCGATATTTCAGGAAAGTGCTGTACCGGAGTGATGCCTGCAGCTAGAGGCATCACCCCGGTACCGGTGTCCATAGCCGATGGTCGACTGTCTTGTAATGACAACCGATGCAGCTGTGAAGCCACTTGGCTGTCATTAAAAAAAGCGGGAGGGGATGTCCCCTCCTCCTACCGCATTCCGCGGCTCGTCCGGGTCTCCCGTCCCACCGGGAGACCCGGGCATCCTACCTGTACGGCTGCCGAAGAATCAGACCCTATCAAAGCCACGGCTCTGATCGGGTCTCCATGTAAAAAACCCGGAAGTGATGACATCACTTCCGGATACTCGGCGCTAAATAAAAAAAAATGACAGCATTCAAAACAGCCAAACTTGGCAATTTGAATGCTTTTAAGTGCAGAGGAGGGGTTTGGGGTCTTTTAGACCCCCAGATCCCTCCACAAGAGTACCTGTGAAAAATAAAAACAACATTTTTTTTTTTAAATGTCCGAAAATATCGGCCAATATCGGCTGATACCGATATCCGATAACCAAAATATCGGTATTGGTATCGGCATTAAAAAAACAATATCAGTCGATCACTACTTTAAACCTTTTTTTTAAACATTTCTTCAGTTAATTCCTGGTTTTCAGGCCTAGGCAAATTATTTTATTAATCCTTTAAATCTTCAGGAGGGGAGGAGGGGTTTTCTCAGCTAAGCACATTATCCTGCCTGCATGCCTGAGCTAATGGCAGATAGATTCAGGAAGTAAATACTACATGAATCATCTTCCCTTACTGAAGATGGCCACAGGCAGAAATGCTAGGGGGTGTGTTTTTCAGCCAAACAAAGCATGAAGACATGGATGGATGGGTGAGTTTTCTTTGATTAATAAAAATGAATTAAATAGTATTTTTGGTTTGTGATGCTAAGATGCAGTGTAGTTCCACTTTAAGTAATAATCATATAAAAACACCAGTGCTATTGAGTTTTCAGCTTAGCACAGGTTTTGAATATTGTGTATTATAATTAGGGATGCAAAGATACCGTTACCAGTATCGGTATCGGTGCGGATTCAAGTAATTTGAGCGAGTATTGGTACTTGGCCAGATGCTCCCGATACCGAAACTGATACTTTATGCTGCTGAAAACTGAACAGACTGATGACATTAGGTAAATAGATCACAAGCCTTTGCAGGGATATGGAGTGTGCCCGATAGGCACTGTGGTTCATTCCAGCAAGCTCAGCAGAGTCAACTATGGAACCCATGAGTGCCTCACTGACACACTACCATCTCCCTGCATAGACTTGTGATCTATTTACCTAATGTCATCTCTGTTCAGTTTTACAATAACTGATTGCTGCTTTGAACTTGTCTCTACCTACTTACTTGAACTGTGCTCCCTCTGCTGAATTGTGTGGGGTCTAAAACACAAATATACGTTTACTAAATGGCAAATGATTCCCAGAGCACTAGGATGTGTATAAAGTTGTAATAGGCAACCTCAGCACTCACTCAGCTTGACTCATAGAGGCATAGGTGTTATGTGATTTGAGATTTGTAGTTTTACTACAACTGGGGTGCTATGGTAAGGTTGTATATTGCTGATCAAATGAGACAGCTTGCTTTGCAGCTCTCCTAGTCTCATAAAAACTTCCTACTGAACTGGGGGTAGTAAGTGGATCTCCATGAATGACAAAGATGCCCAAATGGTTATATGTGTAGCACCCTCCTAGGTGGGTGCTATGCAAAGCATATGGGTGGCCTTGTCTGCGTATCAGGGGGGCCTTAATTGTTCAGCTAGGCTGTCATGTGCTCAGGTGTGCCTGTTGAGCTTGGGGAGTCTCCCTACTGTGTTCAATGAGGGCTTTCATTGGACAGTGGAGGAAACCTGACCAATGGCACGCCAGGGCTTGTATCTATCCCAGAGGGCAGAATATGCCGCAATGCATCCTGGGATGGGATATAAGTCTGAGGGGAGCACATGACAGGGTGTCTGGCGGGAAGCAGAGTCCCAGGAGGAGGACGGCTGTCTCTCCTCCTGTCGGAGGTGGACGGCTATCTCTCCTCCTGTCAGTGTGAGGGAAGGTGTTCTGGGCAGTCGGCCTAGAGGACAGAAGGTTGATCTGAGCTGCAGAGAAGGATCCAGTGCGCTGAGGACTGTGTGGAGCTGTTGGGGCCCGGAGTTTCCCGGTAAGTAGAGTCGTGAGTACTGTGAACTGCCCCGGGGTCTGCCTAGGATAGGAGACCACTCCAGAAAATCAGAGGGATCCAGGAGCCAGCTAACCAGGAGGAAGCTTAGAAAGGGGGTGCATGAGTCTAAGCCCTGAAGAGAATTCTAGGAGAAAGGGTGCCGATGCGGGCCCTGAAGTGTTAAGTGTTGCAGCAGTGTTACAAGTGGCTACCTCAGCCAGGAAGGCTAAAGGGAGCAATACAAAGGACTTTTGAGTCACGAGGAAGTGTCAGAAGTCAGTTCAAGTCCACAGACAGCAAGATAGAGTTCACTCGCGCTGGCGGGCAATGACCGGCATTCAGCCAGCGTTAAGTCAGCGTCAAGAGGCATTTTTCTCAGAGTCCCATTCTATTGTGTATAGTCGAGCCAGAGGAGTATCCCACTCATTCCCTTCTCCAATCCAAGTTCCAGAAATAAATACAAAAACCAATGATGCTGGACTGTTTCTTGTCTCAGTGCTCACACTTGGAGAACATGCTTAAATGTGCTGTTGTTACTAGAGGTGGTAACCCTGGCAGACCCACATCCAGCACAAAGGCTGGGAATTCTGCTACATATGATAATCTAAGAATGAACACAGCATCAAGTCTGGTATCATCTGCAAATGAAAACCTGGTTTATGACACTGGCAATGCCTTTCATGGCCAACATATGGTCATTTTTTATGCATGGCATGTCAAAACTCTGGCATGGGTAGTAGGTTTTAGCACTCTTATAAGCTCTGATCCCATTCTTTAAAGAAAAAAACATTCTACCTCCACTGCTGCTTCCCAGCAGAACCAGAATTACTTTAAGGACATTAGATGTCTGGACCTCCCAGAGCATCAAGTGCAACTAAAGAGCTAACACTAAGGTCTGTGTGCAGCTAGGGATTTTGCAGAGCAATGTTGGAAGCTCTGCGCATGATCAGTTTTCAGTGAGCTTCTATGCTGTGCTTTTCCTCCCTCTCACATCTGAGAGCAGCCCATGTCCATATACACACAGTGGTATTAACAAGTCACTCCCTCCCTCCTCTTCCATGCCCACTAGTGATGAGCCGAACAACCCCCTGTTCGGTTCGCACCAGAACATCTCGAACAGGAGAAATGTTCTAGCAAATATGCGAACTCCATTAAAGTCTATGGGACACGATCATGAAAAATCAAAAATCCTAATTTTAAAGGCTGCAAGTTATTGGCCCAAAAAAGTGTATGGGGACCCGGGTACTGCCCTGGGGGACATGAATCAATGCAAAAAATTATTTTTAAATCGATCGTTTTTACAGAAGCAGCGATTTTAATAATGCTTAAAGTGAAACAATAAAAATGAAAAATTCCTTTAAACGTCGTGCCTGGGGGACCCCCTTAATGTGCCTGTAAAGTGGCGCATTTGTGCGATGTATGTAGCCTGCTGCAGCAATACTGACATTTCTAAAGGAAAAAAATGTCATTTAAACTTGCTCGCGGCTGTAATGTATCGTCGGCTCCCGGCAATACAGATAAAAAAATGAAGAAAATGGTGTAGGGTCCTCACCCCCAGTCCATACCAGGCCCCTTGGGTTTGGTATGGATTTTAAGAGGAACCCCACGCCAAAATTAGAAAAAAAAATATGG
Organism: Pelophylax lessonae; assembly: GCF_965119305.1. NCBI lineage: Eukaryota > Metazoa > Chordata > Amphibia > Anura > Ranidae > Pelophylax > Pelophylax lessonae. The sequence goes on from NC_138774.1 coordinate 77,924,698, forward strand.
CTTGGGGTTCCCCCTAAAATTCATACCAGACCCTTATCCGAGCACACAGCCTGGCTGGCCAGGATGGGGGTGGGGCGAGCGAGCACCCCCTCCCCCCGAACCATACCAGGGCACATGCCCTCAACATGGGGAGGGGGTGGGTGCTTTGGGGCGAAGGGTCTCTTCCTGACAACAGTGGGCTGTGGTTGTGGGGGGTCTGCAGGGGGAGGCTTATCGGAATCTGGAAGCCCCCTTTAACAAGGGGGCCCCCAGATCCCGGCCCCCTCCCTATGTGAATGGATATTGGGTAAATCGTAACCCTCCACCAACTCATTCACCAAAAAAGTGTACAAAAAAAATAAAGACAAAAGCCAGTTTTGGACAAGTCCTTTATTAAAAAATTAAAATAAAAAAATCGTGTCCCCCGATGATCATGTTGCCCGTCCGCAACCGAAAAAAATAGAATAAAAAAAAAAAGAAGCTACTGCTTCTCAAGACGCCTCCCGCGTGTAATGAGCTGTTTGAGTTTGACAGCTCTTTTATAGGGATCTGACATCAGGAGCGCCCCATAATCCACTGCTCAGGTGCAGTGAATAAATTACTGACGTCATGTAATTTATTCACTGCCTGGCCTGCTTTGAAACTGGGGGGGGGGGGGTACCCCACACAGTTTTTCAGCAATACTCACATAAACTGATATAAATTGAAGTGCCTAAATATATATATATATATATATATATATATAACTTTTTGATATACACTGCACTATCTGATCTCAACAAACTGTAAAAAGCAAAAATCTCTCTCCCTGCCAGCAATGTATTAACTATACTACACTGCACTATCAGTTAAACTCACTACACTTTCCCTGAAGGAATTCCACTTATAAATCACCCACTGGCTAAGGGATTTGGACCCACAACCTCTCAATTGCAAGCCTGGTATTCTACCACCTATGCCACCTTCAAGTCTGCTTAGGCTGGACACACTCTCCCTGCCTAACTAACCAACTTCTACTCGCCCTACGCACAGTGCACGGCAGCCGCCCCTGAGCCATGATTGGCTAAAGGCACCTGCCTTTGGCCAATCATGGCACAGATGATTTGATTGGCTAAAGCATGGAGGTCAGAGTCCATGCTTTCGCCAACATATAATGCACTGCCAGTGCGCAGTGCATTATGGATGCGGGAACTCGAAGTTCCCGCGAAGAAGCTCATTTGTTCGCCATTCGGCGGAAGGGCAAACGGGCTGTGTTTGCGTCTAACTTAGGTTCGACTTGAACACGAAGCCCAATATAACACGAAGCTCTAATACCCTAACTAACCAGCTAAACACAATGGGGGCAGAATATTACATGTAGATTGATGAAGGCTTCACCTCCCTCTTATTCTTCTTATTCTAAGACACAGACTAGAGGGGCGTGACACAGCCTGTGACTAGCAGAAAATCCACCCACACCATGTTTTGATTTCAAATATACGTATATTTTTATGACAATTTAAAACTGTTTATTGATATGAACTATTTTTTTTATTCTGTATTCCAACATGTGACCAGCAGGAGAAGACTAGAAGCTCCTCCTGCTTATGTTTCCCTGCAGACAGGCTGGGAAAGAGCCTGGTCATGTGACAGCTGTATATCGATTAGGAAAAAAAATTTCAGTACCATCATCCATATGTAGAAAAAAAGGGAGAATGTAAATTAAACAGTGTGTGTTTAGTGACACTTTAATGCCGGAAAGCCGGAGAGTCAGCATTCAGGAGAGAGTGTGGTTGCATGCCACTTCACGAGAAGCTGTGGTGGTCCTCTTCTCCTCTTATGTGTTTTTCACTCTCTCTTTTTTTTCCTTAAAACAAGTTCCTGCTGAGCTATCTGATAAGGGATGAGTTACTGCTGTAAGGATCCATTGTATTATTTCTGTAAACACATAGCTTGTATTAGCATAGCTGAAAGCTGAAATAGCTGAATATGTAAAATACAGACTACAATGCCATCTGCTGGCTGTGTAGACTGCATAATTTTACCATGCAATATTTTTTATTTGCCTGGCTAAAAAAATATAATTTTTATAGTCCTGAAAATAATAAATAAGGAAAGAAAATATGCACAAAACCACTATATATTTTTATGAAAATGCTAGGACTATGTACTTTTCTGAGCGAAATTCATTAGAAAATGTAAAATGTCTTGAAAATTATACCTTTGTATTTGATGATGCTTATATAAAAATATTGAATCTATCTTAAATGTATTTATTCTTTTCTCTGTCTCATAGTGCTAAATTCCACCTGCAGTGATTTTAACCATGGTACCGCTTTGCACATCGCCGCCTCTAATCTTTGCCTGGGAGCTGTCAAGTGTCTGCTGGAACATGGAGGCAACCCATCTGTCAGGGTGAGAAACATCCTCTAATATATAGCTACCATATGTCTCTGTCGCATTGCTTGTAGTCCATCGAAACTTTCTTAACTAACATTGCAAGCCACAATGTTTAAGATAATACAAAAACTATCAATTTTTAGTAATCATCATTTTTGTGTCATCAGAGCAATGAAGTATTATTTTTTAATTTGTTGCTTTGGGTTTGCTGCTCTCTGTTTTTTGGATTATAAAGAGTAGTGATGTGTTAGAAACTCTGTCAGGTTATTTTTGTCTGTCTTTAGAAAGATTCCCCTCTCTCTAACTGCCCTGATCACCAATGTCACTGGGAATGAAAGTAAGGGTAAATACAAAATTGCGAGTTGCCACAGGACTAGAGGGGAAGTCTTCCAATGGGGACACTTGTTTCCAGGACACTTGCCTAGAACGAGATACCCTCACATTGGAAAGATATCATCTCACTTCCTGTTGAGTTTACAGGAAAGGAAGTGAAGAGAAATCTCCCTAATTACTGACAGTGGTTTTTAACTCTCCCAAAAAAAAAAAATAGGCTTTAGATATACTTTAAGGGAAACCTGAGCGAGGATATTCAAGCTATGCCTATGACTAAAATTGCTTACATTCAACTAAAACAAAATTGTCCAATGGTATCAGCACCTGAAGCTCGACTTTTCCTGGTAAAGTCAAGCTTGGCCCCACCCCCTCATATGGCTTCCAATGAATCAGTGAGGTACCAGTCATGTTTACAACCCATCATGGAGGAGGAAGGGGAGGGTGAAATCAAGCACAGCATTTACAGAAAAATCCAAAATGTTTACAATATAATTATTTGGCTTGAACAATATGACATGAAAAATATTTATATTGGTAATTGATAGTCTATAGAAATATGAAATTTCTCTCCCTTACCCTATACAGAACAGCAAGGGCCAAGTCCCAGGAGATGTGGTTCCCGACCCTATGGATATGGGCCTAGACAAAGCCGAATCTGCCATGATTGCCAAGGAGCTGAAGCAGCTGCTTTTGGACGCAGTGCCCTTAACTTGTAACCTTCCCAAGGTTACATTACCCAACTATGACAATATCCCCGGGAACCTGATGCTGACATCTATAGGACTGAAGCTGGGGGACAGAGTACTGATTGATACAGAGAAGGTAACAGCTAAACTATTTATTCTATAATAAATTTGTGCAGTTTGCTCTCAGCGCAAATGGTTGGCTGGAATGGGATCTTTTTATGAGTTGCTAAGAAAGTAAAGTATATTATATACGTAGTATTTGTATTGTTAGGAAGATTTCAAGTGTCATTCCACCCAATACAGATGTTTAGGTTTTAGGAAACTGCTGGTTGGTTGAACTACATGCTGGAATATCATATCTTTTAGAAGCTCCAATCATGAGATCTTCCCACTTAATATCTTTGCTTGGCACCATGTAATAGTCGCATAAAGCGGGTGGAGCTGGAAACTCAGATTTGCATGTCCACATAACTAGTGTCTAATTATTTGTTAATGATATTTGCAGATTAATGTCAAATTTAATAATGTAGCAAATTAATACATTAAAAAAATCACCAACGTGACAAGGACCTTTGTTTTTTAGTCTTGCATCTCCTAAATGCAGAAGGCCACCTATCTTTCTAAAATGCTTTTGGCTTCCTTAATATACTGGGCACTAATCACAACATTCACAATTCTGAACATGGAAGTTCCTCTGCTGTCTAGTTATATACTGTATATACTTCATCATTTAGAAAGGAATCCATGCTGTTGTGCCAACCACACTGCAAACTACAGAAAGTCTTCCTTGCCTAAAGAAGAATGCATAGCAAAATATACCTGGAAAGAATCTGTAGTCCTGCCCTTAAATGTCTAACTATAGGACATTGACATTAGACAAGTTGACTTGAAAAAAATGGGTTTCTATATTTTAACAGTTGTAATATTTAATTGTTAACTTTGCCAGTTTGTGAAATTATTTTTTTTGTAATCTAAAGGCTGCAGTCACACTTTGGTTGAGTGTCTTTGGTCATTTTTAGTGTTTGTACAGGTGTTTTTAAGCATTTTTTCTTGAAAGTTTTTTTATTTTTTTTACATTTCTTTAGCCAATGAAACACTAGTTCCTAGTGGAGTGAAATCGCGCACTTACGAGTGTTTTTGTGAATTTTTTACAAATTTATTTTAGGCACTCCAATTAAAGTCTACTGAGGCCAAAAATGCTTGAAGCTTATAGCTCACAAGAAGCTCATGTAGCTTTTTGAGCTTCAAGCAACACCGGCAATTTTGAAAACTATGGGATTTTTGATGTTGAGCATACATGGTGGTATATAGGGATGATGGAACGGTTCGGGTCGACCATCGGTTCGACCCGAACATTGACTGTTCGAAATTCGGCCGAATTCCGAACTTTTTGCGGAAAAAGTTAGGAATTCGGCAACCAGAACCGACCAAAATGCAATGGGACAGGAACTGGGCTTTAAAAGCCCATGATTGGACCAGAACCATCAGTAAAAGCCAATTGAGGGGGCAGGAGGATGCTAGGAATGTGATTGGAGTGACTAGGGGGTCCAGAGGCCAATCAGTAGTGAATACGCCCCCCAGTATATAACATAGCCCCGCCAAATCTCTAGCAATGTAATACAGGGGCTGTGGAAGAGAGTGGAAGCAGTTCTGTTACTCCTGCTTAAAAAGTGTCATTTAGCAATTATTAGTGTGAGGAAAAGGGATATCTAGTGTAATTAGGGTACTATTTTCCACTATAGTTAGATTTAATAATCTAGTTTCTGTGTTAAGTGTCAGGGTGACTGTAGTGTAGTGTAGGGGGAACTGACTCTGACTGCTATGGCAGGGTGACCAAACTCTTCCATGTCAGGGTGACCGCCATAGAAAAAAGATTGTTTGTCTTAGAATTGCAGTAGAGCAGGGATAGGGCTCCGCTACTTTCACACCTGGCCGTTTTTGTTGCAGGCGTTTATTGGGCTTTTTTGTGGACGTCTTTGGAGGCAGGCATGACATCTGAACTTCTGTGTAGGGGTATATACACACACACACACATATATGTATATATATACACATACACACATAGAGGTGTGAAAGTAGCGGAACCCTATGCCTGCGCTAATGAAATTATTTGCAGGCATAGGGCTCCGCTCCTATCACACCTATATGTGTGTTTGTGTATAAATAAATATTTGTGTGTGTGTATATATACCCCTATACAGAAGTTCAGATGTTATGCCTGCCTCCAAAGACGCCCAAAAAAACGCCTGCAACAACACACCTGGGTGTTTTTGTTGCAGGCGTTTTTTTGGGTATTTTTTGGGCGTCTTTGGAGGCAGGCATAACATCTGAACTTCTGTGTAGGGTATATATACACACACATATGGGTGTGAAAGTAGCAGAACCCTATGTCTGCGCTAATGAAATTATTTGCAGGCATAGGGCTCCGCTCCTATCACACCTATATGTGTGTATGTGTATATATACATATATGTGTGTGTGCATATATACCCCTATACAGAAGTTCAGATGTTATGCCTGCCTCCAAAGACGCCTAAAAAATGCCCAAAAAAACGCCTGCAACAACACACCTGGGCGTTTTTGTTGCAGGCGTTTTTTTGGCCATTTTTTGGGTGTCTTTGGAGGCAGGCATAACATCTGAATTTCTGTGTAGGAGTATGCCCAATAATGCCCAATAAACGCCTGCAACAAAAATGGCCAGGTGTGAAAATAGCGGAGCCATGTCCCTGCTCTACTGCAATTCTAAGACAAACAATCTTTTTGTTTCTGGTTCTGGACATGCTACAGAGCTGAAACTTCACAGGTACACTTTTTAGACCCCCCCCCAGACACTAAATCCAAAGAAATCTCATTTTTTTTTTCAATAATTTTTTCAATAATTGGCTCTCTTTTTTGTGTGATTAATAGTCCCTGGGGCATGACCCAGAACCCTAGGCACTTTTTAGGGGCATTTATTTGGTTTTAGGGCTATAAAATTGTGTTTTTTGATTACAGAAGTTCGGGTCCCATTGATTTCAATGGGGTTCTGGAATCCGGACCCGAACTTTCGGGAAGTTCGGTGTTCTGGTCGAACCAAACTTTTCAAAAGTTGGATCATCCCTAGTGGTATATAACAACGTGAACAAAACCAGATCTGGGACTCCGAGCATAGTCCGCGATAGAGGTCTAGCTAGTGAAGAGGTCCTGAACAATTAGGGGGATCAGGAAAGGAAGATGCAAGGGGCTGGTCAGGTTGAAGAACTCTAAGCTTGCCCAAGGAGTTGAAAAGATCTCTTTTAAAGTACCAGTCAGTAAAACGGAAAGTGTGCATAGTGGAAGAAAGTTACTACTGTGAAAACGTGTACTCCATAAAGTACGAGTAGAGCAGAAGTTCTGTACGATGGTGTCCAATTTCTCCAGAATGAAAAGTGACAGTAGAGCTTGTTTGACAGCCATTAGACTAGGAGGTGAGGGATGGATCCAACTGCACATAATTGATCTGCGAGCTATCAATAAGCAGATATGGGCCCAGTGTTGGAGGGCAGGCGGAGTTGAAGACTGAAGCGGGGTAGGTTACACTTCACAGCTAAACAGGCACAGTAAGGGGCATTCCCAGAGACGATGAAATAGTGTGGGCCATTGTAGTGAGCACGAAGGACACTATAATTGCAAAGGATCCTCAGGGTTGGTGCGGAAAGGGTAGTAGGCTCTGGAAAGTAATTCAAATTGAGACTCTCACCAGGTTTCTGACATGATAAGCTTGCAGATATTGTGATAGCCTACCAGAAATTTTTCAGGAGCATCAGGATCGTTAAGAATAGAAGTCCATTTCCAAAATGGAGCAAGATGTTATTTTGCCGATTGATGAGTAATGAGATGAGAATATACACTGGATATAGAGTAATCATCCCATTGAATAACCACCTTGATAAATGTCCTTTGGAGAGGGTCTTGTTTAGGGCTGTAGCAGGCCCATAGTTAGCTGAGCAGTTGGTGGTTATGAAAGATGTGAGATGGTGCTAAGGAGTATTCTTAGGAACGATCAAAGAATGGCTTGACGACACTGGGGGGGGGGGGGGGGGGGTACCTTTGTAAAATGAGGCCACCTTGGTGAGGCCCAAATTCCTCCATTCTCCATTAGGCATAGGCCTTGTAGTCATTAGCCAGAAACATGGGGTTTCCATGGATGGATAAGTATCGAGAAATGGTTGAGGGTAGTCCCAGTAGTCTCCGCTATAACAGTGTCTCTGATCAAAATACTTTTTGATCAAAATACTGTACCAGCTCATTGAAGATGAGCTAGTAAAACTTTCAAATTAGATTGCAACAAGGGTATCCTCAAGTAGATAATTAGTATACCTAGAATTGCTGGATATCCAGTCCAGGGCCTGTCACAGTAAACAAGAGAGCCCGTAGAACCTTAAATTGGGGAGACCTGCACCACCTACATTCTTGGGGAGACAACGTTTGGAAGGGCAATGCATTTTTTTCTTACAAGACCATAAGAAGGCTATCAGGGCTGTATGAATTTTTTTGTATGTCGGAATGTTTCAACAGTAAAGGTATAGTTTGCATAGGGCAGAGTAGGCTTGGCAACCACACCATTTTAAAAATAATGGCATCTGCCAAAGAACGATAGAGGGAGTGCTGCCCAGGCTTCCAGCTCCTGCACAATCTTGGTTATCAGTGGGGGGTAGTTAAGATAGTAGAAAGATGATGGCTCCCGCACAATCCGTATACCCAAGTAAGTTAGATAATGATTGGCAATGCTAAACGATAGTCTCCATTTAGCTAACTCACGAGGATTTAAGGGTAGGACTTAGCTTTTATCAAAATTGATTCTTAATCCAGAACAGAGTCTAAAAGCAGCAAACAATTCCTGAAGTTTGTTAAAGTCCGACAAAGGGTTAGAAGAAAACAGTAAAATGTAATCTCCGAACAAGGCTGAGCGGAAGATTTGATTGCTAATAGTGATGCCGCTGATTTCCTCCTTCCAATTAAGTATTCTGGATAGTGGCTCAATTGCAATGTTAAAGAGAATAGGGGAGAGAGGACACCCCTGTCTTCTGCCTTTAGTTAGAGTGATGGTATCAGAAATAAAGTCTGTAGTGACTAAGCGAGCAGAAGGAGATGCATACATCTATCTGATAAAGTCTAAGACCGGGCCCGAAAAGCCAAACGTATTCATGAATAATCAGGAGAAACTAATGTTATCAAAGGCCTTTTCGGGATCAAGAGAGATAATGGTGATGTCTTGATCTAGATCGAATTTGGCATGTTCTAGCACTAGCAGAACCCTGTGGATATTCAAGGTGGCAGAGTGCCCCGGAACAAATCCTGATTGAGCCGGGTGTAGAATATCGGGAAGGAGTGATGTTAGTCGGGACGCTACTATTTTAGAAAGGATTTTTACAGCGTCATTGATCGATGAAATCGGCCTATATGATCCTGGGTTTAAGGGGTCTTTCCCTTTCTTCAAGATAAAGTTTAATGTGGGCCTAGGTTCCTGTGGAGAGACATGGCCCACCGTCCAACATTGCCTTAAAGACATGTGTTAACATGTCAGAGATAGGTTCACTAGTAGGTTTATAGAATTCTGCAGTATAGCTGTCAGGGCCTGGGGCCTTGACCGAAAGGAGGGATTAGATAGAAAGCTGGACTTCCTCCAGGGAGATGGGGGCATTAAGATTTTTCAGTTGGTCTGGAGTAAGTTGGGGTAGGCGCATTTTAGCCAGGAGCGCCGTGGCTTTTTACTGGTCTATTGGATCCTCTGAGATGTGTAGTATTCCATAAGCAGTTTACTAACTTCCACAGGTGAGGTAACAAGAGAACCCGCAGGGTTTTTCAAAGTTGATATGTAGGTTGGTCATCTGGGACCAGAGCAGAGTTCGGCCATGAGTTTTCCAGCTTTGTTACCAAATCTTTGGAATTTCAGAGTATGACATGATAGATTAGCTGATTCCTGTTGTTGCGCCCACATGTCAAAGTTTCATTTCACAAGTTGCCAAGACTTTTTAGTAGCCACGGTGTACGTATGCAACAGAGCCTCATGTGCCAATTGGAGGGTGTCACTGGCCTGTTGGAATTTTTTCCTGAAGTGTTTTTTAAACTGAGAACTGTAGGAAAAAATCTTCTCTCTAAGGTAGTCTTTGCCCGCTTCCCAGAAAAGATTGGGATCCGTAAGGTGGGCTCCATTCATGGCTACATATTCCGCCCACTCTTTGTAGAGTATGTGGAAAAAATCTTCATTGTTGGCTAGGACGGGAAAGGCCAAGTAGGGAGGGGGAATGAATATTTAATTTTAGATAGCTCAGCTAAAATGGGATTGTGATCCGAAATCACAGGAAGTCCCTTATCAGCAATGTGGAGCGATGAGACCAGAGCCGGCGAAGCAAAGAAGTAATTAATGCGTAAGAAGGAATTATGGGGGGGGGCGAAAAGAAGGTGAAGTCAAGGTCAATCGGGTGAGTCAGTTGCCAAACATCTATAAAGCGCATTGACGAGATAGACTGGGAAAGAAGTGTGGGTCCCAGTGGAGGAGAAACTAAAACTCTGGATTTAACAGGCCGACTGCTAGTGCGTTCCTCAGAAGAGCTCATGACTGAGTTAAAATCTCCCCCTAATAAGTGGAGAGTTTCAGGAACCTGGAGTACCCAAGATACCAGTTCTTGAGAGAAGGTAATGTCTGGGGAGTTAGGCGCATATATATTCATTATAGCTAGATCACTAGAGGCAAACGATAAGTGTAGGGTCAGTTTGCGGCCTTACGAGTCAGTCTCGACACCCTTAACAGTATGTTGAAGGTTTTTATGCAGCAAGATCACAACTCCCGCCTTACGGCCCATGGCAGTGGAGCCAAAAACCTCACCCACCCACAGTTTCCGTAGATGGTGAAAATCATCTGAAGCAAGATGAGTCTCCTGAAGGAGTGCATCATCCGCCTGGAGACCTTTCAGGTGTCTAAGGACCCACGTGTGTTTGTTAGGAGAACAAAGCCCCTCGACATTCCATGATATAACCTTCAGGTGATCCCCACCGCCAGGAGGATCCAAGTCAGCCATTGCTGAAAGGTTAAACTAGTATAGCGGGGAGGGAGATCTCCCGGGATGCATTGCTCCCCCCGGTTGAGAACCACCACCGCGCACATTAAGATTAAAGGATGTAACTAAAAAACAGTTAAACAAATCAAGCACAAAAACTAGAAAAACAAAAATAAAGTTGAAAATCCAACTAATATTCAGCAGTGACTTCACTTTGTTCCACATGGAGACACTCTCCATAAAGCTCCCGCCAGCAAATAACTCCTCGACCAAGGATGACTAATAGACAGCTCCGAAGGTGGGGGAAGGAAGGAGGGAGAAAACGTAGTGAGGGTAGGGCCATATGGAATACATAGAAAGGCAGGCATGAGGAAGTGGCATAGAAGGAGATAGCCCAGAGATCATCTCCACGCTGCAGTAAAAAGCTGGCAAGCAGAAGGCTCAATAAGGCACGTACAAAAGATGACAATTAAACTTTAATTGTAGACAGAATTATAGCATGTAAGATGTGAGCGATCCCTTAGGGATGGTAAGTATGCTGGATATTTCTGAGGAGTTCACTGGATTGTTGATCGGCCATTCTGGTGCATAAAACGAGTTTATAGGGAGGCTTTTGAGGGCTGCTCTGGTGTTGCGAAGGTGAAGCTGAGGCAGAAGTAGAGTGTTGAGGAGAAGTGGAGGTGGAATCCCGTTGATCAGTTTCCATGTCAGATGAAGTGTTAAGGTATTGATCTGCTTCCAAAGCGGAAGTAAATGAGACATGATCCTCTGTTGAGGAGTGGATATGCAATGTAGCTGGATAGGCCAGAGTGAACCAAATGTGTTTGTGAAACAGGGCCGAGCAGATAGCAGAGAATATCTTGCGTTGTTTCATCTTGAAGTACTTTTGAATGATATTCAATTGAACATTTGTTAGAAAATCTACTAGAGTAAGGCCAACTTAACAATATGACATATCAATAATAGTCTTACTGTGGGTTCAGTGATTTAACTTTTCTGCTAAAAAAACTGTGTTTTTTGCCAAGGTGGAGATTAACTTCAAAACAGAATTTAGGATTCTAGACAATAAGTTAATAGTATATTTACAATGTATTAAAATACACATACACTGCTAAAAAAAAATGTAAAGGAACACTTTGAAAACACATTAGATCTCAATGGGGAAAAAATATAATGCTGGATATCTATACTGATATTGACTGGGTAATGTGTTAGAAATGCCACATCTTTTGATGGGAATGAAAATGATCAACATACAGAAGGCTGAATTTAAAGACACCTCGAAAATCAAAGTGAAAAAATTATGCAGTAGGCTAGTCCATTTTGCTGAAATTTTATTGCAGCAACTCAAAATGGTACTCATAGTTTGTATGGCCCCACGTGCCTGTATGCATGGCCTGACAACAATCGGGTCATGCTTTTAATGAGACGACAGATGGTGTCCTGGGGTATTTCCTCCCAGTTTTGGACCAGGGCATCACTGAGCTCCTGAACAGACTGAGGTGCAACCTGGCAGCGTCAGATGGACCGAAACATTATGTCCTTCAGACGTTCTATTGGAATTGGGTCAGGCGAGCATAGGGGCCATTCATTGGTATCAATTCCTTCATCCTCCAGGAACTGGCTGCATACTCTCACCACATAAGGCAGGGCATTGTCATGCACCAGGAGGAACCCAGGACCCACTGTACCAGCGTAAGGGCTGACAATGTCCAAGGAGTTCATCCTGATACCTAATGGTAGTCAGGGTGCCATTGTCTAGCCTATAGAGGTCTGTGTGTCCCTCCATGGATATACCTCCCTAGACCATCACTGACTCACCACCAAACCGGTCATGCTGAACGATGTTACAGGCAGCATAACATTCTCAATGGCTTCTCCAGACCCTTTCACATCTGTCACATGTGCTCAGGGTGAACCTGCTCTTATCTGTGAAAAGCACAGGGCGCCAGTGGCGGACCTGCCAATTCTGGTGTTCAATGGCAAATGCCAATAGAGCTCCACAGTGCCGAGACAGTGAGCACAGGGCCCACAAAAGGACATCCTCATGAGGTTTGTTTCTGATTATTCGGTCAGAGACATTCACACCAGTGGCCTGCCTGGAGGCCATTTTGTAGGGCTCTGGAAGTGCTCATCCTTTTCCTCTTTGCACAAAGGAGCAGATACTGGTCCTGCTAATGGGTTTAGAACCTTCTACGGCCTTGTCCAGCTCTCCTAGAGTAACTGCCTGTCTTCTGAAATCTCCTCCATGCTCTTGGAACTGTTCAGGGAGACACAGCAAACCTTCAGGCAATGGCATGTATTGAAGTGCCATTCTGGAGGATTAGGACTGCCTGTGCAACCTCTATAGGGTCTAGGTATTGCCTCATGCTATCAGTAGTGACACTGATCCTAGCCAAATGCAAAACTAGTGAAAAACAGTCAGAAAAGATGAGTAGGTAAAAAAAAAAAAAAAAATGTCAGTGGCCTTCACCTGTAAAATCATTCCTGTTTTGGAGGTTGTGTCATTTTTGCCCATCTGGGGCACCTGTTGTTAATTTAATTAACACCAAAGCAGCTGAAACTGATTACCAACCCCCCTCTGCTACTTAACTGACCAGATCAATATCCCAGAAATTTTATTTTATTGATGCTATACTCTGATTAGAAAGTGTTCCTTTAATTTTTTTGAGTAGTGTATATTGGTGGGACAAAAGCACTGGAAAAGCCAGTTTGGCTAGGAAAGGGTGCTATATGTACCTTTATAACCTTGGTAGTCAAGTGCAATGATGCCACTGCTGTGATTGTTCTTCATAGATAAAGTGTCTGCTTTTACACCTCTCACTCCTGAAACTCTTGGGGAAGTCTGAGCATAACGGTCTACAGAGAGATAGTACAAAATTATAGTACCGTGACGTACATGCCATCATCCCCAATAGTAGAAAAACAGAAAAGAAACCAATGACCAAGAGAGGTCCACGAAAGCGGGACTATATCAGCATATGTATGGTTGGAGGAATGCAATCACAACACCACTATGTAAAAAACATGTACAACTTTATTGCCATATGGTTAAAAAAAGACAGAAATAACAGACATATATATTAAAAATACATGGATCCGTAATTATTATGTGCTTGTGATGGATACAATATACCACACCAACGGATCTCGATGTATGTGCAGTCTAGCGGTCCCTGAAAAGCCAACGCGTTTCGCAATTATAGCTTCGTCAGGGCACTACAAAGACCAGATAGATGCTGCACCACAGAGAGACACTGTGTGGGGGCAGCTTTATGAGTGAAAACTACTTTTTCTTTTTTGGATATGGAAACAAGTTCCATTTCCCTGATAGAAATTACATTTTAGATATAGTTGGTGCTGGACTTGTTTTCATCTGTTATGTTTTATTGCTGTAGAAAAACTTCCATTATCATATACTGGAACTGCTGATTGTGCTTTTTCGAAGCTTGAAATGGCTGGTTGTGGCCATTTTATAATCTACTTGCTATGCAGACTCTCCCTACCTGTACAAAACAAATCCACTTGAAGATGTCTTCCCCCAAGATATGACAAAACAAGGAGATTTCATTACACTGTTATTAATAGAAATGAAATGATAATAAGCATATTGTTTATATTGCCTTTCTTCATTCCACTTTTTTGCAGGCTGGCACATTGCGCTTTTGTGGCACCACCGAGTTTGCCAGTGGGCAGTGGGTGGGAGTCGAGCTGGATGAGCCAGAGGGAAAGAATGATGGCAGTGTGGGAGGGATTCGCTATTTTATCTGCCCCCCCAAACATGGTGAGTGGTCCTTCATTTTTTAAATATATATTCCTTTGTCCTTTTGCATTAGTATATTAAGATGTCTTTGTTTTTTTTTTTTTAACCACTTCAGCTCCGGAAGGTTTTACCCCATCAATGACCTATTTTTTGCGATACGGCACTGCGTTGCTTTAACTGACAATTGTGCAGTCGTGTGATGCTGTACCCAAATAAAACTGATGTCCTTTTTTCCCACAAATAGAGCTTTCTTTTGGTGGTATTTGATCAGCTCTGCGGTTTTTATTTTTTGAGCTTTAAACAAAAAAAAGAACCACAATTTTGAAAATAAAACCCAATATTTTTTACTTTCTGCGATAAAACATACCCAATAAAAAAAGTTAAAAAAATCAAATTTTATTATCAGTTTAGGCCAATATCTATTCTGCTACATAGTTTTGGTAAAAAAAATCCCAATAAGTGTTCATTGATTGGTTTGCACAAACGTTATAGTGTCTACCAACTATGAGATAGATTTATGGACTTTTTATTTATTTTTTTGGCGGCAATCAACAATATTTTGAGGGACTGCGACATTGTGGCGGACAAATCTGGCACCATGTGACACTTTTTGGGGACCAGTGACACCAATACAGTGATCATTGCTAAAAATAAAATGAACTGTTACTGTATAAATGACACTGGCAGGAAAGGGGTTAACACCAGGGGTGATCAAGGGGTTAAGTGTGCTCCTAGGGAGTGCTTTCTAACTATAGGGGAAGTGGATGCACTAGAAGAAAAGAGAGATCTGTGTTTCAGCTTAGCTGAAACACAAGTTCTCTCTCTTCCTCTGTGACAGAACTGCGGTATGCCTTGTTTACATAGGCAGACTGCCGTTCTGTCATTCTGCCGAACGATTGGCAGGTCCCGGTGGCCATCGCAGAGATTGGCTCCCACTGCGTTCAATCACAGCAGAAGCGCCGCTACAATGGCGCACGTGCGCCCATGACATCTTCTGCACAAAATCACGTACACGTAAGTGATTTTGCGTAGCTGGGCCGCCCTGCCGCAGTATATATGAGACAGGCAGTCGGGAAGTGGTTAAAACCTAACCCCAGACAAAAATGTTTTCTTAGTTTTGGTTGCCATCTTATGAAATAATCTTTTATAATAATATCAATGTTTTTACTGAAAGTTGCTAAAACAATTTTGAATATGCTTTAGTATAAAAAACAAAACAAAAACAATATCATAGGTAAAAAGTAAAATATACTTTTTGCTAAATTTACATTTTTTTTAATGCACTTGCCTATTCACTTGTTTGCTGACAGTGTTCATCCTATAGGTGTCACTGTTCTCAAAATAGATTACTGTACTTCAAACTGTAAAACAGATCTAATGTGTAAGCATTCTCTCTAACCACAATGCACTTTGCCCATATGGTCAGTCAATTTGTTCTGTAAATTATTTCATATCCAGTTATAATATCAGAGCCCTGTAGAGTGATTCCCACCCAAAAATGTTCATATAATATACAACCCCAATTTCAAAAAAGTTGGGGCACTGTGTAAAATCTACATAAAAAAGAATTCAATGATTAGCAAATCTCATAAACCCATATTTTATTTGCAATAGAAAATAGAAAACATATCAAATATTTAAATCGAGGAAATGTACCATATTAGGAAAAAATAGGTAATGATAAAATTGATGGCAGCAACGTGTCTCAGAAAAAGTTGGGACAGGGAAACAAAAAGATGGCAAAGTAAGTGGTTCTAACAAGGAAGAGCTGGGAGAACATTTTGCAATTGATTAGGTTAAAGTGGTTCTAAAAGCTGAAGGTTCTTTCCCTTATTGCATTCTATGGCATACAGCTGGTGCCGTAAATGCAGTCTGAGCTGTACATGCTCTTCTGTTTAAAAAAAAAAACTCACATGTCAGTGGTTTTAAAAATGTAAGTTCAATACCACTTTAATGCTGAACTTCAGGAAAAGTAAAAACCCTCCCTTGCAGTGGTTCTTCCCTCCTATTCTGCAAGGGTAGAATGCTCGCTAAGGTCTAGAAGACGGGAAGACTTACTTGATCCTCCACTCCTGCCGTTCCTTTCCCACATATGCGCTGGGGGTCAGATGGTCCCTGACGCCATCAGGACCAATGCAAGGCCCTGCACTGGACATGGGGACATCGAGGAACAGTCCTCTGCAGATCCTAGAAGAGTGTCATCTGTTGGGGAAATAAGGGATGGGGTAAGTAAAACTGCTTTTCCTGACTCCTAGACCTAAATGGGCATTCAACCCTTGTAGTGCCGGAGCAGCCCGACTGAAAGGGAAGGATTTTACTTTTCCTGGAGTCAGGTTCCATCCTCAAGCATTATACAATTCTGTGGAAGGAACATATCCGGCTCCAGATGATTATGTAAAAGCCTTTACCCTTGTAGTATGCCCCCCTTCACACTGAAAGAGTTATCTGATTGTTTTGCCTAAGGGTTGATGAAGAGCAGGGCCATTTTACCGAATGGGCATGCAGGGCAGTTGCTTGGGGGCCAAACATGCCCGGGGGCCCCCACATGCCCAGCGACCTAGCTCCAGCCAAGCATTAGTCTGATTCCCGTGTGCATCCCGCCACCAAACTTAGCAGGTGGCAAGCATCTGTCAGCCCTGCACTGTCAGGCCACTTGGGCCATAGAGGGGGAGCCCACAACTGTAGGAATGCCTGTCTGCCTCCATGGGAACAGGCGAACACAGGACAGCCGAGTCTGACTCTTGTCCGCGTGTGTGTTCACCGGACCCAACTGCCCAACTTGGAAGCTGTCATTAGTCTGGCACTTCTGACCAATAAATATAGCCTTATCGATAATTTGCATTTTGTGTAGACAGGGCCCCAGTGCACTGCATAGCCTGGGGCCCTTTAATGCTCTTAAGATGGCACTGATAAAAAGGGTGATATACCTACATTTTATCTTGCTCCCTTGGCAGCAGGCAATATCTGATCTGCCTTTCAGGGGTATGTGTTGGCTCTTGGTGACCTCCCATACAATGCAGGGCTGCTGGTGCCGCACCGTACAGGATGACGTCAGGGAGCTGTGACTGGTTGGGCAGTTAAGAGGAATGGATTTTCAGAGACTGGTCTTACAGAATGAAGGAAACCTGAAGGAGTGAGTAATATTTTATTATTTATTCCAGGTATTTATATACAGTAGTGCTGACAATTGATACAACACTTTCCATATTGTACATTCACATCAGTCCCTGCCCTCAAGGAGCTTACAATCTAAGCTCCCTAACTCACATACACATACTAGGGCCAATTTAGACAGGAGCCGATTAACCTAGCAGCATGTCTTTGGCTTGTAGGAGGAAACCAGAGTACCCTGAGAACATGCAAATTCCATGCTGATAGTGTCCTGGTTGGGATTCACTGAGCAGTCCAGGGCTGCAAGGCAGGAGTGCTACCCACTAAGCTACTGTAAGGTAAAAAATTGGTCCTCCCCTTGGTAAATCAATCTATTAAACCTTGAACTGCAGAGGGTGCCCACTGCAAGGATAACGTTTTTTTTCCCAAGATGTGGTGTAGTGCTGCTCTGCCTCTTCTCAAAATGTGACAGTGTAGTACAATAAATTAATAAATACTAATTAAATAAATATTAACCACTTAAGCCCCGGAGGATTTGGCTGCTTAAAGACCAGGGGGTATTTTGCGATTCGGCACTGCGTGACTTTAACGGACAATTGCGCGGTCGTGCGACGCTGTACCTAAACGAATTTGACGTCCTTTTTTTCCCACAAACAGAGCTTTCTTTTGGTGGTATTTGATCACCTGTGCGATTTTTACTTTTTGCACTATAAACAAAAAAAGAGCGTCGATTTTGCAAAAATAATATTTTCACATTTTTTTATATGAAATTCCCCAAAAAAAATGTAAAAATCAAAATTTTTTAACATTTTCGGCCAATTTGTTTTATGCTACATATGTTTGGTAAAAAAAAATCACAAAAAGCGTATTTTGATTGGTTTGCGCAAAAGTTATCACGTTTACTAACAAAGGGAAAGATTTTTGTCATTTTTGTTTTTTTTTTTAACGCGTAATGGCGGCGATCTGGGATTTTTTTTGCAGTACTGCGACATTGCAGCGGACAGATCGGACCCTTGACTGACATTTTTGACACTTTTGGGGTTACCAGTGACATTTCTACAGTAATCAGTGATATACATATGCACTGTTACTGTAAAATTACACTGGCAGTGAAGGGGTTAACTTTATTTGAGAGGGAGGGGCTGTGTGTGTCCCTAGGGACGTGATTCTAACTGTGATTGGCTGTGGCTTGAGCTGTAGAAACAGTGATCAACGGTCCTACATAGTAGAACCGTGTGATCACAGTTTCTACACAGGGGAGAATGACAGGCAGCTTGTTTACACTAGCCTTTCTCCCTCTCCCCTGACGATCGCTGAGTGAGCGGCGGACATCGGGTCCGACAGTCACACGCGCAGGGGGGTCCGTGACCACGCGGGAGCGGGAGCGTGCCGCCCCCCAGATCCTCACAGGCTAGTGACGTACCGGTACGTCACTCTGCCTGTGAGGGGCTGACCGCCGCAGTATATCTACTTGCGGCGGTCGGCAAGTGGTTAATAAATAAATTAAACCCATGTAGGCGTATCAATCCTATAAAGTGCTGCAATCACTGATAATCAACCATGATACAATTCATTATAAATTATAGAATAAATACATAAAATGGTAAAATATAATCAACGAATAAATACTGTGAAGTATTTTTTCACTTCAGCTTTGCGTTAGCCAAAAAAATCATATCAAAACTAAATTAAACTCCAAACTTGTCGCATTAAGGGCTAACCTGGTACAAAACTTCACTATTACTTTTGGAGAACAAAGTAATCTTCTTTGTTCTGGAGAACAAAGGCTGAATCTTCTTTGCCTTTTGGGGTAGAGAGTGTTTAGTGCTATTTTATAGGAATATTTGTTTTTAATGGGGTCAGATCATTATATGGTACAAATTATTTGTATATTTATAGGTGTTTTGTCATTTTGTAATAAACGAACCCATGTTTCTGAATTGGATATGGTATTCTAGTTGTTTTTTTGTGTTTCATTTTAGTCTAATGTAATAGAGTTTTCTTGCCGCTGTGACTTTTTAGCATGCATTTCCCCTTTGTATCTTTAAATGTTGTTTGACATTTATGACATCTAGTTTGCCTGAAGGTTGGTGATGCTGTATTATATTGTTATGATGGATTTGAATATGTTAGAATCAACAATAGGCTATTATACTAGTTTATGATTCTGCGAGTTGATGATGCAAAATCTGCTCCGAAGGATTTAGGATCACAATTAACAGGAACATATACATTTCGTACAAAACTCTGCTGGAATAATTACAGTTTAGAACAGTCCATGAAACCCTATATAAAGACTAACCTTTTTTTTAGTTTTGCATAGAATTGGCTAGGATAAGGACTTATGTTAGTTTTTTTCATGCTGTCTGTGTCCCCAATGGGGAGATGCATACAGTATATTACATAGTTACAAACCAACCTGAACAACCTATCAGCCAGCTTGCAAAACAACCAAACTGACCCTACCTAGCAGTTTACATTAAAAACAGAAAGTTTTTTGTTTTTTGCACACATTTGCAAATATATGCATAAGCCGCCATGCCAAGGGACCTCTGTAAATTCTGTGTTCCTAACTCTAAATTTCAACTTTCCCAGTATATACAGATGTCACTTGGCTTGGGCACTGTAGCTTGTAAATATATTTGCAAATGTGTGCAAACAAAACCCTCTGTTTTTAACGTAAACTTTTAGACAGGGCCAATTCAGTTGTTTTGCAGGCTGGCTGGTAAGTGTGCTGGGAAGTCTTTTGTTTGTTTGTGTTGTGCATTGCCAGTGGTGTATTTAGGTTTTGTGCTGCCCTAGGCCTCACCACTAAACTTGTGAACCCCCTAATTTACATACGACCCACCCCTTCCTGTAAAGGCCATGCCCTTTACTGTTTACGACCCACCCTGTCATCTGTGGACCGCAGACCACAAGTCTATCAGTGCCCATCAGCATAGCCTCATCAGTTCCCATACGTTCAGCCTCATCAGTGCCCATCTGTGCAGCCTTATCAGTGCCGCCTCATTACTGCTCATCAGTGCAGCCTCTTCACTGACTGCTTTATGGGAGTGCCAGACCAATTTGCCTCCTGGACTCTGCCCTCTGGTCCAATTCACCCCATAAGACTGGCGCTATATTAAAAGTGTAGCGCAAGGAGGCGGAGACCCTTTTCATGCGGGAACCGGGAGGAGGCTGTTTTTTTTTTGCTGCCCCCCTGCAAAGTGCCGCCCTAGGCCTGGGCCTTGTTGGCCTAGGCCAAGATACAGCACTGTGCATTGCCCTTCCATGTGCACCTTACTGCAAAGCCCAGTTATAGGTTGGAGTGGTTGCCACTTTTTTTGGACACACCGGGAGTGCACACTCAAGAGTAACCCCAACTAATGACAAACAAAATCTCCAGCGCTCAAAAGTAATGTGACAGCAGTGGATATTGCCTAGGATCTCTTTGGCTCTGGGTAAATGGACAGACTTTGCTGCCTTCAAGGGGTCAGGGGAAACCCAATGGAAACACTGTAGGAAAAATGAGAAGAGGGCACACCAAGCTTGAGCATTACCCAAGGGATGTTTATTGGTATAAAAAGAAAGGAAATATACTCACAAACAAGTCAATTATAAAAGCACTTCAAAGTCCACAATGGACACAAAGCGACCAGGTCACCAGGACCGTGGCCAGCACTCTGAAGGACCTCCCAGATGGCTGACGTGTTTCAAGGGGAGATTCCCTCTTCCTCGCGGCCAGCAACACAACACAGATCCGCTCTGAGGAAGAGGGGATCTTCCTTTGAAATGTGTCAGCCATCTGGAAGGTCCTCTGGCATGCTGGGCACAGTCCCGGTGACCTGCTCTCTTTGTGTTCATTGTGGACTTTGAAATGCTTGTTTGCCTCCTTCTTCAACAGTGTCCTATGGTGTTACTCCTGTGCATTACCCAAGTGACATTTATTGGTATAAAAAGAAAGGAATATACTCACAAACAGATGACTTGTTTGTGAGTATATTTCCTTTCTTTTTATACCAATAAATGTCACTTGGGTAATGCACAGGAGTAACACCATGGGACACTGTTGAAGAAGGAGGCACTAAGTAGCGGGTGCTGGTGAGGGGACGACATGAATCACGTCACAAGAGGAAGATGTCCACAGCAAAAGGCATCACATCAGGTAAGTGTTTTTACCTGAATTAGGGTAAAAAAAGCAGGCTTATTTCGTAGGGGAATTTAGATAAGACCAAGAAAATTTGTATAAATATTTTTTTCTGCTCCTTTTTCCATATTTACTTTATAAAAACACATTTTTTCTTTCTAGGGCTATTTTCTTCAGTGTCCAAGATCAGTAAAGCCCCTGAGCAACCTCCATCCTCTGTCACTTCCACACCAAAGACCCCTCGTATGGACTTTTCCAGGGTCACAGGCAAGGGAAGGAAAGAGAAAAAATGTATGTACACTTTTCAATGAAGCCTGAACAGCACAAGCCTAGCCTTTTTAGGTTTAGATACAATTAATTAGTGGTGGTTATGGTAAAATAGAGATTAACGATTCCCTGCTTGTGTTTCCTGTGGTCTCTTGTAGCAGTGCATAAGAAATCAATCAGTGTGGGGAGTCTAGACAAAGAGGGACTGAACATCGACTTGGGGGACCAAGTTCTTGTGGCTGGACAGAAACAGGGACTGGTGCGCTTCTATGGAAAGACAGATTTTGCTCCAGGTATTATGATGGAAAGAATAAATTGGCTACAACTATAGTATTTGGTATATACATACTGTATAATACTGAGAAAAAACACAATAATATTCTCATATCTACTACAGGATACTGGTTTGGAGTCGAGCTGGAAAAGCCTACAGGGAAACATGATGGCTCAGTATTTGGTGTTCGGTATTTTACCTGTTCCCCAAAACACGGAGTCTTTGCTCCACCCTCTAGAGTTCAGAGGTAAGATTTGGATACAGGTTTTGGCATAGTGATATTTTATTGTGTAGTTTAACAGCAAACATTTTGTCTAACCTTCTGGAATCTTACGCTCAACTATATCATCACTTAGCTACGTAAGGGAGTAGCAGTGCAACTTACAGAACATATAAGATATCATCAGATACAGACTCTGAAGATCACCGGGTCTCCAGGCTAGGAAGTGAAGGGAAATCCCCCCTTTGGGATGTAGTGACAAAAAAATTGACAAAAGATTTAACAATCCTTCTCTATCAAAAAAAGGCTTCACTTTAGAAACACTTTAGGGGAATGTATTATCTTATGTGTTTTTTATGAATTATAAAAAGTTTAGGCAACTAAATGTAAAATAGCTCTAGGCTCCTTTTCATATGTTACACTAGGCTAGCCTTAGCTGCCTTCTTGAAAATAACCCGTTGATTACAGAATTGTATAGCTCAAGCTCTGATTTGCGCAAAACAACTTAATGAACAAAGGAGGTTCTCATGCTCTGTCCCTCCTAGTCTGCTCTTTTCAGACTGGGCATATAGGAGGGAATTTTATAAAGCTAGGGCAGACAGAATCTGGAGCAGCTATGCATAGTAACCAATCAGTTTCTAATTTAAGCTTGTTCAGTTAAGCTTTGAATAGAAAAGACAGAAGCTAATCAGTTACCATGCAAAACTGCATCAGATTATGTCTGCTCTAGTCATAGCAAATTTCCCTCATAGAGTTTCAGTTGTAGAGAGAAAGTCTGAAAGCAAACCGCTTCTGCTGTCTTATTTAAAGAGTAACTTCACTTTTGAGAAAAAAAAAAAACATTCTAAGTGATCTCTGTACATTGCAGGGATTTTAACAATTTTTGTTGCAGATTCCTACCTTTTGTTATTCTGAGGAAATAGCTGATGGTTTGTCTGTGTCCATGTGCACAGTGAATCTGTATGGGAGTGGTTTTATAATTATCAGTCAGCTACTGCACCTGCAAGGCTCTAATAAGCAAATTTGTAAGGTTTGCATCCCTTTAGACATGATTTCCTTTTGGGAGTATCTCACCAAAATTTTTATTTTTGTTGCAGTGGATGCTCAAAATCGTATTTGTATCTTAGTGCAGACTTCTGGGAAATTCACCAAGCCAATTACACAAGCAGGCAACGACATATCTGGAGGGAAGGGGGGGGGGGGCATTCTGTACACCAACTGTGTACAGAATGCCTCAAGGTAGCCATATTGCATTACATTTTACAGAAGATTACAGAGCTGCAGATTGAAAGGGAAGGTCATTTTTAATAACATTCAATTACAATATGACTTGTGTCGCCATTGTATTTCCTATATTAATTTTTTTCTTTATTTGCTATTTTTTTTCTATGAAAGTGGAGCTACCCTTTAATAGACATAAAAACTTCATAAATACACTGCCCAAATGAGGGCCCATAAAGTACTGTTCATTCTAGACATCGGCATTCAGAAGGGTTGCTTAAAATACTTTTGCATTGTCTCTGCTGTAAAACGTATGCCAGTTGCTATGAAACTGTTGTTGCACTTTAACTAATAACTGCAATCAGTGTAGATTGATAGTTTGGTGGGAACATGACTCATTTTGTACATCCCTATTCCATTCCAGAATCGGTGGCCCAAAAGAACCACAAGCAGACAATAACGGAGTGAAAAAAGTGCATCAAGTAACTAGTAGGTATACAGTTTTTGAGTCATTAGCAGTCCTGTTTGTTGAAATGTGAAAAAGTGTGAAAAGAGACAGCAGAAGGTCATTTCTGAAAACGTCCACCCAATGCATTAAAATGGCTAAATGTAAATGAACACACCAAAAACGTAGTGTGAAAAGCCTACATTAACAAACAGCTATCAAATGAGAGCATGCTGAGCAAAGTAACAGATTCAACTGCCGTCCATGAAGGCTTACATAGGGACCAGGCAGTGTCAGGTGTCTGAACAGCCAGTCTCTAATGCTGTTAAGGAAGAAGGAGAGTGAGTCACATGGTCCCCATACCCAGAAATTTGGGTATTTTGCTTCATTCCTGTTGGTAAAATGGAACAAATAGGAGGAAAGGGAAGGTAAGTGTGTCCTGCAATTGAAGAAGGCAGTCAAGTGAGGTGCAGAAGGCAGGACAGAAAGGGGAGGGCATTGAAATAAGCAGGTGAAAAAGTAGGTATTCTTTTACAAAAAAGAGTACCTCATGTTAGGCCCTGTTCACCCCTGAGCGTTTTTCAGCTTGTAAAACGCTCAGCTCGGAAGCTCCAAAACGCCCAACAAGCAAAATCCCATTCATTTCAAGGGCCCCTCTTCACATCTGAACGTTCTGTTGCCTAAAGCAAAATGCCAGAAGCTCAAAAATGTACATGAGCTTCTTTTTGTCAGATTACAAGTGTTTTTGGCCCCATATAATTTAATAGAAACGCCTGACTTGAGCAGAAGAATGCATGCAAAATGCTTGTAAAACACTCGTAAAACACTTAAATAGCAGCTCTCCACCCCTAATGTCTTCTTCCTCTCCTTCCCCAGTGCTTTGTATTGGCTAAACAAAAACGCCTGAACTTTAAATAAGCTTGTAAAAAGCTGATAAAAAACGTCCGAAAAACCGCCAGTAAATCGATACGCTCAGGTGTGAATGGAACCTAAATATATTGAGGACTTGGTAATGCATAGGGAGGTTTGTGCCAAAAATCAGTAAAGGTGAACTAATGCTTTAAAGTGAACCTGTGCCCAAACTATGCACACTAAACTATTACTATAACTAAACTATATAAGAAAGAAGAGACAGAGGGGATATGATAGAAACTTTTAAATACATAAAGGGAATCAACTCGGTAAAGGAGGAGAGCATATTTAAAAGAAGAAAAACTACCACAAGAGGACACAGTTTTAAATTAGAGGGGCAAAGGTTTAAAAGTAATATGAGGAAGTATTACTTTACTGAGAGAGTAGTGGATGCATGGAATAACCTTCCTGCAGAAGTGGTAGCTGCAAATACAGTGAAGGAGTTTAAGCATGCATGGGATAGGCATAAGGCTATCCTTCATATAAGATAGGGCCAGGGACTATTCATAGGATTCAGATATATTGGGCAGACTAGATGGGCCAAATGGTTCTTATCTGCCGACACATTCTATGTTTCTATGTTTGACATATTCTGATCAAGCAGTAAAAGGACTTGAAACAAGTCCTCATTCACCTCTGTAGCTGTAGGCATTGTAAAGAAATTCAATTTCAAAGTTCAGAGCAAAGGCATAGAAATCCTAACTCTTTTTTAGGGAAGCAGAATCATTGCAGCCTGCCGGCCTTCTAATGTATGTCATGGTTTCATGTACATTGATCTGGTGCCGGGTTTTACCCTCTACTAGAGCTGCTTGGGTTTCTGACAATTCGCCCTAAACCTAGGTATTATAAAGCGTTTTCACTTGTGGGTTAGTGTTCTGTTCCTGGAACTCTCTTTTCCTCTGGCCTTCAGTACTCTTGTATTCTGTAAGTTTATTTGGCCTTGTCATTGTTCTCTGTGTTTTCCCTCTTGTTGCGCTCTTGTATTTCCTTTGGTTTCTGTCTGTGTATCCCTTAGTTTACTGTTCCTGTGGTTGGTCTCCACAGCATTGTTTCCTTCCTGCTTGCTGTGTCCATCTCTATCTGAGATATTTCCCAGCTTCCCCCTCTCTCCTGTGCTTCACGCTTGTCCCTGCGTCCTCCCCCTAGTGTCTCTGCTTGCTAGCTGCCATAGTCTTTCCTTTAGTCTTTGTATCCTGTGTGTACCCTTAGTCCATCCTATGTGCTATCTGCTGGCGCTGTGCCTGCACAGGTGTGTTAGAGAGCTGCAACATGGGGGCAACATCCACACCTCCAGTGGCTCTGGTGAAGACCAGATGACTCCTTAGATCCTACGACGCTGACAACCTCCCCCCCCCCCCCCCTTTTGCGTGCGATCACACTGCTCCTGCACCTTCCAGGATCCTTACCCTGGCACATCCGTTTAGTTGTCCCTACTGCTCTGCTAGACCTGGAGTTTTAAAGTCCCGGGTTTTCCAGTCCTCAGATCATGGCAATGTAACACAGAGGTGATGATGGAGAGAGTCCAAAGAAAGGCAACTAAATTTATAAGGGGACTGGAGGACCTCAATTGCGAGGAGGGACTACAAGCACTAAATTTATTCTCGAAGCTTGAGAGAGGACATGATAGCAATTTACAAATACTTCAATGGTGATGGGGCCACACACTGAGATTGGAGGAGAAGCGGTTCAACCTTAAGCTGTGCAGGGGGTTTTTCACTGTCAGGGCGATAAGGATGTAGAACTCTCTTCCACAAGTGGTGGTATCAGCGGGGAATATTGATATTTTTAAAAGACTCCTGGATGTGCATCTTAAAGAACTCAAAATCCAGGGATATGGGAAATGATTATCGACACTGACACACATACTCCTGCACAGGTTGAACTGGATAGACCATTGTCTTTATTTAACCTAACCTACCATGTAACTATGTTTTTAACCACTTGAAGACCAGGCCTTTTTCCTGACTTTCGTTGCTTACAAGTTAAAACAGTATTTTTTTGTTCAAAAATTACTTGGCATCCCCAAACATTATATATATATATATATATATATATATTTTTTTTAGCAGAGACCCTAGAGAATAAAATTAATGGAGGCCATTCCAATATTTTATGTCACACTGTATTTGTGCAGCAGTCTTTTAAACACAATTTTTCAGGAAAAAATACACTTTATTGAATTAAAAAAAGCAAAACAGTAAAGTTAGCTCAACTTTTTCCTATAAAGTGAAAGATGATGTTACGCCGAGTAAATAGATACCTAACATGTCATGCTTTAAAATTGCGCACGCTCGTGGAATGGCTACAAAATATGGTATATAAAGATCTCCATGGGCGATGCTTCAAAAATCTTAAATGGTTACCTGTTTAGAGTTACAGAGGAGGTCTTCCACTAGAATGATTGCTCTCGCTCAAACGATCGCGGTGATACCTCACATGTGTGGTTTAAACACTATTTACATATGCGGGTGCGACTTGGGTATGCGTTCGCTTCTGCGCCCGAGCACAGAGGGATGGGGCGGTTTAACTTTTTTTTATTATTATTTATTGTACTTTTTATTTTTACGCTGTCCCTTTAATTTTATTTTTTTTTCTTTTAGCTGTCGCAAGGAATGTAAGCATAACTTGTGACAGTAATAGGCAGTGACAGGTACTATTTATAGAGAGATCTGGGGTCTATAAGACCCCAAACCCCTCCTCTGCACTTGAAAGCATTCAAAACCCGAGATCTGCATTTTTAAATACTTAAAATTGTGGTGTAGTTGGTTCCTGAGTAAACTAGAAGTGATGTCATGACGTCGCTTCCAAGTTACCATGTGTGAGACCCCTTTAAAGCCGATTCTGGCTCTGTTCAGGTCTCCGACCAGCTGACGGACATGCCAGCTGGCCGCTCGGGTCTCCCGGTGGGATGGGAGAGCCCGGGCAAGTGGCGAAAGGCGGTGAGGGGAGTCCCCTCCCACTGCTTATAACTGCCGAGCTTAGCCACAGCGGTTGTTATTACAAGAGAGCCGAACGCCAGCTCTAAAAACCGGTACTGGGGTGATGCCTCCCGCTGCAGGCATCATCCTGGTACAACCACTTGAAGCCAAATGACGTACAGGTATATGATTTGGCATCAAGTGGTTTTAAGCTGTTACAGAAACACTGGGCTTTAGAGTCTCTGTTATGGTCTTTGAGAATTAATTATTTCACAGTAAACACAGCTTCAGAAGTCAGTGATTGCTTGTTTTTAACCCTTTTCACATCTTGTTAAGAATATTCAAACAGTTTAATGTCTATAGTCTGCTCAAAGAAGGACTTTCAGGTTAGGCATGGGTTTTGGAGTTAGGATTATGATAAATCATTTTGTTTAAGATTTAGTCTGAAGATTATCCTCTTACCCACTGCAAAAAAAGGGGCGTAAAAGCCTATGCATTTGTTCATGTGAGTTCCGCTTACCCACCGTATAACACAGATATACAGCGGCTAGGTGGCTCTGCTGCACCAGATCAGGTAGATACATGATCTGGCACTTCCAGATAGGGGGCACACGGCACACAGCAGATGTCGATCAGCGGGTGCCGGCCAACGGATTACCACTGGCACCCATTAAATCGTCCGGAATTTACTCAGGAAAGAGCACTGCCTATTTAAACAAGGCAGATCCCTGTCCTGTTAGCGGGAAAGTAATGGATTTTCTTTCCCCACAAAGCAGAGAATAAAATCCATCACTTGCCTTAGTAAAAGCACCTCACACAGTACACCAAAACACTGGCTAGGCACATATTTAAGCCTTTGATTGCCCTAGATATTAAAACCCTTGCCAGCCATATTTTTAACACTGATCACTGTTTTAGTGTCACTGGTTCCCAAAAAGTGTTAGTTAGGGTTTTATCTACTAAGGCTAAAGAGGTCAAAATTAGTCACACTTCTGCAGAGAAACCAATCAGCTTCTAACCTCAGCTTGTTTATTTACGCTTTATCAATAAAACCTGGAAGCTGATTGGTTACTCTGTGGAATTGTGACTAATTTTACCCTCTCTGCTTTAGTAAGTAAACCCCTTAGTGTCCGAATGTCTGTCGCAATATCGCAGTCCTACTATAAGTCGCTAATTGCCGCCATTTTTAGTAAAAAAAAATATTCTAGTATATATCCCATAGTTTGTAGACACTATAACATTTTTGCAAACCAATCAATATATTCTTGATGGGATTTTTTTTTTTACCAAAAAACGTAGCAGAATACATATTGGCCTAAATTTCTCAAGAAATTAAATTTTTTTACATTTTTATTTTGATTAGCTATGTTTTATAGCAGAAAGTAAAATATTGCTTTTTTTTAATCAAAATTGTTGGTCTTTTTTTGTTTATATCGCAAAAAAAATAAAAACGCAGTGGTGATCAAATACCACCAAAAGAAAACTCTACTTGTGGGAAAAAAGGACATATAGTACATTTTGTTTGGGTACAGTGTCGCATGACAGCGTAATTGTCAGTTAAAGTAATGCAGTGCCGTATCGCAAAAAATGGCCTGGTCATGAAGGGGGGGGGGGGGGGGAAATCTTCCGGAGGTCAAGTGGTTAAAGACTAGGAGTTCAGTTTGGCTAATCCCATACCCTTCAAGTCTGGCCAATCCCAGTCTACAGTTTTGGTTATGTGAATAACACTGGATGGAGCATGCAGCAGGTTTTCTCCAGAAAAAGTAACGGTTTTAGCTTATTTATAACTTTTAATTAATTAGTCATCCCAACAATTCTGCTGATGTTCAGTAGTTATACAAATTACATCTTAGCATAGGGCAACTCTAATGCAGGTAAAAAAATAATAAATAAAATAATGATTTCATATTGATTGATAGAGGTACCCACATTTTTGCACATTGTTGTCTGCTTTACTAATACATTTGTGTGTCAAGGCAAGTATTGTATTATTATAATACATGTAAATATATTTTATTGTATGAATGTATGTACAGAATTATTTGTGTTCTTGCATAGTATGTCCTGTATTACAACAAGAAATATTTGTGGTTGCGTGCAGTGTCACAGCCAAAGCGTAACTTCAACACAGTGCGGACACCGAAAGAGATTGCATCAGAAAACTCTCTCTCCAGGTATTACTGCTTAATGTAGGCTTAATATGGGCTCAAATGCTATATGGATAGATATGGAAGCCATAAAAGGAACTGTGTATAATTCCATTGAGACTGGGATAATCTGATAGACTCCAATATAGGTGTTGTCCTAATTCAGCCCGGGTACAAATGATGATAATAACATACACTATATTAACAAAAGTATTGGGACGCCTGCTTTTACACGCACATTAACTTTAATGCCATCCCAGTCTTAGTCCGTAGGGTTCAATATTGAGTTTGCTCAACCTTTGCAGTTATAACAGCTTCAACTCTTCTAGGAAGACTGTCCACAAGGTTTAGGAGTGTGTCTATGGGAATGTTTGACCATTGTTACAGAAGCGCATTTGTGAGGTCAGGCATACTGGGCTATAATAAATTCCAAAGGTGTTCTATCAGGCTGAGTCAAGTTCCTCCACCCCAAACTTGCTCATCTTTGTCTTTATGGACCTTGCTTTGTGCATTAGTGCCATGTTGGAACAGGAAGGGACCATCCCCAAACTGTTCCCATACAGTTGGCGCATAAAATTGTCCAAAATGTCTTGTATGCTGATGCCTTAACCACTTAAGCCCCGGAAGATTTTACCCCCTTCCTGACCAGGGGGTATTTTGCGATTCGGCACTGCGTGACTTTAACGGACAATTGCGCGGTCATGCGACGCTGTACCTAAACAAATTTGACGTCCTTTTTTTCCCACAAACAGAGCTTTCTTTTGGTGGTATTTGATCACCTGTGCAATTTTTTGATCACGCGCTATAAACAAAAAAAGAGCGTCAATTTTGCAAAAATAACAATATTTTTCAAATTTTTTTATATGAAATTCCCCCAAAAAAAAAAGTAAAAATCAAAATTTTTAAAAATTTTTTGCCAATTTGTTTTATGCTACCTATGTTTGGTAAAAAAAATCGCAAAAAGCGTATTTTGATTGGTTTGCGCAAAAGTTATCGCGTTTACTAACAAAGGGAAAGATTTTTCTCATTTTTGTTGTTTTTTTTTTAACGCGTAATGGCGGCGATCTACGATTTTTTTTGCGGTACTGCGACATTGGGGCGGACAGATCGGACCCTTGACTGACATTTGTGACACTTTTGGGGTTACCAGTGACATTTCTACAGTAATCAGTGCTATATATATGCACTGTTACTGTAAAAATACACTGGTTGTGAAGGGGTTAACTTTATTTGGGAGGGAGGGGCTGTGTGTATCCCTAGGGGCGTGCTTTCTACTGTGATTGGCTGTGGCTTGAGCTGTAAGGACACTGATCAACGGATCTACATACTAGATCCGTTTGATCAGTGTCTTTACAGCGAGGAGAATGACAGGTGGCTTGTTTACACAAGCTGCCTGACATTCTCCCTCTCCCCCGCCGATCGCCGAGTGACCGGCGGACATCGGGTCCGCTGGTCACACGTGCGGGGGGGTCCGTGACCACGCGGGAGCGGGAGCGCGCCTCCGGGGGCGCGCGCTCGCTCCCTAGACCCTCACAAGCTAGTGACGTAGCTCTACGTCACTTTGCCTGTGAGGGGCTGACTGCCGACGTAGATCGGCGTTAGGCAGTCGGCAAGTGGTTAAGAGTTTCCTTAACTGAAACTAAGGGGCACAGCCCACCACCTGAAAAACAACCCCACACCATAATCCCCCCTCCACCAAATGATTTAGACCAGTACACAAAGCAAGGTCCATTAAGACATGGATGAGTGAGTTTGGAGAGGAGGAACTTGACTGGCCTGCACATAATCCTGACCTCAACCCGAAAGAACACCTTTTGGATGAATTAGAGCAGAGACTGCGAGCCAGGCCTTTTCTCCAACATCAGTGCCTGACCTCACAAATGGGCTTCTGGAAGAATGGTCAAACATTCCCAAAGAAACATTTCTTAACCTTGTGGACAGCCTTCCCAGAAGAGTTGAAGATGGTATAGTTGCAAAGGGTGGGCCAACCTAATATTGAACCCTATGGACTAAGACTGGGATATTATTAAAGTTCATGTGAGTGTAAAGGCAGGCGTCCTGATACTTTTGATAATATAGTGTATATCTGCATATTAATAATTTACTGTAGGTTCTTTGCATATGTTGACTGATTAGGAAAAAGTCAACAAAAGACTAGCCATAGACGTTAGAGAACAATCAGACATGCATGTAAGATTAAATGCATTCAATAAAAAAATGCAACATCAGACAAATCCACAGCTAATAATGTTTAGTGAAAGATCAAATGCCCAGGTGTTTAAAAATAAGTCAGCAGCTACAAATACTGTAGATACAAATACCAGCACCAGCTTTCCTGCAGCCAATGCTTCTCACCGATCTTCAGAACGCCCATGACGGCATTTTGGATTTGGGAGCCAGCTGTGACTTCTTGATGACTTACAGCCAGCCTACTACTGAGCATGCTTGAGATGACGGCATGCAGAAAGATTGGTCCTGTAACCTCCTAGGATGTTTGAAGTTTTTTGCATGAGGCTACAGGGAGGGGTGGTCTGGGGTGATGTCAGTCTCGCCAGGGTGAGGACTGAGGAAGTGGGAGTGGTTACCATAAAAATAAGTGCTCACCCCCCCCCCCCCCCCACACACACACACACACAAAATAAAAATGTGATGTATTTTACAGGCAGGGAGGAGGAATATTAGTGGGACTTTCATTTTCATGTAAAGGTCAACTTTAAGTAATATGCAAATCTTGACCTCTGCTAGAAAAGTCAACTTTCGCTACACCCTTTCTACCTCCCTATTGGTCCTTCAGTAGAATGGGTGGGCTCACTGACCAACAGGCAGCTAAGGGTGGAAGGGGGAAACATTTTAAGGATATTGTTTGGCAGACGTACAGATATTATCTTATGTTTATTATTATATTATGTTTATCTGTACAGAAATGTATCAGATTCTTTCATTTACTCTCCTATACTGCAATGGGAAGAGGAAAGGAAAAATGTCGCTGATATAGGCAACATACTAGGACAATTCTCTCCATACACACCAGGGCTGGCCCAAGACATTGTGCTGCCTGGGTCCGACATTGTGCTGCCCCCCCCCCCCCAAAAAAAAAAATTCACGCCCTCCAAGAGGCCCCCACATTCTATAGGACTATGAAAGCAATCAGAGGAGTGTGAGTGTGTACGGAGTGACCGCAAGAGCAGGACAGAGCAGTAGACACTGGGCAGATGAGCGAACCAGGCTTTCTACTGTCTATAGTGTCACAGTGCGGGCATGGTACAGGAGAATGCAGTGCTGCGGGCATGGTACAGGAGAATGCAGTGCTGTGGGCATGGTACAGGAGAATGCAGGGCTGTGGGCATGGTACAGGAGAATGCAGTGCTGTGGGCATAGTACAGGAGAATGCGGGGCTGCGGATATGGTACAGGAGAATGCGGGGCTGCGGATATGGTACAGGAGAATGCGGGGCTGGAGGGGCGGAATCCATGTGTGCTGGGGAGGCGGAGCTGGAGTGCAGAAGGCTGGAGGAAGCTGGAGGGGCGGAATCCATGTGTGCTGGGGAGGCGAGAGGCGGAGTTCCGATCAGAGCCGAGCGCCTGGGGAAACTGGAAATCTTGGGGAAACCAACGTCAGCACAAGGTCCGCGGCCGGCCTGACATGCACACTGCGCATGCGCCGCCGCCGCTTGGTAAAGTTCGTACATGTTCGGCTATTCCCGGAAATAGCCGAACGTTTACGGGCTTTTCCGAGCGGCGGTGACGCATGCGCAGTGTGCATGTCAGGTCGGGCGCGGACCTTTTTTTTAGCAATAGCCGAAGAGAAGTGCCGCCTGGGTCCCATGGTCCCACCGGGACCCATGGTAGGGTCGGCCCTGATACACACATAGATAAATAATGACTACTAAGTCCTAATTCCTCTATTTCTCTGAGTTGATCTCTCCCGTTAGTTCTTTCTTTCTTTGCCCTGTGTTGACTGTCCTTTCTTTTCTTTGCCAGGTTGCTGTTCTGCTGCTGGTTTCCATGGCTGCTGCGTGCCGAGATGCAATCCTAACCTTGTTTCCTGCTAGCCCAGCATCCTTTCACCTGGAGCCACAGACTGCCGCCTCCCTCTGTCTGTGTCTGCATCCCCTGACTCCCCAGTGCCTTGTCTAATGTTCCTCTGACTAAGGGGCCCCTCTGTGTGTCACTGTCCCATTCAGTGCAGAATAAATCGAGGAGTGGGGGCCAGGACAATCCGGCATCATTCTGCTCAAGGTTCACTTGCTTCCGTGTTCTACAGAACCTTCTACTGAAAGGCCAATCGGCAGGAACCTCCAGCACTGCCTGAGCTTGTCCCAGGTTGCCCTTTATTCTCTGTTTCTAGGGATGACAAAACAGACATACTGGGTTACTGTAGACCTAAAGACCTTTAGCTGTTAAGGCAAAAAGCAAAGTGCAGAAATCCACAACAACCAATCACCAATGTCCTGAGTAGCAGATTGCGAAAATCTGATTGGTTGCTGCAGGGTGCTGCACATCATTGCTCTTTGTGGTATTATTATTTTAAAAATGACCCAACATACTCTACAATAACATATGCATCTCTAGCCCCAATTACCACATTCACCAGCTACTGATTGGTATTATCAACTCATAATCAATCACTAAACTAGAGCCCAATCAATAACATAAGTGCATCATATCCTAAACCAACATTGCTTTATATATATATAGCATGCTACATAAAGTATAAGTTGATGGCCCTAGTCTTCAACACAGGTGGCAAATAATACTTTAAAGACGAAATTTAGGAGCATGTTGAGCAAAAGACATCTGTACGTCTTTTTTTGGTTCCAAAAGGCGTAGATATGTCTGTACTAGTTTATGAAATTTCGTATGCAGCTTTGCAAATCCGACTACCGTCATGGAACCACATAAATGGTGCACTTGGTAGAACTATTATGTAAGGACAAGCTAGAAATTGTTGACCTTGCTTGTTTTTGTGGATATCCCTGTGTAGAAAGCAACACAGCCTATCCCTGGACTGTGATGTGTCTATTATCTGTATGTGGCCCACTGTCTCTATCATCCCAGCAGGTCATGTCTCTGTTATGTCAGGTATTTCTCATCCCATCCCTAGTCTGTGATGGTATCTTCTACCATCTTAACCTTGACCTATGGTTTCTCTATCAGCCTGCATTAAGTTAGTGCTGTCTATATGATCCTCTCATGATCTCCATCATTCTATCTCCAGTCTTCTTTGTATCATCTTGTCCCTTGGCCAGCGTTGTCTATAGCATTCTAGCAAACTATTCCCAACACACACATTCCTGTAGAGATGGCTATGTATGTAAGTGGGTGCTGCAGCGACCACTGGCTGGAACTGTAGATAATCAGTGCATTAAAACATCACCAGCACACCATGGACAGCACACAATGGATCTCCAGAATGGGTTCAAAACTTTATTCAGCGATCGCATTGTTACAGCAGAAGCAACGTTTCGGAGCCTCGAGGCTCCGAATTGTTGCTTCTGCTGTAACAATGTGATCGCCGAATACAATTTTGGACCCATTCTGGTGATGTCTCTAGCATTCTGTCTCTGGTCCTTGACATGTTTTTCTCCATCATCCTAACTTTGGTCTTGTTCCTCTTTCCTCCTGTCATCCTTCATCTTAGCCTTGGTATCAAGATTTCTTTATCACCTTCTTTTGGGTTGGTTGTGTCATTCATTCTATTTTTAGTCTGTGATTTCTCTATAATCCTGCTTTTGATCTGTTACAGCCATTACTTATCCTTGGTCTTGTTGTCTCTGGCATTTTGTCCCTGGTTTATGATGTTTCTATCATTGCTTTGGGTCTATTGTCTTCATTATTGTGCATTTGATCTGTTGTATCCATCGTCTTCTTCATTCTGTCCCTAGTCCATGGTGCCTTTTTTGTTTAACCCCTTATATTAGTGGTGTCTGTTATTTTGGTTTCATCAGATATCTCTATAACACTGTCACTTTAACACTGGTCTATGACATCTCCATTATCTTATTCCTGGTCTATTATGTATCATCACCTTTTTTTTGGACTCTGATATCTTTATCATCCTGTTTTTTGGTTGGTTGGTTGGTTGGTTGGTTGGCTGGTTGGTTGGTTGTCTTTGGTTGGTTTATTGTCTCTAGGATCTTTTACATATTCTGTGATCTCACTAAAAACCTTGTCTTTGATCTGTTGTCTCTGTCATTCTGTTTCTGTTCTTCAATGTCTCTATCATCTTGTCCTCTGATGTCGTATCATTACTTCTTGTAGGAATGGTCTCCATCTACCTGTTTCTAACACCTCGCTACTGATTTGTAATATCTGCCACTCTGTCTCTAGTCTTGAGCTGGCCATGCACCAGTAGAATTTAATTTCAAATTTTTATTTTCAGAACATTTGTTCAATTCTCCAATGGTTAGTGGGGTCAAAGCGACAATCATTTTAAGCTGTAGTGATGAGTAAATTTAAGTGGACGGGATGAAACATCTTTCTCGAACAGACGAAATTCCGTGCATATGTTTTTAATGTGGGAAATGTCGTTCATATTGTAATGCACATATGTTAGATGCAAAAGAAACCTATTTAATGCATATGGAATACAATTCAATTAGCAGGTCTGGATGAAATTTTAAGGGCTTTTGAATAAAATTACATGAGTAATATGAATTTTTAAGTTTTAATATGAACGTTTGAATGAAATTCTACTGGTGTATGGCCAGCTTTTGCCGTCTATGCTAATCCGTGGTCTCCATTATTCTCCCTTTGTGATGACTATAATCCTCTCTGCATTTCTTGATATATTAGTTGGCACATACATAAACGTGTCTAGCATAAGAACTCTTACGGTTGTTCACAGCAGCCATGTTCCTTCCTTTCAATCTACAAAACTGCACTGTAAACATGAAAAGGGAGAAACACCTTGACCTATATGGGCTACAAGAACAGTTATTTCTATTTTATACATAAAGATCATAATCCCCTGATATCCTGTCTCCTGAACATTTATAAAATAATCATCCTTCCACTCTTCAGTCCAGCAGCAATAACTCTGCCACTCCCTGTGTCCTGAATCCTCTGACAAAAAACTGCTCTGTGGCCACTTAAAGAGAGCCTGTCTATCCTACCATGGATAAACTGATCACTGCATGCAACCCCTCCTCTGTACATAGCATGGGGTATTCTGTGTGCTGTGAGTAATGACTGTCTGTACATTGTGCTAAGTATTAGCTAGCACACCCCCATGTGGGGGGTTCATTCAGAATGTAGGGAGGACCATACACAGTCTAATGAGTCTACACAGCATCTATATAGACACACATCATAGTCCCATATGAAATATAAGGACTGACGTGGAATACACAGTATATAGAAAGTAGCAATGATCTGTATATCTATATATATTGATACAGTGACTACCTGTATACAGATAAGCGGTCAAGTATATCATGTGGAGGTGTATATCACACTTTTATGAGGATGGTATTTATTATATGACCCCCCGGGGGGGAGGGAACGTCACTAAATATGTCATTTAGTGGACCCCACATATTTCCCTTGGAACGTGTTCTGGGGCCCCTTTCTGTATCCCTTGCGTAAAATCTTGTGATCTGCCTGTAACTTGTGGTCTTACTAACCCTGTATACGGGACAAATGGATGTAAGTCAGATAATAAAATGATTTATCTACTCAACTCTGGCTAGTTTTTTTCTTTCATCTAATCATAAGAGTGCATTAAAGTGTTAACCCTTACAATATATTCCTCCTATTTGCTCCATTTTGGACTGGCTAAATATAACAAACATACCTATACTTACCTGCTCTGTGTAATTGTTTTGCACAGAGCAGTCCCGATCCTCTTCTTCTAGGGTGCCCCACCAGTGCTCCAGGCCCCTCCTCTTCATCGGGTGCCCCCCCCCCCCGGAAATCCGCTTTCCATGGCGGCACCTGTGCAGACTCACTCCCGAGTCTCGCTGCGTTCATTGACACAGACAGCTGAACTCGCCGAACCCTGCCCCCGGCGTCCCTGGATTTATTTGACAGCAACGGGAGCCAATGGCTCCAGCTGCCATCAATCTGTCCAATGAGAGAGACAGCCGCTGGAGCCGCTGTGCTTGTGCACATCGCTGGATAGGATTTGGCTCAGGAAAGATAAAGGGATGGTCTAGGGCAGGCATGTCCAACCTGCGGCCCAGAACCGCAGGCAATGCGGCCCACTGCCCCCTGACAATCTTTTTTTGCTGGGGAGGAAGGAAGTCGGGTCAGGGGCATGGCCACAGCAGCTTCCAACTAACGGTAGGCTGAGGGGAGAGGGGAGAGGCGAGCATGTGCAGTGTTTCTGACTCCTACCACCATGACCACTTCAAATCACTAAAGTGGTCATGGTGGTTAGAGTGTTCCTTTATTATCTCTCAGAAGAAGTAGACCTCTGTATATTGATTCCATTTAATTTGATCATCCTCTAGTTGTGTTAAATTAGTGCAGGGGGCGCGGCAGCATTTTATTACATGCTTACATACATACTATATTAACTATAGTATATATTTTATATGCGGCCCGAGAAATTTTCTCTACACTCAATGTGGCCCAGAGAGGCCAAAAGGTTGGACACCCATGGTCTAGGGGGAGCTGTATCAAAGATGGTTTTTCACCTTAATGAATAGAATGCATTAGGTTTCAAAAATCTTGAGGCTTTACAACCATTTTAATTGGAAGAATCTGTTGTCTTTGTTTCATAATGGTAAAAAATACCTGTTCATTTTGTCAGAGGATCAAGGCTGTCCTGTGTTCTTTTCACAGTTCCTATGTTATCTTAAACAGTCCTTCTAGTTCATATAATGGACTACAGGGTGATTAGCCTTTATGTTTTTGAGATCTGACAGTGGGATAGGTTAAGTAGTTTAGCAAAAAAAATACTGGACAGGGCTGACTTCACTCAGTCCACAATATGTTGTGTGTTGTCAGCCCACAACAGGACTTAAAGGCTAAGTTCACCTTTTGGAAAAAAAATAACAAATGCACATATTTTTGCAGGAAAAAAATGTGCATTTCTTATTTTTTCCCGCAGGAGCCTGCAAAGCGTTGTACCCGTGATTAGTGGATCAGGGGTGCAATGTCAGAATCCTGCAGACACCTCCGATACGGGCTCATTGTTTACAGACTGCAGGGCTTGTGAATGAACTACGAGAGTGCTAATCAGCGCCCTCGCAGTCCATTGAGAACTACAAGCCATCAACTACAAAAGTACTTGTAGTTCGCTGTGAATGAATGATACAGTCGTGTGGGTGGCCACGAACTGTGACACCGGAGAAGAGCGGGTGCAGGGGGCAGGTCTGGAGCATGTTACTCGTTACATCTGAATTATGGGTGAAATGTAGAGACATGCAAAAACCCGGAATATTGCTACACTCATTGGTAACTTTATTAAAGTATTAAAATTACATCACAGGTATGACAGGGGCATAAAAAGTAACGGGTTTCACACTAAAGTCAGCGCTTACTCAAACCTAAGTTTTTGCATGTCTCTGAATCTCACAGACGAGCCGTGCAGCATCCTGGGTTCCTGCTCACAACAAGTGAGAGTCGGTCACTCACCTAAAGCGGCATTTCTTTGGCTTTACGAGTGAAATGTGTAACATGTTCTGAAAGGTGAACCTATCCTTTAAGCTGGATTTTTTTCATTCACCCCCCCCCCCCCCAAAAAAAAAGAAAAAAATATAACAGATTCCTCCATCCATGCAGAAATCTTCCACTACTGCTATTGTACTGATTGCTGTTTGGCCAACAATTTTCTGCCCAGCTCATTCAATTTTTCAAAAAAAGTTTAAACAAAGGAGAGTGGTGACAGGTCCACCTATTGATCGATTCTTGGCTGATTCCTCATGAACTGGATAAAAGTCATACAGCATATTGCTACTATGTCAATTTAGTTTTTGGCTGGGCTATAGTTAGTTTAGACTGATCGTATTTTTTTTCACCTGGTTTTCCTCTAAACTCTAGTTGGCTTGTGATATCTCCCTGTCACCAGTAGATGCCACTGGCATCATTGATCAAAGAATAAGATTTCGCAAACAAAACTTATGAGTTATGAGTATTTATATTTTCGTCAGCCAATTAATTAGGAGGTATATACCACTGGTGCATGCTGGGGGAAGATATAAATATTTGTGACAGCCCATGTGCTTGCTCGCTTGGCTCAAGCTGAGGCCTGAGGTGGTGCTGCTGGATGAAGCTCTGCTGTTAGCCCCAATAGCCTGGTTTGGGGGCCTAACATGTGCTGAAGTGATCCTGAAGCTCTCCTGCCTGGTTTAGAAGAAGGTGTGCCAAGGAGGAGACCCGGGGATGGCCCGGTGCTGGAGAGAGCTAGGTAAAATGCTGGTTACTCAGAAAGGCCTGGTGACTAACTTAGAGGATGCACTGAAATATGAGAATGTGCTAACAGTGTTGCCAGGTCAGCTTAAAGGTTCTGATACTGTGAAGCTGGACATTGGAGAGACTGTAAGTGATCTGCTATGGTATATGGGACCCCAATCCCTCATCTCATTAACTGTTCTGCAATAAAACTTTAAAAAGACAAAAGTAAATAGCACCCAATATTCATTCTCAGTCCCCCATTTTAGCCAAAGACTCAGCCCTGGAGGTGCTATCCGGCATTTGGGGTAGTCAGAGGGGTGCTATAAGTGATTAAATCAGGTGCTAAAAGTGTTTGAAAAACTGAGGGTTTAATATCACTTTTTTCCACAGTCCTGTATCAGCCCGGGTCCCAGTCCTCCGATCTTCAGCACTGGAATGTAGCACTTTTAGCAGAGCCTATGTTCCATCCTGATAATGTGGGTGCTGGTCCTGCATTGAAACAAGAGGGTGGGGGGGAGGGTAAACCTATTTTTTGCCTAAAATATAAAACATGTTATACTTACCTGTTCTATACAATGGTTTTGCACAGAGCAGCTAGAACCTCCTCTTGTTGGGTTCCCTGGTCAGCACTCCCCACGCCTTCCTCTTCTCTTCTCCAAGTGCCTTTATAGCAAGCCGCTTGCTATGGGGGCACTCATGCGGGCACACTCCTGAGCCAGGCTGTGTAGGTCTGCAGAGATGGAGACCCAAGGAGCACAACGCAACCCCAGTCACCCCACTTGGGTTGTCTTATGCACACACTTCTGTTTTTATTCATTTGGTACTTTGGTCTTGGGTCTCACCTAACCTCACTTGTACAACATTATGGTTTCTGTTACAATATACATACAATTTTTTGATATATCTTTATAGAGCCTTATCTGAATACTAAGCTGTGGTTCTTAAGACCCCTTATGGAGACCCTTATTCTGTACACAGGCCTTACGCTCCTGCATGGGCCTCACTCCCTCAGTTCCCATTTTGGACGTACCTCTGGTTGACTCGCAACCTGAGTGACAGTTAACACCCAACTGTGAGTTACACCTTCTACTAGAAATCTAAGTTTATTTTCCCATTGGATACATTGTGTTTATGTATATGTGTCATTTCTAGATACCGGAATTGTGCCTGCTCCTGATGAAGTGAAACTCTTTTCATGAAACGCGTTGAGCCCAAAGGAGGCAATTTTTTGCAAATACCATCATGCATTCCACCATCTGCTTTCCGATAATAATTTTTCAAATTACATACCCACGTTAATAATATCAATATCCGGACAATTTGGTTTATTATTCTTATTACTGTCTATGGTCTTACTGTACCATCTATATATATATATATATATATATATATATTATGTCTATTTCATATTATTGGTTTTTACCCAGACGTACTAATGTTATTAGTAACGGATGTGTCAATAAATATATGATGTTATATATATATTTTTTGGTGCTTACCAGCATATGTTTATGTATCATTATCAATTGTTTTTAACACTCTTGTGTTCTTTCGCTTTATCGTATGCAGGGATGGAGACTCAATTGCACGAGTTTCATGTAAAGTCCCACTAATTCCCCTTCCCCCCTTTCTCCCCTTGTTTCAATATAATTTTCCTGTAATATTTTTGACAACTTCAGGGCGATTTCAATAGACATCTGTGCATGAACCCGTACAGATGTCTGTCAAATCGTCCCCGAACTCGCACTGACATGCGAGTTTGAAATCGTGTGCATTCAGCTGAATGATTTCAAACCCGCCATCGGTGTGAACAGTTGCTGGCAATAGGCTCCGATTTGACATACGATTCGGCATGACAAATTGCATGCCAAATGGGCACAATGTCAATGGGGGCTTCCGTTCCATGAATGATACCCCGAAACAGATTGCAAAATGCAGTGCGCTTGCCAGAATCGCATTGCATGGGTGTTCACACTCACACAATGCGATTAGGTGTGGAGAAAAAAGGGTCCTACAACATTTTGGTGCAAATGTGATGCAATTTGAGCCATACAAAATATATGGCTCAAATCGCATCGCAAAGACATCACATGTGATGTGCACAGGAATGTGGTGCGATTTTGGTGCAAATCACATGCGGTGTTCAGCATGCACCAGTGTGAACCCAGGCTATCTTTCATGAATGACACCTCAAAACAGAACACAGGCTTAAAAAAAAGAAATGGAATAAAAAAAACACCAAAAAACACTAACTGGCGTTTTTTTTTATCTATTTTGGCGTTTATCGACGTTAGAGTGTTTTTTTTACAGCTGAAAAACGCCACTCAAAACCCACTAGTTTTCCGTTTTTTTTTTTTTTCCAGATAGAAAACGCCCCTGCCAAAAACTGCTGATAACAGCCTATGTGTGCACGGAACCATAGGATAACATGCTGGGGAGTTTATTGGCTGTAAAAAAAAAAATGTCTGACAACAAAAAACAGCCGCTGTAAAAAAATCCAGTGTGCATGAGGCCTTGTAGTGCGCATAGAGCAATGCACATGACCGCAACTACAGTGTTCAAAACAAATAGAAGTGAGGGGGGAATAGGAGATGTTTGACAGCTCACAGAAAACATGACAGGGAGGCAGAAAAATTCAGCAAACAATTTAATAAAATATAGATTACAGAGCCGATAGTTGATGTGTATGGATTATTTTTGGAGAATAGGGATATAAAAATGACAGAAATCTTTCCCGTAGTTAGTAAATGCGATAACTTTTGCCCAAACCAATCAAAATATGCTTATTGCGATTTTTTTACCAAAAATATGTAGCACAAAACAAATTGGCCTAAAATGTTAAAAAATTTAGATTTTTCATTTTTTTTTGGGGGGAATGTCCTATAGCAGAATGTGAAAAATATTGTTTTTTTTTTTTGCAAAATTGTCGCTATTTTTTTTGTTTATAGCGCAAAAAATAAAAATGGCACAGGTGATCAAATACCACCAAAAGAAAGCTCTATTTGTGGGAACAAAAGGACATCAATTTTATTTGGGTACAGCGTCGCACGACCGTGCAATTACCCGTTAAAGTAACGCAATGCCGAATCGCAAAATAGGGCCTGGTCATTAGGGGGGAAAATCCTCCGGTCTGAAAGTGGTTAATCCTGTAAATGCTACACCCTGTGCATTGTCAGAAGAGCCCTCATCTGGACAGAGTTAGGTGTCTTCTGGCCAACATCCCAAATAAATATAAAGAAAAAGGACCCCCCTCGGGGTGGCGGGATTTTAAAGGCCAAAAGAACACCACAAACATATATATAAAAGATATAAATTTAATCAATCATATTAACCACTTTACCACCGGAGGATTTTGCTGTCTTACGTCCAGGCCACTTTTTGCGATTCGGCACTGTGCGACTTTAACTGACAATTGCGCGGTCATGCGACGCTGTACCCATACAAAATTTACGTCTTTTTTTTCCCACAAACAGAGCTTTCTTTTGGTGGTATTCGATCACTTGTGCGATTTTTACTTTTTGCGCTATAAACAAAAAAAAGCGTTTATTTTGAAAAAAATAACAATATTTTTAACATTTTTTTATATGAAATTCCCCCCCAAAAAAATGTAAAAATCTATTTTTTTTTTTAAATTTCTGGCCAATTTGTTTTCTGCTACATATGTTTGGTAATAAAAATCACAATAAGCGTATT
Source organism: Pelophylax lessonae (assembly GCF_965119305.1). Taxonomy (NCBI): domain Eukaryota; kingdom Metazoa; phylum Chordata; class Amphibia; order Anura; family Ranidae; genus Pelophylax; species Pelophylax lessonae. The sequence continues at coordinate 77,968,531 of NC_138774.1, forward strand.
CTGATTGGTTTGCGCAAAAGTTATTGCGTTTACTAACTAAGGGAAAGATTTCTGTAATTTTTGGTGTTTTTTTTTAACGCGGAATGGTGGCGATCTGCGATTTTTTTTGCGGGACTGCGACATTGCGGCGGACAGATCGGACCCTTGACTGACATTTTTTACACTTTTTGGGGTACCAGCGACATTACTACAGTAATCAGTGCTATACATATGTACTGTTACTGTAAAAATGACACTGGCAGGGAAGGGGTTAACTTTATTGGAGAGGGAGGGGTTAATGTATGCCTGGTGCTTACTGACGTGTGTGGGGGGAGGTGACTGTGTGACACAAGGACAGATCGCATGTTCAGCTAAGCTGAACACCGCAATCTGTCACTCCCTGTCACTTAGGAGATCCGCCCGCTTTGTTTAAACAAGCGGGCGGATCTCCAAACTGGATTCCCCGACGATCGGGGAAGAGCAACGGTGATCGCCGCCGCTCCTCCCCTGGCCCGACTCCCGCTGTGACTGAAAACAGCGGGAGCGAGAGTAGGTCTACGTCGCTGGACGGTATCGAGCCACTTTGCCACAGTATGGTCAACGTGACCGGTCGGCAAGTGGTTAAAATCACAAAAACAGGTGTGTACATACAAATAAGAAAAAATGTTCATACAAAAATGGTGTATAAAAACATATCCTGATCATTAGGAGTAGTGATGTTGCACTAATTTCCAATGCACCCAACGCGTTTCGGGAGAAGCCCTTCGTCAGGGGTGTGGATATGTGAAATCATGTGTGTATATAGCTTTACATGAATAGAACTGGTCAGATGTATCACTAATAGCCAGGACATTGGCTCAGCAACAGATGGACGATTTGAGACACATATTAGCCGCAAGTGTTTGGATGTTCTGCAGTGTGCAGGCTTAGAACAATACAATATAGTGAGTATCCTGGGACTATTAGTGATACATCTGACCAGTCATCATCTGCACACACTATATATACTCTCTTGCACCTGATAATCTGTTCAATCTAAAAGGATATATGCCCCACTCCCTTTAGCATCAGGGACCTGTGTTGGGGGCAACTGCGACCACCTTTTCTGCTGTTGTTGCTTTTTTCTTTCTCTCCATTGGTCTACATTTGGGTTCACACCCCATCGCTATGCCTGTCGCTTTTCTATTCATGAAAAGCTATATACGCACATGATTTCACATATCCACCTCCCTGACGAAGGGCTTCTCCTGAAACGCGTTGGGTGCGTTGGAAATTAGTGCAACGTCACTACTCCTAATGATCAGGATATGTTTTAATACACCATTTTTTTTTTTTTATGAATATTTTTTCTTTTATGTATGTACACACCTGTTTTTGGGATTTTAATATGATTGATTCAATTTATATCTTTATATATATGTTTGTGGTATTCTTTTGGCCTTTAAAATCCCGCCACCCTGAGGGGGTTTTTTTTTCTCTACACCATGTGGATTGCATCTGGTTGTAGGCGGTTGTGGCACTGCCCCATGCACTTCAGTGATAGCCCCCAAACGTGATGGGGATTCATTTTTGCCATGTCTGCTAAGCAAATCATCACATCCACGGAATGTGTACAATCCCCACCTGGCTGCTTTTGCAGCTTACAGTAGTTCTAAAGGCGCAACGCTTTTTAAACTTCATTTTATGCATGAATGTAAAAAAACCTTCTGTGTGCAGCAGCAACTCCCCCCCCCCCACTACTTACCTGAGCCCCAATCGTGATCCAGCAAGGTGCAAGACAGCCTCGACTCTCAGGGTCCTATCCCTCCTCATATCAATCACAGCCAATGAGAAGAGAGTGGGGGTGGGGCCAAGCGGTGGCTCTGTGTGAATGGACACGCAGATCTGTAGCTTGGGAGTGAGCCTGCCTGGGTGTCCCAATAGGAAGCTGCTTGTTATGGGGGCACTCGGCAGGAGGGAGGGGCCAGGAGCGCCAGCAGGGGACCCAAGGAGGATCCAGGCTGCTCTGTGCAAAACCAACTGCAAAAAGCAGATAGATAGAACATGTTTCTTATTAAAAAAATAAATAAATAGTCGTTAATAGTGGTTGTAAAGGCAGAAGGTTTTCTTTTATCTTAACCACTTTAAGACCGGAAGATTTTACCCCCTTCCTGACCAGGCCCTATTTTGCGATTCGGCACTGCGTTATTTTAACGGACAATTGCGCGGTCGTGCGACGCTGAACCCAAATAAAATAGACGCCCTTTTTTCCCCACAAATAGAGCTTTCTTTTGGTGGTATTCGATCACCTGTGCGATTTTTAATTTTTGCGCTATAAACAACAAAATAGCGACAATTTTGAAAAAAAAAAAAAAAAAACAATATTTTTCACTTTCTGCTTTATAACATTCCCAAAAAAATAAAAAAATCACATTTTTTTTTAAATTTTAGGCCAATTTGTTTTCTGCTACATATTTTTCTTAAAAAAAAATCACAATAAGCGTATTTTGATTGGTTTGCGCAAAAGTTATCACGTTTACTAACCATGGGAAAGATTTATGTCATTTTTATTGTTTTTTTTTTTTACTAGTAATGGCGGCAATCTGCGATTTTTTGCGGGACTGCGACATTGCGGCAGACAGATCGGACCCCTAACTGACATTTTTGACACTTTTGGGGGTACCAGTGACATTACTGCAGTAATCAGTGCTATACATATGCACTGTTACTGTAATAATGACACTGGCAGGGAAGGGGTTAACACTGTTGGTGATCAAGGGGTTAAATGTATGCCTCATGCTTACTGACGTGTGGGGGAGGGGGTTCTGTGAAAGACACAGAGATTGCAGGTTCAGCTATGCTGAATCCTGTAATCTGTCCCAGTCTGTCACAGAGAAGATCCGCCTGCTTTGTTTACACAAGCAGGCGGATCTTCTCACACTTTCCCCGACGATCGGGGAAGAGAGGCGGCAATCAACGCCTCTCCTCCTCCGGCCCGACTCCTGCTGTGTCTAAAAACAGTGGGAGCGAGCCTTCCAGGTGTACGTCGCTGGACCCAGGGGAGCCACACTGCCGCAGTAGGATTACTGTCTGCAGTCAGCAAGTGGTTAATGCATTCTATGCATAAAGGTAAATAACCTTCTTTGTGCAGCATTCCCCCTCCCCCCAATACTTACCTGAGCCCACTCTCGAACCAGTGCCCTGCCCCTCCAGGGACTCGCACTCCGGAAGCCCTTGGCTCCTGCTGCTGTTAATCACAGCCAGTGAACCAATCAGAAGATGGAGGGAGCACGGCCCAAGCCACGGCTCTGTGTGAGAATGGACAGGTGGAGCTTCAGCTTGGGTGCCCCCACAGAAAGCTGCTTGCTGAGGGGGCACCTGGAAAGAGGGAGGGGCCAGGAGCGCTGGCGTGAGAAATGAGAAGAGGAGGATCGAGCTGCTCTGTGCAAAACCACTGCACAGAGCAGGTAAGTATCACTTTTATTATTTACTTTAAAAAAGGCTTTAATATCCATTTAAGGCAGACAGGAAAAAAATGGGACTCAACCACTTGTTTTTACCACCCACTGACTGCAAGTGTAAACCAGCCATAATTGTTCTGTCCGAAAGGTAAAAGAAAGTATCTTGACTGGGGTTCTATGTCCTAGGCTGGGCTTCTCCTGTGTTTCCATGGTCACGGCTGTTTTTTTTTTTTGTAGCACCAACATTATTACCTTCAACAGGAGTATGCAATCTCAGCACTCTGCAGCTGTGGTGAGACTACAAATCCCATCATGCCTCTGGGAGTCATGCAATGCCTCATGGGACTTGTAGTTCCACAACAGCTGGAGTGCTGAGGCTTCCTCTGCCCCTGACCTACAATGCATCAGGCAGGGCAGCAAAGGGGAACATAACAGCCCCTTCCCTATTCTCCTTCCTACAAAGTATAGCTCATTGTTTTCTCTAACCTTTCCTCTTGTAGATACCTATTGTGTGTTCTCAGGTGTAACAATGCAATAAAACAATCCATACAACAAAGAGAGTGAGGAGGTAACACACAATGGACGGAACTGAATGTAAATGTGAGGTGTGTGAGATCTAAATCTGCTGCCAAGTCTGACAAATAATACATCCCCCCCTTGAGGAGTATGGACTGCTCCACGTACAGCACGTGCACCTGAACACGCAGCATGCGTCACACTAAACTCTGCCCCCAGATATTTTTCATGCTCTGATTGGTCCAGCTACCTGACACTCAGCCAACCTCCCAAACCCGGAAGCGGAAGTCTATTAGCAGGCTGAGGATGCTGGGAGAGGTAACTGGCTGCATGTAGAGCTGTGTGTGCAGGGACAGGCTGCTTGTGAATGGAGATGTATATGATTTCCAGGTCTTCAATGCTTGCTCCAGGAAATGTCCTCTCTTTTTTGTCTTTCCCTCCCCCACTCCTCGTTGGAGCTGATTTACCAATAAGGGAAGAGGCTTCTTACTTAGTGAGTGTTTGTTTTTAGTTTAGTAAATAAGAGGAAGCTGTGTTCACAATTCTATGCAAGCAAGAATTATTATACAGGATTTATATAGCGCCAACAGTTTGTGCAGCGCTTTACAATGTGAGGGAAGACAATACAGTTACACTACAATTCAAAACAGGAATCCTTTTATTTTATTTGGGTATTCATAGTGAACACAGTGTCATCTTTGCTAGCTGAACAGTCCCTCATCCTGTAGTAAACCACAAAAATGAAATGTCAGCAGCTACAAATACTGTAATTGCTGACTTATAATTAGGACTTACCTGTCCAGGGTTCCCATGATGTCTGCACCCAAAGCAGACTTTCGGACCAGCTCTCGGGTGCTGCCGCCACCATTCAAGGTAAGGGAAACCACAGTGAAGCCTTTAGGCTTCACAGCCGGTTACCTACAACGCATGCGCGAAGCTTGCTGCACTTTGTAATTGGCCCGGCGGAGGAAGGGGGCTGAACTTCCGAGGGACAGCGGCGGTGTCTCCCGGAAGTGACAGCATATAAGTGGAAGTTCCACTTTTGGGTGGAACTCCACTTTAAAATAATTGTGAAGTCTTGTTAAAAAAAAAAAAAAATCTTATACTTCCCTCCACTGAAAAGTTGGTTTTGCACACAGTGACCCGGATCCTCCTCTTCTCGGGTCCCTCTTCTGTACTCCTGGCCCCTCCCTCCTGTTGGGTGCCTCCACATGAAGCAGCTTGCTATGGGGGCACCCAAGCTGAGTCACAGCTTACTATGTCCATTCAGACATGGAGCTGTGACTGGCTCTGCCTCTCTCCTAATTGGCTGACTGACATTGGTAGCAGCGGGAGCCAATCACGCCGTGCTGCTCTCTCAGCCAATGAGGAGGGGTGTCCCAGGCAGCTGAGACACTCCTACAACATTGCTGGATAAACATGGGCTCAGGTAAGTATTAGGGGGGCTGCTCAACACAGGTTTTTTATCCTAATGTATAGAATGCATTTACAATTGGCGCCAGCTGCACACAAATGTGCAGCCTCTCAGAGGGTCGGCCTCGGTCCCGAGCAGCTGCATATTTGTGTGCATTAGTGCAAATACAGCTGTGCAAGAGCATGTGCCCTGCACGTTCCTGGCACACTTATCAGCGGCTAATGGAACGCTTCCGATTGTTGCTTAAGATCGGTAGCTTTCCGATCATGTGACAGTCAATCATGGTGGTCACATGATTATAAATCCCGGCATCCTAAACCCTTTATCACTTCATTACTGGGCACTTTCACCCCCTTCCTGCCCAGGCCAATTTTCAGCTTTTAGCGCTGTTGCACTTTGAATGACAATTGCGCAGTCATGCAACACTGTACCTATACCAAATTTATGTCATTTTCTTCCCACAAATAGAGCTTTCTTTTGGTGGTCTTTGATCACTGCAAAGTTTTTCCTTTTTTTTTTTTGCTAAACAAATAATATTAGACCTAAAAGTTTTTTTTTTTTTATATAAAATTTTGTAAATAGTTTTTTCCTGCACTGATGAGGCCGCACTGATGGGGAGGCACTGATATGCAGCATTGGTGGGCACTGATAGGTGGCACTGATAGATAGCAATAATGGGCAGCACTGATAAGGAGGGCACTGGCAGGCTCCCTGAGCACTGATTGGCATCCCTGTTGGCCATGGGTGGGCATCCCTGGTGGCCATGAGTGGGCAATCCCTTGTGGCTCTGGTGGCATCCCCCAAGGGTCTGCACTGGTAATCAATGCTCTGATTACCAGCACGGAACCCCCCCCCCACCCCACCCAGTCAGGGCAGCCGCCGATCAGCTCTCCTCTACTCATGCCTGTGAGGCGCGAGCTGAGGAAAGCTGACCAACGGCACTTCCTATTTACTATGTGACCAGCTGTGATTGGACACAGCTGGTCACATGGTAAAGAGCCTACGTCATAGGCTCTTTACCAGGATCGGAGATGCGGTGTGTCAGAGGGACACACCGAACCACAGATCGACGCTTTGCGCGCCCCCTGGTCTATCCTACTGGACGTCATATGAGGCCCATTCAAGGTAAGTGCAACCACTTTGCCGCCGTCATTTTGCTATATGACGGGCGGCAAGTGGTTAAAGGGCCTTGGAGGAGCTGGCTCTAAGGGGTTAAAGTAGAACTATAAGCAAAATCTTTTCCGTTTTGAATAAAGAGAGGGTTCTAACCCCTCTTAGGTTCTTTTTTGCCATCTGTGTCCCATTGGGGAGATTTACATTCACTTCCTATTCCATAACCAAAACAGAAAGTGAGAAGAAATTGCTATAAATCAAGGGAAACTCATGAGGGCCTCCCTGGTCACCGGAACTAGTGTCCCCCATTAGAAGATTTCCCCTCTATTACCTTCCTGCTGACAGCCTAAAATTTTGGTTTTTCTTTTACTTTGACTTTTGTGATAATGATAAATGATGGAACAAATAGAGTGAATTTCCCTAACCGGGGACACAGACAGCAATAAAAACAGGGGGTCTAATCCCTCTCTACTCTATCCAAAACAAAAAAAAAAAAAGTTTTGCCTTCAGTTATACTTTAGGGCCTCCTTCACACAATGGTGCAGATACATCAGTTTTTCTCCACATGCTCTGCAAGGGCACAAAAAACAATTGTTCTGCATACCCTGTTCACATTGCAACACTGGTATCACATGCAGATTTCTTCTGCACAGGGAAAAAAAAAACTGACATGACATTATTGGTGTAAATAGGGCACATAACTGGCATGCATGGAAACTGATGTCTGTTTTCCCATCCGTTTCCATCAGTTTTCCTGCATGTATGTTGGGAACGAGCCCTTAACCACATAACGACCGCCCACCGCAGGCAGCCGCTCCTGGGCAAAGCGGCGTAATATAACATCACTCGCTCAGGAGACTCTAGGGAGCGAGTGTGCCGCCGACGGTGTGCTCCCACCCCCGCTCGTCAGCTGGGGAGCCAGTGCGTGTGACCGCCGGCCACTCGCAATCTCCCTCAGCTGAGAGCGAAAGACAGACGGCTGATATAAACACAGTCGTCTGTCATTCTCCCTTAGAGATCTTTGTGATCCTGCTATATAGGATCACATGTCTCTGTGATGATCTAACAAGCCACGCCCCCTGACAGTTAGAATCACGCCCCTAGGGTCACATTTAACCCCTTGATCACCAATACAGTTAACCCCTTCCCTGCCAGTGTCATTTTTACAGTAACAGTGCATATTTTTAGCACTAATTACTGTAGTAATGTCACTGGTACCCCCAATAGTGTCAAAAATGTCAGTTAGGGGTCCGATCTGTCCGCCGCAATGTCGCAGTCCCGCAAAAAAAAAAAAAAAAAAAATTGCAGATCGCTGCCATTTCTAGTTAAAAAAAAAAATAAATAAAAATGACATAAATCTTTCCCGTAGTTAGTAAATGCAAAAAACTTTACGCAAACCAATCAAAATACGCTTATTGCGTTTTTTTTTTTTTCTCCTTAGAATTTCTTATAAAAGAATGTGAAAAATATTGTTTTTTTAAAAATTGTCACTTTTTTTTTTTTTTTGTTTATAGTGCAAAAAAAAAATCGCAAAGGTGATCAAATACCACCAAAAGAAAGCTCTATTTGTGGGAAAAAAGGACGTCAAATTCGTTTAGGTACAGTGTGGCACAACCGTGCAATTGTCTGTTAAAATAACGCAGTGCAGAATCGCAAAATAGGGCCTGGTCTTTGAACAGCCAAATCCTCCGGGGCTAAAGTGGTTGATGAGAACACTCAAAATTAAAAATGTGAAATTGTTATTTAAAGTGGAACTAAACCCTCCTATCGTTTTCATACAAGTAAGCTGCCATCTTAGCCTCTGTTTGATCTGCAACTGCCGTGGAGCTGCACATGTGATCAGTTATGACTTCAGCCTTTTGATAGTTTGACAGTTTGGTTTTTGGTTAAGAGCACAAGCAAATGTGACAGTTAGCAATTCCAGCATTCCAGGAATGTAACTTTTTTTTGTGAAATCGTTAAATCAGTGGGTTTAGTTCTGCTTTAAATCCTCAGGAAGAGATTATAGCACTTGGTCCTGTTCTGATTGGTGGACCTGAACGCACCTCTATGTGTTGGCTGTAGCTTCACCCACTTTGAAGCCAAAATTAGGGGCATTCCCGTGGGTGGCGATACAGCCAGCACCCCCGCCTCCTCCAATCTGACATTTTTTTTTTTTTTCTAGGACTTGTTTATACATGCGCCACCCTCTGAAGAGCTATCCATGGTGGATCGATTTTTAGAGTAGTTTGACAGACAACGAGGAGATGTTCTGTTGTCTGATTTAACCCCTAAAAAAAACGGCACCTCCGCATTCAGTTCAGTGGACTGCTGAACGTAACAGAAAGGACTAATTTCTGTCTGACCAGACTGCCTAGCAAGCAAGGGACACTTGGTCATCTGGGGCAATTAAAGAAAAAAAAACAATTGAAATGAGACTTATTTAAAGTGGTATGAATCTGTAATATACAAAATGTAATATAGTCCATCCTACTAATCCTTAAAGTGTAAGTTCACCTTTACAGAAAATCTGTAAGGTGAAGTCACACTGGACCCCCCCCCCCCCATATTCCCCTTGGTCCCGCTGTACTGTAGTCCTGAGATCCCCTGCTGTCAGACACTGGGGCAGCACTTCCCAAGTTGGGGATTTGAAATCCTTGCGGCTTTATCTCTTATCAATACCTCTCGGCGTGTATATATAGAAGGCATTCTAATTGGTCAGCACTGTCACATGGATGGTGCTGACAAATCAGAATCCATCTAGCCCATCCTGTCGGCGCTGGAGGAGAGGAGAGAAAGCCAGGAGGATTTCAAATCCCGGACCTTTGAAGCGGCATACCCGTGCCTGACAGCAGGGGATCGCGGGACTCTGGTACAGGGGGACCAGTGTAAGTTCACCTTTCAGATTTTCTGTAAAGGTGAACTTACCCTTTAAATGTGGTGGCTGCATTCGTTTTTATTTTTAGGGGTTTTATCCTCCCTCATTTTCACTTGGTGATCTGGCCACACTTCCGCTCTCTGGATGGAGTGGAGGAGCCACCTTTGGACAGCACCATTGTCACTCTGGAGAGGGGAATGTTAGATGGACTTGACTAACAAATTAAAGCCAAACTCCACCCAGCACTTTTTATTTAGTTACAGCAACCGTTTTTCTTTTGGGATAAAGGTGTTACATAGATTAATGACTGTAGTGAGCACCCCTGTCAGTGGTAAAGCAGAACTAAACCCTCCTCTCCTTTACCCGCAAACAAGCTGCCACCCTAGCCTCTATTTGATCTGCAATTGCTATGGTGCTGCACATGTGATCAGGTATGATACCAGCCATTTAGTGGCTTAGAAGTTCAGTGGAAAGCACAAGCGACATTCAGTTACCCTTCACATCATGCCTTCAATGTAACTTTTTTGCGAAACTGATAAATTGATGTTTAGTTCCGCTTTAAATGGTTTGTCCCAACCCTCTAACTGCCACTTTTGTTAAAGTGAAACTAGTCATGATTACTTCCCTCTACTCCAATAGTCTGACACCCATGAGGTTCCTCGCCAACATCTTCTCCTCAGCTTCTTCCAGGTGCCGATCTTCAGCCATCTTTATTGTCCAGTGCAGGATGACCAGTCCATTTGGATATGTAAACCGAGCTGTGTGCGTTTTGGATTTAATGACGTCTTACAGCTACATTCACACAGATGATTGCGATCCGGAATCGTAGGTCTATCTGAACAGCTTCAGCCTTTACAAATGAATGACAGGCTGACAGAGGCTGCATCTGTTGGTGACTGTCTTCATATAATTACACATGGAGCGATTACCTGCGGTTAGGGACAGATGAGCACTTACAGTTGCCGCCTGCTTGCTGTACACAGGTGCGATCCACCAACTAAGCCTACATTCAGGCACATGGGGGTGACCACCAGTGCAGTTCATTAGGTTCTTGCCAGTGCTATTAACCACTTACCCACTGGGCACTTAAACCCTCTTCCTAACCAGACCAGTTTTCAGCTTTCAATGCTCTCACATTTTGAATGACAATTACTCGTCATGCAACACTGTACCCATATGAAATTTCTGTCCTTTTCACACAAACAGAGCTTTATTTTGGTGGTATTTAATCATCATTGGGTATTTTATTTTTTTTGCTATAAATGAAAAAGACCGAATATTTTGTAAAAAAAAAATGCATTTTTCTTTGTTTCGGTTTTCAAATTTCGCAAATTTTAGTAATTTTTCTTCATAAATTTTGGCCAAAATTTATACTGCTACATATCTTTGGTAAAAATAACTCCAATAAGTATATACAGTAAAACCTTGGTTTGAGAGTAACTTGGTTTGAGAGCGCTTTGCAAGACAAGCTAATTTTTAAAATAAATTTAGACTTGATATACAAGCGATGTCTTGATATACAAGTAGCGTCATGTATATAAAAAAAGAGAGGAGCCTCTAAAGTGTAGCAAAATGGTTACATTTAATGGAGGTTCAATATTTAGCAACTCACATGGTTGATGATTAAAACAGGCACATCTAAGTATACAGACATCCGGGGTAAAGCTGTCCACATAGTCATAGACTGTCCTCTGCACAGCCATCTTCATCATCCCATCCCCGCTGCACTCCACGAGCGATTCATAGCCTCACTTTCTGATCACTCTACTGCAGGCTATTCTTCCCGGTCACGATTGCAGACTGACATCGGTGAGAGCCGGTGGTTCAGAAGATGGTCTATGTGGACAGCTTTACCCCGGATGCCTGCATACTTAGATGTGCCTATTTTAATCATCAACCATGTGAGTTGCTAAATGTTGAACCTTCATTAAATGTAACCATATTGCTACACTCTCATCTCTCTTATATTCTGTAGCTCTGCTAGATTTTGCTTCTAATCCCCTTGGGAAGGCTGCATATTGTGAATGGACATTTTATGATGACACAACCTATCACATTGCTATAATCTTTGTATATAGACTATAAACTGAAGGACTCGTGGAACGAATCATCTGAGTTTCCATTATTTCTTATGGGAAAATTCGCTTTGATATAAGAGTGCTTTGGATTACAAGCATGCTTCCAGAACGAATTATGCTCCCAATCCAAGGTTTTACTGTAATATTAACGAAAGGTGCACTCTGTATACAAGTTTCATATAAAACCCCCCCAAGAGTCCACTAGCGGCGCTCGCAGTGTATTATCCACATACACTTAAATTCTTGTCTCATGAATGTAACAAAATTCCAGTGAGAGAAACACCATAATGGATGCTTCCCGCATACAGTTCAGGGTCAAATAGAGCACAGTCCCAATGTTGGTCCGTTAAAGTGCATAAAACCACGTGCATACATACAGCAGAAAAAAACCTCCACCTCACCGCTGTGCACGCCTTATGGTAATGCACTTACCAGAGGCGGGTTAAAATTAAGCCTGTAGTATTAATCCCAGAAGGACAGGATCCTCAGAATGCCCAGATAATGGAACAGATACAGCGTCCTCTCCAACATTAAATGGACTGCTTTCAGCTCACCAGGATGTGCATGGAAGTAAATAGCAAAACCTACATAGCATAATCCTGTTAATAACGTTTATTTAAAAAAAAAACCCAAACGCATATCACTTTGGAATTGCACTCACAAGGGTACAAAAAAAGATCAGTCATATAGTAGAAAGTTACCGGATAACCGACAGTCAAATCCCCGTCTGTACAAAGAAACCGCCAGGTACCTTGGCTGGATGTCTTCCGGGTGTGACGTCAGACGTTATCGGTGACCATGGAAACCGCGTGCTCACGCCCTTACGCGTTTCGTCATCATGGACTTCAACTGAGGGCGCCCTCAGCCGTGATGTGCTGGGTCCCCGGGACCCAGCGAGCACGGACACTCCCATGTGCGTGCCGGAAGCGTGATTCTGGGAGGACATCATTGTACTCCCTCTCAGAATAAGCCGACCGCTTTGTAGCAGTCATTCGGCTATGGCCCTTTTGGCAAGTGGTTAAACACGGTTTGCACTCTGTTAGGGCTGCAACTAACGATTTGTTGGCCGAATGTTTTGATTGATCAGATAATAACCTTAAAAAAATTGTGGTGTATAATTTAGTTGATATGTAAAGATTTAAAAAAAGGCAATTTATTCCTGAATATCTATATGCAGTGGTAAAGAGATATACTGTATATACTATTAGCGGTTGAATCTGGTAAATATCATCAGACTCAGAGTTCACATTTTTTATTTGAAAAAAGAAAAAAAATGACTGTTTTGCTGATTTTCAGAAAGGAACTGTAATCTATTATGTATGACAGACTCCCTTGTCATAGGCAGGTGGCTTGGTAAAAGCTACCTGCGCCTGCTGTCACTTATGCTTACCGTACAAAAACAATGATAGAAAAAAAATTCTACCGGTTATATTTCTCCAAGCAGATAACAGCGCTTGCTAATGTGTTCAGTACACCATAAATAACATGAACATATCAGAATAAAATTAACTGTGCAACATAACAAGTTAAAATGTCTGTGTAACACCATATGCTTCTATAATACAAAAAAAAAAGTAAAAGAAAAGTCCAAGTGAATAATAGTGAAGAAGACCATCCATAAAGGAAAGAGAACTCTGTGTCACTGATTCTTCCTCCTCTGCCTTTCAGAAGATCCAAAACCAATGTCTTCCTTCAAGAAAATGTTAATTTTAAGAATGTTCATTCGATTTTCTAATTGTTAGTGGGGTCAAATCGACGTTTGTTTTCGACCACAGTGACAGGAAAATTCGAAGGAGCAGAATAGAAAACTTCTTGGTAAAAGGAATTTTCACACAGTGTATGTGGTTTTCATTCAGAAATTACATTCATTTTAAAACTGAAGGTTAAAAACAAGTAAAAGTTTCAAACGACATTCTTTCATTCATCGAATGTACAAAGATTTTTTGTATGAATATTCTCGTCAGAATGTGTATGGTCAGCATAAGGCTCGTTCACACCTATGTAGTTTGCTTTTGATCCATTTTTGGTGTGTGTTTTGCATTTTTGCACAAGCAATTTTGCTGGGATTTGCTTTTTTGCATTCTCTATGCTTTTTTGGCCAATTTGTTGTTGTATTAAAAAAATGCTAATGGCGGCAAAAAAGCCAAAAAGCACAAACTTTTCGGCAGCTTCTCCATTGAAGTCTATTGAACCAAATAAGCAAAAAAAGCACAGTTTTTGCACTGGAAAAAAGTCCTTGACCCTTTCCATATACGCAGCGGCTGAAAAAAAGCATAGATGTGAACGTGTCCCATAGGAAATCATGTTAAATGAACTATAGTGCGTTTCTGCAAAAAGCACAAAAAAATGCATTGGTGTGAACCAGGCCAAGATGTTTAGTAAACTGATATATGAAGGTGCGCTAATAGAAAAGGCGATCAAATACATAGACCAGTGGTGTCCAAACTTTTTTCAAAGAGGGCCAGATTTGATGAAGTGAACATGCGTGAGGGCCGACCATTATGCCTGACATTTGAACCATTACTATCGAGCGGGACTCGTGAGCTGCCGAGGGAGGCCAGAGGCCCCGCCCCCGAGCCATTGCATCGGCATCAGGGCGGGGATGTGAGGAGTCCCCGAGAGAAAGGCATTTTAAAGTCAGCAGTGTCTCAGGGGGCCGTATAAAACTAAAGGACGGGCCGCAACTGGCCCGCGGGCCGGACTTTGGACATGACTGACCTAGACTATATAGTGACACAAAAATTGCTACAAAGAAAAATTAAAAATGTATACAAATAAAAGTCTTGCAAAAACAACGAATTTTCAATTAAACCAAAAATGGTAAAGGAATGAAGTACTGAGTGAGGTGAAAAAAGTCCAAAGTAAGAAGCCTCTTAGGGTCCTTTCACACACGGCGTCCATCAGGCGGACTCCGTTTTTCTCAGTGGGGGGATTGATCCGCCGATCCCCCGCTGAGCAGGAGGATGACAGCTGTGTCTCCGCGCTTTGTGTGGAGACAGAGCTGTCAGGTCCCCATGCATCTCTATGGGGGAATCGGATGGGAACGGACTGTCTGTCCATTCTCATCCAATTCGCTGGATGGAAAATAGGGTTTCCATCCGTCCAGATTTGACAGATTGGATCGGATGTCGGTGGACATCCGATGCCCCGTAGAGATGCATGGGGGGGACCGTTCAGATCCGCCAAAAAAACTGACAGGTGGATCTGAACTAACTGCCGTTTCACACTACCGCGACTTGTCAGGCGACTTGGTCGCCTGACAAGTCGTGCTCCTTTCTGTGCTATGGGAACCGTTCTTAGAAAAAGGTTCCTGCACTACTTTTGACCGAAGTCGGAGCGACTTGCATTCACTTCCATAATGTGAAGTCCGTGCAAGTCGCGCCGAAGTCGCGGTGCACGGCGACTTCACTAGTCGCCCCGAAGTCGTGTCTCCATAGTGTGAACCGACTCTTAGAATGTGAAATTTTCAGGTAAGTCCATAGGATTTCAGACTGCAATCAAGGTAAAGGTGATTCACTTATTTAACCCCTCGAGTGCTGCATGCAGATCCCCTGTGTGCTCACAATAAGGTGGCTGCTTACCAGATACAGAGTATCAATGGGCTCATAGAAACATAAATTCGATAGCAAAGCTGTGGGATGTTCATCAATACAGCAAGTATCGCTCAGAACTGCAGGACAAAAACACCACTCCTACACCACTCCGAGATCCGGCAGTAGCTTCCAGTGTTAGCCACAGACTCTACGCAGTAACACCAGGAAAACCAGATGGAATTCAAATCGGAAACAGAGCAGCCGATAGTGCATTACCTTTTAAACCTTTGAAATACCTTGAAACCTTTATTTAAAACATAAAGGGTTGCACTTACATTTAGATGATGAAGACTTTGCTGGGAGTACTCCAATCCCAGTGGACGCCAGTTTTTGGGGAAATGCGGCACGCATAGGGTGGAGGGCTGTACCGTCACGCTGCTCGGTCTGCACTGCAGGCGGCCGAGCAATCCATACAATAATCTGTCTGTTTAGCGAAATTTTCATCATCTAAATGTAAGTGCGATAATAATGAACAATATTGGTAAAAGTTTACTTTAAATGTAATGGTAATGCCTTATATTACCTCCAGTCTATCAGCCTTCACCTTCTCTGGGTTCAGATGCTGATCTTCCCTGCACAGTGTTATACTTGCCTGCTCTATGTAATGATTTTGCACAGAGAAGCCCCGATCCTCCTCTTCTGGGGTCCCCGGCTGACGCTTATGGCTTCTCCTGCCTTCAGACTGCCCCAATAGCAAGCTGAAAAGTATAGTATAGAGTGCCCTTATAGCAAGGTAAAAAAAAAACCTTCTGTCTTTAGAACAACTCACTTCCTGCCCAGGACTACATGTCCCATGAGGCATTGCTCCTGCCATTCACATTCACAAGTTCTCAGGCACTTACTGCCACGTATGGATGGTGTACTGAGCTGTATGTGTGCTGCACTGTATTTCCTAAACTGAAAACAATAAATACATTCTGTATGCAGGCCAACTAATTGATTATGAAAATAGTTGACAACTATTTTCATAATCAATTCGTTTTCGATTAATTTATTAGTTGTCTCAACCCCACACTCTGTGTGTGGTCAGTGGCGGCTGTCAAATTTGTAGTTTTGACCGCACACAAACTGGTCAGTTTGTAGTTGGCCAGAGCACAGAGTAGATGCATCCAGAATGTAGTCACCTCTGAACACAGTAGACTATCCGCGTCTGGCCACTCGTGAATGTAGCTCTAGAGTAGATGTCACCAAAATTTTTAAAGCAGAACAACTTGAAAAAATGTTGTTCTTTAGCAAGAAACATACACTCTTCATTAATAATTATGCTACCAAATTAGTGTGTGCTGTATATTGTTGCCAGCATTGCCCCAGCAGTGACTCATAAAGCGGAACTAAACCCATTGATTTATCGGTTTCAAAAAAACAATTTGAGTTGATTGTGTCCTCAACCAAACTGTCAAAACTATCAAATGACTGCTGAAATAACTGATCACATATGCAGCTTCCTTGGCTGTAAAGATTAGGAGACTTTAAGACTATCAGCAGATCAGCCTCTACAAACTCAGCAGTGACTAAAAATGGAGAGCAACAGAGCATGTGCAGGGCAGGGTGATACAGTGTATTACTGGATTATAAACAGTAGAGGCCAATTTTCATTGTTTTACATAGTTCTGCCTACAAAAGGGGCCAGTCTGAAGTGATCTAGCAGGACTTTATTTTCTGACTAAAGTTCCACTTTAAACAAAGGTCCTTTTTATTGTCCTCCAGGCTTTAGGTGGGCCGGACTTTGGCCTGGGGGAGTAGAAAATGACCTAATGGGATGAGGAATAGTGCCCCATCATTGATGTCAGTAGAAGGAATAGTGCCCCATCATTCATGCCAGGGGAAGTAATGGTGCGCCGCCTTTGGTTTCCATTAAAGGAATAGTGCACCGTCATTGATTTCCGTTAAAGGAATTTTTCCCCATCATTGGTGTCATAGGAATAGCATCCTGTCGTTGGCGTTGGTGGGAGCAATGTTGCCCCATCTTTGGTGTCAGGGGGAGGGGGAGGAACAGTGTCCTATCGTTTTTATCAGTAGAATTATGTCCCAATGTTGGTGTCAGTGGAAGGAATGGCGCCTTATCGTTGGCATCACTGCAAGGAATAGTGCCCCATCGTTGGCGTCCATTAAAGTATTAGCGCCCCGTTGTTGGTGTGTGTTAAAGGAATAGTCCCCTGTTGGGTGTCAGTTAAGGGAATAATGCCCCATCTTTGGTGTCGGGGGGGGGGGGGGGAATAGTGCCCCATTTTTGGTGTCAGGTGGAGGACTAATGCCCCGTTGTTGGGAGAAATATTGCCCTATCGTTTATTATTGATCAACGATATCTTTTTTTTTACGCCGATACCAATGTTTTGGTCATGGGATATCGGTATTGGCCGATATTTTCGGACATTAAAAAATAATATATATATATTTTTTTTAATGTCTACAGGTACTGTGGTGGAGGGATCTGGGGGTTTAAAAGACCCCAAACCCCTCCTCTGCACTTAAGGCATTCAAAATGCCAAGTTTGGGTGTTTTGAATGCTGTACTTTTTTGAATTTGGCGCCGCCAGTACCCGGAAGTGATGTCATGTCAGGACATCACTTCCGGGTACTCGGTGCCGAATTTAAAAAAAATGGAGACCCGGTTAGAGCCGAATGTGGCTTTGATTGTGTCTTCTCTTTGACGGCCCTGCAGGTAGGATGCCCGGGTCTCCCGGTGGGACGGGAGACTCGGTCGAGCCGCAGGAGGGGGAGGACGTCCCTTCCCGCTCCTTGGAATGACATCCGAGCGGTTTCTCAGCCGTATTTGTTGTCATTACAACACAGCCAACCGTCAGCTATGGATGCCGGTACCGGGGTGATGCCTCTAGCTGCAGACATCACTCCGGTACAACACTTTCCCGAAATATCGTCAATATCGATAAATCCAATGGGCCAATTCCGATATATCGGGGAAAATGCATATCGGCCACCGATATGTCGGTGTTGCCGATAATCGGTCAATCACTAGTTTATATCAGTATAATTATGCTACAATGTTGCTGTCAGTGGAAGGAATGGCACCTTATCGTTGGCATCGCTGCAAGGAATAGTCCCCCAAGGGCTGAATAAAGGCTAGCAATGGGTAGCCTCCATAGAGGAAAAGGCTTGAAGCCTCCTGGGATGTGTGATATTATCTCAGGAGGCTTCCTCATCCTCTCCGAGGTGTGAAATGAGTAAGTGGAAAAGATTACTTGCTACCCCAAAAAATTGCAAATAATAGGGAGGGGTTAGAATCAGGAGGATGGTATGTGTTAATCATGATTGAAGGTCTGCTTTCTTGGGTGGATGTTCTTCTAGTCAGATGCCCAGCAATCATAACAATAGAACATAAATATGATTGTTTCCAATATGCTTTGCTCAGAAACCGTTATTTGTCACGGTAAAGGTTGGATTTGCCAGGAACAATCAATCACTCCCTTTCAGTACACGTGCTCATTTATTGATTGAAAAAAACATTTGTGATTTATGGACAATCCAATTCTTTCATCCAAGAGAGTGCGATATCGAGTGATCAGATTATTTATTATGTGTTTGGCCAGCATTGGATTCAATTACTTTTAAGTGAATATTTTTTGATAACTACTGATTATAAATGAAAATTAGTATAACTTTTAAACCAAGTAGTCAGGGGATGGTATAATGGGAATGTTCTGTGCTCCCTGGTAGAGTGACACAGCTGTGATAAAAAAAAAAAACTCTGAGGAAAGTCACAGCCAACTGATTCCCAGTGCTTCCATTGCTGACCACGCTCTGAACATGCTGTGCGCACTGTCTAGCTTTTAAACTTTTCAGTTTGCTGACCCAGAATAAGTGTGCATATTTGGAAAATCGGAGCATATCAAGCGTCCGTGACAAAGTACTGACCCAGGAGAGTCCGCATGACAGACGGGCAACTAGCATTTTAAGATGGAAATGCCGGCCTGCGTGTTTTTCACTCGACAGGTCTTTATTTAACGTTACGCATTTCTGAAGGCTGCCAATGACGATGTTATGTTGCTGTTATGCTCACCCTCTTGCTTCAGTACTTTAACTCCACACCTTAAAGAGGAAGTAAACCCTCCTCTGTAACTTGTACCTATAGGTAAGCCTATGATGAAGCTTACATATAGGTACTGTAAATATCTCCTAAACATGCACCGTTTAGGAGATATTTACCTTACATGCAGCCAGTGACATCACTGGCGCATGCGCTCTGAAGGAACATATATAAGGGGGAGAAGTGGTTGGAATCGGCGCTACCTTTTATGTGTATAATAAAAACCAGACCATATATGAATAAATGTGCAAAATAAGGTGCTAGTGCAAAGAGTAAAGTATGTGCAAGAAGGATGATCATGCAGGATAAATGTGCAAATTAAAACACTATAAATGGCCGGATAGTTAAAAAAATTGCAAAAGTGCTGGTGAATATATTTAATATTGTGACAAGTATGGTACAAATAGTAATACATATTAATAAATATTGGTAAACAAATTTCATATGAGTGGTCAATCAAATTGGAGTAAAGAAATAAATGTGATGGTGAGCTTCAAATCGCTATGTTCCCACTTCCACTAGAGGTTGCACTTACCCCTCAGCAAGGTAATAATACTGGCTGCATAGGGTAGGTTATGGAAAAGTTCCCAGATCTGACCCCTATCTATCCTTACGGACCGATGGATCCCATCTGAGTAAGGGGAAAAAACCTCTTAGCGTAGTATGTAATATTAAATTACAAAGGGAGCAGTAGTGACTCACGCTTGGGCTGTAGCAGATCGATTCAGAAAAGTGTATGCAGCGCCGAGGGAGCTTCCGCGTTCCACACACGGCGAGCTGCAGACCGGAAGCGACGTTGACGTTTGGTTCCAACCTACGCGTTTCGTCATTGGACGTCTACGGGAACGGTGCCCGTCAGTCATCTCCTCAGTCCAATTATAGCTGGAGACATCCTCGCAGCCAATCACATGTCCGCCTGCAAATTGGCATTTCAGCCCGGCTGGTTAGAGGATGTAATCAACGGCTTACACATCATCATGCTCGATCTTGCTGCAGCATACATTCCCGATTAAGACAAACAATCTTTTTTAATGGACATATAGTTTAAAAACATAATAATGGAAATAAAAATGTAAAAACGTGTTTGTAATAAGGGATGATTGGATATTGTGAACTATTATATATTTCTAAAAACTAATACAAACACAGTTTGTTGTTAAAAGAAATTGGCGATGTTGGATGAAAAGGTCAAAAAGATTTTTTTAAACCCGAAAGATTAAAATATCATTTTTGTGTAACTAGATGATTAGTATATCATTTGTGTAGAGGATATATATCATAGGCCAACACGATGTTGGATGAGAAGGTCAACTTATGTTTCACGGATTAATCTGAGTGAAACCAATTATTTGTTGTTAATGGGAACAATCATTGGAAATCACATGTAGTGAGGAGATGTAATTATTATAAGCACAATGAAACCAAATATTCAGTGAAAACGAGTGATACAGATCAACAGAAGCTCTGAAGGAACGGCCGCTGGTGCCGTTCCTTCAAAGCCCCGTGCCGTGACTGTCGGCTCCCGCGCGCGTGCGTGGGAGTGACGTCACCGCGGCTCCGGCCAATCAGATGGCCGGATGCCGCGATCCCGGAAGACGGGCGACTGGACATGTCGCCCGTCATACAGGTAAGCGGGCGGCACGGCGGGGGCTCGTTTTAAGGTAAGTGTTTCATAATGAGCTAGTATGCGTTGCATACTAGCTCATTATGTGTTTCTCTTTCAGGTTGACAAAAAAAATGTGATTGGGTTTACAAACTCTTTAAAGCGGAGTTCCAGCCTTTTCTGTGTTTTTATTAGGTCAGCAGCTACAAAAAATGTATCTGCTGACTTTTAATAAACACACGCACCTGTCCCACGGTTCAGCGATGCGGACGCCCGAAGTCTCTATCCTCTCCCTCTGGTCCCAGTGGTGCCGGCATCACTAGTGAGGGCACCGGGCTGTGACATCTTGCCGCTTCACACCTGGGTGTGTACTGCGCATTCATGAGTCGTGCTGCGCGTCTTGATTGGCCGGCCATCTTCTGGGACCTGTGATGTGTCCCAGAAGATTGGAGGGAGAGAGGAGAACTTCGGCTCAGGGTGCTCCGAGCGAGAGTGGGTACTTGTCAAAACTAGGTACCTGCTCCCCCCCAAAAAAATGACATGCCAAATGTGGCATATCAGGGGGTTAGGAGTACTTAGAGCAGAACTTCCACTTTTGGGTGGAACTCCGCTTTAAAATATAAGGTTGTCCTGCCTCATCCCCTCTCCCTCTTTTACAGTTCAACATGTTTTTTTTTTTTTTTTTGCACCTAACTTCTCACCTAGAGAATAACATAGTTTGATATTTTATTCTTTGAAGACCCGTACCTAAATCAATTACAATTTGCTATGTCTTTGGCCACCTTAAAGGAGATTGTACAGTCTTGGGCCCCCATAAGGAGATTGTACAGGCTATGGCCACCTTAAGAATGGGTCCACAGTCACACTTTTCATCTGAAGTCACAGACTTGTAATAGAATGATGAGATTGCATATGTCTTCTGAGGGAGACGCATATCCTCAAACGAAGGTGTTCCCGGATGAGTGGCGAACCTGATGGGGGTTCACGTGGGTCCTTCCCACTGATTGTTTTGTACTACGCCACATGTGGCGGTGGTAGTTTTGCAATTCGCCCTGCGCGGTAAAATACTTTTTTGTCAAAAGCAATAAATAAAAACATAAAAAAAAGAATGGGTTCACACTACTGCAACCTACGTTGCAACTTTGCCAGACGATTTGAGTACTGCTTTGATGCGACTTTCAGGAATGCCTGGGTAATCTTCCTGTAATGTCGGTTCCAAATCACATCTATATAGATGAGGCAACTTCCATTAAAGTCTTTGGCCACAATTAGGAAAGAAGTCGACTAGGAACTTTTTCTAAAATCGGAGCAACTTCAGTAATGCTAATTAAGACAGCTCTCATTGGCTAACGTGGGATTTCACATGTAATGCGATTTGGGGTCTCACGAGTCGGATCCCAAGTCGAGTCAGTGTGAACCAAGGAAATTGTACAGTCAGATTGTAATATTTGTGGTCAGCTCAATGGTCGCCATACTTGTTACAATCAACCATATAGTCTTTGAATGATCAGGTTTAGATTTACCAAAACTATGTAGTATGAGCACCTACCTTTATCCTATCAAACTGTACCCAATCAGGCAGGCCCTTGCATTGCAGAGTGTTTCATAATCTAAAGGAGATTGTACAGTCAGATTGTAACGTGTGGGGAACTTTGGACAGATTGTAAACTTGTTTTGAATTTAAAATTGTTTTGAGTTTTAAGTGGAAAATCTCAATTCTATTGTTTTCCATGATCTGAACTCTTTTAGGAGAAGATGCAATCCACTCTCACAGCAGCTGATCTGGAGACGCACCTCATAAACCAGGTACACCTAAATTTATTGTGTGCCAGTAGTTTCAAAGTTTGTTACATTGTGGGTGTCTGAGGCGTGGTATGATATATACTGATAAATATTTATTGTTGTAATGGGCACTGGGTCTGCAAGAAGGAAAGCCCCAAAACAAAAATGTATAAAGTCTAGATTTGAAGCGTATCCAAACTCAAAAACAAAAATGTGATCTATTGCAGCTTACCAGTCCTTATATGTGATGGCTGCATTAGTTAATTTGCAGGCTTTTACCTTTATTTTGCCCAAGTTATCCTGCAAATAGCCAGAGTTGTATGAAGTACTCGAAACCCATACTTGAGTAAAAGTACAAGTGCTCGATCAAAAAGTGACTTTGACTTGAGTAGAAGTGGAAGTGCTCGATCAAAAAGTTACTTGAGTAGAAGTACTAAAGTATTCAACATTTTTTGTACTTAAGTATTGCAAGTAGTTTTTTTTTTTAAATTTTGCTACTCAAGTACTGAAAGTAAAAGTACAAGTACTGTGTTATGTAGTTATTAAAGAAAGAAGTCAAAAGTTTGAACATCATATTGTTTTTTATTATTTCAAATGCAGCTTTTATTTATACATACAGTAGCTTTTATTTTCGTATGCGCTGATAATACACATGTTTTGAGCTTCATGAAATCTGCCATCTACTGTTCTGGCAGTGGTAATTTTTATAATAGAAACGAGTAACTATGCAGCACAAAAAAAAATATCGGAGTAGAAATATTGAAATCATTGAAAAAATGTAGTGAAGTAAAAGTGGAAGTAGGAGAAAAACATTCTAATCTAGGAAAGTACAGATACCGCCTTTCGGTACTTAAGTACAGTAGTGAAGTAGTTCTACTTAGTTACTATACATCTCTGCAAATAGCACACCTGTTTCAGGGTGACAGCACTCACTTGCTGTAACGTATCTAGCGGAGCAGCAGCATTGTCATCCTGGGACAGGAAGGTTGCGAGGACTATAGGAGACCTCTCCTTTTCCTCTTCTCCATTACATAGGGGGGGGGGGAGGTGTTCTAGTCCAGTGCTTCTCAACCTTTTTTCAGTCGAGGCACCCTTTAAAAATTATGGACAGTCTTGAGGCACCCCATTCTAAAATGTAAAAACTATACTATTAGTTTTGCACAACACAGCAACATCCACACAAGTAGGAAACCCAATGTTAGAAGTGATTTATTCTTCAATAGCAAATGCACTTTTTCAACCTGGTACTGACTAGAATTTAAATGTTTCTCTTCTCCCTATATTTTTCTCCATCACTTAGCTAAGGTGCCCTCAAGAAGTTTGTAATGGTGCCCAATGAAACCTTTGCCTTTGTGTAACTAAAAGGCAGCTTTATCCACAAGCCAGCCTGTATATCATTTTGGGGAAATTTTTAAGGGAATTTTGTCAAGGAACACTTAAAGAAACCTCAGGGCACCCTGGTTGAAAATGGCTGCTCTAGTCCACATAAGAGAATTGGAAAGGCAAAAAACAATTTGTCTGAGATTTCAGTTTGGTGCACAGGAAGTTACGAGGACACTGAATTTCTGTATTCGACCGGTATTTCTCTTTCGTTCATTGATGGACACAGCTCCTTAGGATTCTTGACCAGTGGGTTTATACTGCCCCCTACAGGAGTAGGACACTAGGCAGAAAAAAAACTCGACTACGCCTATGGGCAGTACCAGGAGGTATAGTCAACCCCCCCTCCTCTCCATGCTATAGGCATGCCTAGTCCACTGCCTAGTCCACAGTAAGGACCTAGTTCCTTGCTGGGATCTCTGCTCCTGGCATTTTTTTCTTTTTAAACCGCTTTTCTCTTACGTCCCGCCTCTTCATATTCCCGACAGTCGCCGCCTCTTCATATTCGTCACTAATGGGGTTATTGACCTTTGCTCCGTAGGAGTGCTAGGCAACAGAATATATTAATATCAAAGCTTTTAGCATATCCCACCCCCAGGGGGTGGTCCCCTCAGTCAATACCTCCTTG
Organism: Pelophylax lessonae; assembly: GCF_965119305.1. NCBI lineage: Eukaryota > Metazoa > Chordata > Amphibia > Anura > Ranidae > Pelophylax > Pelophylax lessonae. The sequence continues at coordinate 77,992,958 of NC_138774.1, forward strand.
CTTCCTGCATACCAACTCAGTTTCATATGCCTAGCTCAGGAGTGCAGGCTGTTCCTGTGCTGGGGCTCTTAGTCTCAGCCACTTTTCTCTTTTTTTGATTTTGTTTGAAGTTTTTTCTCTTTCTTTTACTTAGCTGTTTATTTTCAGCGTTAGTTAGTTCTTCTGATGAAGATGATTGTGCGGAGCTGGGTCTCAGTCTGGCCACCCTGGATCCTAGGGCTCAGGGCCAGGGGCTTCCCAGCCTGCCATCGAGCGTTCAGCTTAGGTTTTGCCCTGGCACATTGAACGACCCATCCCTGTTCGCTGCAGGGATGCTATCGGTGAGGTGGCTACCTCACTGGATGCCATTGCGGTTTCGCACCGCAACTCCACTGCGTCATGCTTGCGACACTCCCTGTCCTCAGTACTGCGGTTTGGTCGCTGGAGCAGGCTCCCCACGCCATCCGGACTGGTAAGTGTATCTCTATGTGGGGACCTGTCTTTTTTGGGTATCAGTCTGGGACTGTGTGACCCTGCATGTCTGTGTGTCTGCTGTGCTCCCTTTCAGCTCCTGTGTGCACTTGCTGCCTGTGTGTGTGGGCTGTGAGGGGGGGGGGGGGGGCTCTCCCGCTCTGCTGGGTGTCATATGAAGCAGTAGGATTTTAGACATGCTGTGCGGCGATCGCTGGGGCAAAAATTATGGTGGCAGGTCCTGTGAGGTACTGCACACGTTTTTGGCGCCAAATGCCTCCATTTTGGGCGGCGATCGATCCCACATGTCAGCGCCATTTTCTCTGCCCAGGGTTTTGTCCTCAGCCGAGCGGCCATGTTTGTGTAGCCTTACAGAGGCTTCATAGGGGCGGTCAGTCTTGCATCACTTCCTTTTCCTCTGGGACAGCGATCGGTGCAGCAGCCTGTGTGAGCTCTCCAGGTTTTATATCTCCTTTTTTTTTCTGTATTCCTTGCCCAGTTTCTTATCCCTGTGGGGGTCAGTGGGTGCGGTGGGCAGCGCTCGCCGCGATCTTAAAGGGGCAGTACCCTTTATTAATTAATTTGCTGGGGCATGGATTCTCAGGATTGCAAGTTTCCTCCCACCTTGGTGGGGGGCCAAGGGGCTGCTGCTTCCCCCAAGGGGGCTGATCTGGCCACTATTGTGGCAAACTTAGCTGCTCAGGTGCAGATGCTGGTGGCTAATCGATCCACAAAACGGCCCAGGGTGTCTATTTCCTCTGATTCAGAGGGCGATGGGGCTGCTATGGCTGGAGTGCCCTTCTCAGGGTCTCACTCATCCCTAGACCTTGTGGGGTCTGACGGGGTGGCTGAGGTGGAAGGGGTTGATAATTCTCCCCCTGGCTCGTCTGAAGAGCTTGCACTCATGGATGAGTTGGTTGCTTCTATCAAGCAAACGCTGTATTTGCAGGATGAACCATGTCCTCCTGCTTTGATGTCCTCTTATGGGACGCAGAGAAAACGCAAAACATCGCAGGTTTTTCCTTGCTCTACGGAATTTCAGCGCGCGGTTGATGAGCAATGGCGCAATTTAAAATAGCCTTTTGCTGTGCCGAGTAGGTTCAAGCTGCGTTATCCCTTTACACCGGCTACTGATGAGCGTTGGTGTGTACCGCCTCAGGTGGATCACGCGGTGGCGATTTTGAATAAATCAACTGCGATCCCTGCTGAGGATACCCCGGTGTTCCGGGACCCGACGGACAGGAGATTGGAATCTCTGGCCCGTCATGCTTATACGGTTGCTGGCTCTATGCTGAAGCCTATTTTTGCTTCCATAATGGCAGCCCAGGCTATTGCGGATTGGACGCAGATGCTCAAGCGCACTCTGGTGGCTGACTCTGCCCCGCCGACAACTTTGGCTATGGTGGATCAGATTCATCAGGGTGTCATGTATTTGTGTGATGCGGACTTGGATTTAGTCCCTTTGGCGGCGCGCCTTTCTAGTGTGGCGGTCTTGAACCATCGCCTGATATGGTTCAAATGTTGGTCGGTTGACCAATCTTCTCGCAAGACTCTGGCAAATTTGCCCTACGCGGGATCCCGCCTTTTTGGCGAATCTTTGGATACTCTGATAAAGGGTATTTCTTGGGGTAAGAGCACTCTCTTGCCCCAATCTCACAAGACTAAGTTTGTTCGTGGTAAGAAGAATGCTTCGTTTAGGCTCTCTCAGGGGTCCTTTCGTGCCTTTCGGTCGCACTATAAGGGCAAGCCCTTCAAAGGCCAAGGCTCCCAGAAGAAGCCGTGGGCGGGTAAGCAGAAGTCCGGCCAGTCCGGATCCGCTGCCCATAACAATGCGGCCTGAAGGGGCGCCCTCACCCGTTTCTGGGGTGGGGGGACGTTTGCTCGGTTTTCTTCAACCCTGGCTGGACCGCATTCGGGACAGGTGGGTTCAGGAAATCGTTCGATCTGGATACAAGATCGAGTTTCTCTCTCGGCCGGCGGGCAGATTTTTCCCCTCAAACCTTCAGCTGACTCCGGAGCGCTTGCAGGATCTGCACCTGGCGGTGCGGGACCTGCGGGCCCAGGGAGTGGTGGTTCCGGTGCCTCATCGGGACAGATTTCGGGGGTTCTATTCCAATCTGTTCACTGTGTCCAGAAAGGAGGGCAAGGTACGTCCGATTCTGGACTTGAAAGCTCTGAACCGCTTTGTGCGGGTTCGCAAGTTTCGCATGGAATCCCTGCGCTCGGTGGTGGCTGCCCTGGTTCCGGGGGAATTCATGGCCTCCATCGACTTGAAGGATGCGTACCTACACATCCCCATTTTCGAGGGTCACCAGAGGTACCTTCGATTTGCCATTGCGGAGGATCATTATCAATTCGTGGCGTTACCCTTCGGTCACGCTTCGGCTCCGCGGGTTTTCACCAAGGTGCTTGCGCCGGTTCTGGCCTTACTGAGAGCCCAGGGCATCTCTGTCTTGGGGTATCTGGACGATATCCTGATTCGGTCCGCGACCAGTCAGGGTCTGGTGAACGATCTGTCCATCACGATGCAGACTCTGCAGGAATTCGGCTGGACGATAAATTTTCCAAAATCGACGTTGTGTCCGTCGGTTCGTCTTCCCTACCTGGGGATGATTCTGGACTCTGTTCAGGCGAAGGTCTTCCTGCCGGAAGACAAGCTTCGGACACTTCAGTGCGAAGTCAGGTCCCTCAGGGACAATCAGTGCTCGTCCCTCCGGACGTGTATGAGGTGTCTGGGGTTGATGGTTTCGGCCTTTGAGGCGATTCCCTTCGTCCAGTTTCACACACGGGAGCTTCAGGCGGAGGTTCTGGCCGTGTGGGACGGGCGTCCGCAATCTCTGGATCTGCGGATTTCGTTGAGCCGCCACACCCGAAGGGGTCTTTTGTGGTGGCTCCAGTCCCCGGCGGTGTCGGGGGGGGCAAGTCTTTTCGTCCCTTGTCATGGACGGTGATCACCACGGATGCCAGCCTGTCGGGCTGGGGTGGTGTTCTGGGCGTTTTGTCCGCCCAGGGTACTTGGTCGGAGGAGGAATCCTCCCTTCCGATCAACATTCTGGAATTGCGAGCGATAAATCTCTGTCTTCTGCGTTGGACGGACAGGCTTCAGGGCCGTCCAGTTCGGGTGCAGACGGACAATGCCACAGCGGTGGCCTACATCAACCACCAAGGGGGCACCAGGAGTGCCCGGGCGGCTCGGGAAGTAGCCAACATTCTGTCTTGGGCCGAGACGCACGTCCCGGCGATTTCTGCAGTTCACATTCTGGGGGTGGAAAACTGGCAGGCGGATTATCTGAGCCGCCAGACCCTGGACCAGGGGGAATGGTCCCTTCACCCGGATGTCTTCCAGATGTTGTGCGCGAAGTGGGGGTCCCCAGATGTGGACCTGTTCGCGTCTCGTCTAAATGACAAGGTGGAAAGGTTCGTGGCAAGGACGCGCGATCCTCGGGCAGACGCCTCGGACGCGTTAGTGACGTCCTGGCATCAGTATCGCCTGATGTATGCCTTTCCACCGATTCAGCTGCTGTCCAGGTTCCTTCGCAGGTTGGCCTCGGAACCGAAAACGGTGATTCTGGTGGCACCGGACTGGCCTCGCCGGTCTTGGTACGCAGATCTCGTGAATCTGGCGGTCGACGCTCCGTGGCGTCTGCCACTTCGAGAAGATCTCCTGTCTCAAGGACCGATATTTCATCCTGCTTTACAGTCGCTGGCTTTAACGGCCTGGCTGTTGAAAGCTAGGTCCTGAAGGATAGGGGTCTCTCCCCCGAGGTCATTCCCACTTTGATCAAGGCCAGGAAGGCCTCTTCAGGGAAGATTTACTACCGTACTTGGAAGGCGTATTTGCCTGGTGGGAGTCCAGGGGGTATTCCCCTCGCTCATACTCGGTATCGAGAGTGTTGGCTTTCCTTCAAACGGGCGTGGACCAGCGTTTGGCGTTGGCCACAATTAAGGGTCCGATTTCTGCGCTGGCCGTTCTTTTTCAACGTCCTGTGGCGTCTAACTCTTTGGTTAGCACCTTTGTTCAAGGGGTGCGACATTTGGTCCCTCCTAGGAGGGAGCCTTTGCCTCCATGGGATTTGAACCTTGTTCTGTCCCTGTTGCAACATGCTCCTTTTGAAAATATCAGGGAGATCTCGTTGTCTTTGTTGTCCAAGAAGGTTGCCTTCTTAGTAGCGATTACTTCGGCTCGCAGGGTGTCGGAGCTGGCGGCCTTGTCCTGTAAGTCTCCGTATTTGGTGATTCACTTGGATAAGGTGGTCTTGCGACCTAACCCATCTTTTCTTCCGAAGAGAATTTCTGAATTTCACCTCAATGAGGACATTGTCTTGCCTTCGCTTTGCGCAAAGCCTAAGCATCCGAAGGAGGTGGCTTTACATTCCTTGGATGTTGTTAGGGCGATCAGGGTTTACCTGTCATCGACAAAATCCTTTCGCAAGTCGGTTTCTCTCTTTGTCCTTCCTGAGGGACCTCGGAAGGGCATGGCGGCGTCGGCTTCTACCATCGCCAAATGGATCAGACAGACCATTGAGCAGGCCTATGCTTTGAGGGGGAAGGTTCCTCCTGTGCCTGTGAAGGCGCACTCTACCAGATCTCTGAGTACGTCTTGGGCCTGTCATCATTGGGCTTCTGTGGCCCAGGTGTGTAAGGCGGCGACTTGGTCGTCCGTTCACACCTTCTCCAAATTTTGCAAAGTGGATGTTCAGGCATCGGCAGATGCTTCTTTTGGCCGTAAAGTCCTTAGTGCGGCGGTGCCTTAGGGTCCCTTATTTGGGCCCTTGGCTGTTGGGGTGTTTTTACCCCTAGGTTACTTGTTTTTTCCTGGGTTGTTGCTCCTGTTGAGCACGTTTTTTCCTGTTGCCCAGTTGGTTCTCTTACTTTGGTAAGGTTCCTTTCTCTGATGTGGGTATTGCGTTGCTTTAGGCATGGCTGCTTTTTTCCCACCCCTCATGTCTACACTGCTTTGGGACGTCCCCATTAGTGACGAATATGAAGAGGCGGCGACTGTCGGAGGACGTAAGAGAAAACGGAATTTTTGTAAAATCTTACCTGTAAAATTCCTTTCTCTGAGTCCTCCGACAGTCGCCGCCCCTGCCCCTCTTTTGGGGTTGGTTTGTATACTCTACTGCTATTCTACTGAAACTGAGTTGGTATGCAGGAAGCAAGGAGGTATTGACTGAGGGGACCACCCCCTGGGGGTGGGATATGCTAAAAGCTTTGATATTAATATATTCTGTTGCCTAGCACTCCTACTGAGCAAAGGTCAATAACCCCATTAGTGACGAATATGAAGAGGCGGCGACTGTCGGAGGACTCAGAGAAAGGAATTTTACAGGTAAGATTTTACAAAAATTCAGTTTTTTCCTCCTGTTTTTTTTTTCCTGTGAGATCTACGATCAACTATCAGACTGGGCGAAGGGCTGGATAATCTAGATCCAGTGGTCACCCCAGTCTGGCCAATGAGCATGCACAGACCACAGCTGTGTGCTAGGTCGGTCGTGACATAGTGCCACCAGATGGGGGCTGGCCTGTGAGTTAAGCGTCTTACATGGTCGCATACAACCTGGCCTCGGCATGCAGTGCAGGGTTCCTCCTGGCCGACTGCCCTCCCATTTATATGGCAAGGGGTTCTGTCTGGAGTGGTGCCCACCAGGTTCTCAGGATGCTGAGTAGCTGTCATCTCCCCCCCCCTCCCCCCTTTCCCTTGGAGGGTTTTGGGGTGGACTGGGACGGTTGGACCCCCGGGTTCCCCTCCTTCCTGTTAGGCCTCCTGTCTTTTGGTGGTCCCTGTGGGTCATATAGCCCCCCCGTCCACCCCCGCCCCCTCGGCTGTTTTTTTGGGGCTGGGGCATGGTGCTGTACTTATTGGGGAAGGGTACGTCGCCGCCAACTGGGCTAGTGGCTGAGGGGGGGAACTGTACCTGGTGGGGGCTCCTGACAAGTTCCCCTCTTCCTTCTGGTGCCTTTCCTGGCCTGGGAGCCTCGTGGAACCTCACAGGGCTGCTATTTTGTTGTAACCTATATTGTGTATAAGCCGGCGGCCATGTTTGTGTGGTCGGGCAGCCATTTTTCGTTGGTCCGGCATAGGAATCGCAGGGTGTCAAAATTGACGGCGTTATCGTGACGCACCCCTTACTTGGTGGTCCACAAAGATAAGGTGGTTCTTCATCCCTGCCCGTCGTTCCTTCCTTAAGCAGTTCTGATTTCCATTTGAATGAAGACGTGTTGCCTTCCCTGTGCCCCAGGCCAAAACATCCTAAGGAAATTGCGTTGCATGCCCTGGATGTGGTTTGGGCGATTCGAGTGTACCTGGCAGCTACAAGGTCTTTTTGGAAGTCAGACTCACTATTTGTACTCACGGATGGGCCAAGAAAAGGGCTATCCGCTTTTCTGTGACTATTTCCAGATGGATCAGACAGACATTGACTCAGGCTTATTCGATCAGGGTCAGGTTCCTCTATTACCTGTAAAGGCGCACTCTACTCGGGTGCTCAGTGCTTCCTGGGCCTTCCATCATCAGGCGTCTAAAACGCAATTTTGCAAGGCGACCACTTCCATAAAGTGGATGTGTTGGCATCTACCTTTGCTTCTTTTGGCCTCAAGGTTTTGCAGGTTGCTGTTTAGAGGGTCTGTTCTCTCTTTGGGGGACTATTGTTCAGGTGGGCTCCAGTTGTTTTTTTTTTTTTTTTTGAGCCCCTGTTGCCTGGTTGGCTATGATTTAGCCTTGGGAATTCTTTTGCTGTTCCCACCCCTCATGTTTGACACTGCTTTGGGATCGCCCACTAGTCAAGAATCCTAAGTAGCTGCGTCCGTCAATGAACTTAGGAGAAAAGGATTTTACGGTAAGTCAAAAATCCAGTTTTCTGTGTGTTCATTGAAGGACACAAGACCCACCCCTCTATTGAGTTTTAATATTTCTGACACTGCTTGTAACAAACCTGAGTACCTATAGCAGAGAGGGGGAGTATACCTCCTGGGACTGCCCATAGGCATAGTCAAGTTCTTTTTCTGCCTAATGTCGTACTCCTGTAGGGGGCAGTATAAACCCACTGGTTAAGAATCCTAAGATGCTGCGTCCATCAATATTTCTGTACTTGCAGAATATGTAATTTAGCTTTAAAAAAAATAAAATATTGTAGCCTTTACATGTAAGGACTAGTAAGCTACAATATATTACATTTTTGTTCTTGTGATTGGATACGCTTTCATTTTGTTTAACCACTTGCCTACTAGGCCTATTTTTGACATTTGGTGTTTATAAGCTAAAATCAGTTGTTTTTGCTAGAAAACTACTTAGAACCCCCAAACATTATATATTTTTTTTTAGCAGAGACCCTAGAGAATAAAATGGAGATTATTGTAATATTTTTTTATCACACCGTATTTGCGCAGCGGTCTTCCAAACGCAATTTTTTTGGAAAAAAATCACTTTTTTGAATTAAAAAATAAGAATCCAGTAAAGTTAGCCCAATTTTTTTCCATAATGTGAAAGATAATGTTACGCCGAGTAAATAGATACCCAACATGTCATGCTTCAAAATTGCGCACGCTCACGGAATGGCGACGAACTTTGGTACTTAAAAATCCCCATAGGCGACACTTTAAAATTTTCTACAGTTTGCCATCTTAGAGTTACAGAGGAGGTCTAGGGCTCAAATTATTGCTCTCGCTCTAACGATCGCGGTGATACCTCACATGTGTGGTTTGAACACCGTTTTACATATGTGGGCGGGGTTTCCGTGTGCATTCGCTTCTGCGCGCGAGCTAACGGGGACAGGACGCTTTAATTTTTTTTTTTACTATTTATTTATTATTTTTTATTTTTACACAGTTTTTAAAAAAAAAAAAAAATTGATCATTTTTATTTCCAATACAAGAAAAGTAAACATTCCTTGTAATAGAAATAGGCACGACAGGACCTCTTTTTTGTGAGATCTGGGGTCAAAAAGTCCTCAGATCTCACAAGTACACTAATAAAGTTGGAAAGGAAAAAAAAAATGACAACAAAAAAAAAAAAAGGGACCTTTAAGTCGGTTGCTCGGCAACGACGTTTGCCGTCGCTCCGGTCCTCCAAGACAATAGAGTCGAGTGAGGGCAAGCTTGCCCTCACTCGACATCCTGTCTGTGAGGATCCGGGACCCGATCGTTTTCCCCGCTGCCGGCGGGTCCGGTAAGCGGGGAAAAGGACCGGGACGGGGCGGGAGGGGGGGGGGGGTACCTCTTCCGCCATCCTGGAGGGTGATCTCGCGGCACATCTACCGCTGGGACCACCCTTATCTGAAAGCCTTTCGCCTGCAGTTTAAAAAAATACCAGGGTTATGGCAGCTATCTGCTGCCATAACACCGGTATTTAGCTTTAAACTCAGGACGTATATGTACTATAGGCCGGTATTGAGGTGGTTAAACTCCTTGGTGTTCTGAGGGGTCCCTATCAAAGCGTGTAGTGGACTGATAAAATTGGAAGAATCCTGAGGGGTAATTGGTATGATCACTCCAGATGCTGGTTAAGCTTAATCACCCCCTCAGTATAACTCCACATTTATCAGTCCAGTACGATGTCTATTAAACCATACAAAGCCCTAAAGAAAGGGGCCCTTTGAATTCCCAAATATGTTATTTTTCTGCTATAAGAACCTGAATAAAGTTACATTTGGACTTTATACATTTTGCTTTTGACATTTTCCTTTTTTGCAGACCTGGTCTCTACTTGAGCAAAGAGACAATCTTCGGCTACCACTCCTTGGAGTGCTGCCCAATGAGGATCATTCCCTCTACATCGTTTAAGACTTGATTAAAGCCCCATACACATAGGCCGAATATCAGGTGACATCAGCTGGTTCAACAAAAATCGGAATCAACCTCCCTTTTTTTTTTTTTTGTATGTTCAACCCAAAAAAAGGGAATAGTGTGTACCAGGCTTAAGACCCCCTTCTGTTTTAAAGCCTAGTACACACAGACCGAATGCCAGCTGACAGTTCAATAAAAACCGCCCGGCACTCGGTCCAACAAAACTCGGGCCGTTTAGCCAGCCATTGGTGGAGAACGCTGACCGGTCCCCCCCTGTCAGAACACAACAGCTCAGCGGGGGAGATCGCTGTACTTCGGATACAGTGGCTCTGACCGGAGCTGACAGTTTTTTGGGGTTTTTTTTGTTCAACTCACTGGGTGTGTACCAGGCTTAAGTTTACGCAAAGAAAAAAAAAAAAGAAGTAGAAATCTTCCTCATATTTGTCTCCCCACCCCTCCCACTGTAATCTTTGGGGAGGGGGGGGGGGTGGTTATGGAGCCAACAGAGCTGTGACAGTCACTCATCAAGAGTTCCCATTTTTGCCCACCCTTTCCACTCAGCTTCTCTATTCATAGAAAATGTACTACAGCTTCTGTAAATAAAAAATGATCTATGAATGGAGAATGGGCAGATAAATGAAAGGTCTGTCCCCTCCATTCATAGATCCTTTTTCATTCATAGAAGAGATAGTACAGCTTCTGTGAATGGAGGAGCTGGGCGGAAAGGGCAGGCATAGACGGGATCTCTTGATGAGTGCCTGTCGCAGCTCCCTCCACGCTTCAATAAACTTCTACTGCATTAGAATGGTCAGAGGAGACCGCATCACAAGGGACATTAAACAGTAGGAACCTGGCAGGGGATCCATTCCTAATCCATTCTTTCCCTATTTCATTCAGAACTAGAGATGGAAAAATGTTTTGGTGTAAAACAAGAGCTTTTCCACATCTGTTCCTGACAGTCAACACAATATTTGTATGGTCTGTATGCGTAGTGAGGCCACTGTGTGTTCTTCTTCAAGGCCATGATCCTGCTGTAGACTTGAGGAGCTTTTTTCAAGTCAGCCAATGAGAGCATAGTTGCCTGCTTATAATATCGAATTATTATTCAGAATGACTGTAGCTTGGGGCTGAAGAAAGGATAGCCAAGAATTGGCAATATGCATGCCCCCTTTTTATTTTTTATTTTTTTTTGTAGTTCTTCCACATGTGGATAACTTTTAGAGCCTTGGGGCTCCATTAGTGTCTTTCTTGTTAGGTTATGCGTTTTTAATCCTTTAAAGTGCTGTAAAACCTTCTTTGTGATAGCATAGTAATCAGCTCTTTGATTAAGTATGCCTCTCTTTTCTCACAGGCTCCTCGCGCAGCATATTACATCCCTGACTACATTACAGAAGCTGAAGAGGAGTATTTACTTCGTCAGGTATGAGGTGCTTCAAAGGAAGGTCTGCTTAGAAGGTTTATTGTAGAGTCCATCCAAAATAGCTGATTGGCCAAAAGCTGGATGAGGGTGACGCATCCTTGGACTTGAAACCACCTATAAAGGAGTTTCCTACTTTTTTATTAAAGAAAATCCTTTGGGATTATTAAAGTAAAGTAAGATTGAGTGCAGTCCTTTCTCTCCCAGCTATCTGCAGCTACCTTTTGGTTCATCACTGTGATGAGTAGCCTCAGTTGTCAGTGGCTTGGTGCTGTAGGTGAGAAGGAGTGACCATTAGAGCCGGTTCACATTAGAGCGATCCGACTTGCCGGGGCGACCTCACAAGTCGCGGTGCGCTGCTCGAACCGCGACCTCGGAGCGGCCGGCACGGACTTCATATAATTGAAGTCAATTCAGGTCGCTCCGGGTCGCCCCAAAGATGCTCCGGACCCTTTTTCTAAGTCGGAACGACTTGTGTCGCTCCTATTAGAACGGGTCCACAGCTTCTCTATGGAAGGCGACCTGTCAGGCGACCAGGTCGCCTGACAGGTCGCCCCAGTGTGAACCGGCTCTTAGAAGCCAATATTTACATAAATTGATCCTCCATGTCTCCAAGGCACTCACACATGTACAGGTCTAGGTAAGCACCTGTGTTTACCTGCTATTAAAGGAAACTTATGGCAGCCTACATTCTTGAGTACAGATACACTTTAATGAAATGTATTCTACTTGTAGATTTACTTTATGTAACGTCTTTACCATTATTTCCCCTCACTGTATTCATGTTAATCTTCCCAGGTCTACAATGCTCCAAAACCAAAATGGACACAGTTGTCAGGGAGGAAATTGCAGAACTGGGGTGAGTAATATTACCGGATATGTCCCAGCCTTTTTACTGCTTTTTTTTTTTTTTTTTTTTAATATATTTCAATATCCACTTTATTAGGTGATTGAAAGACTCCATACACTTCAGAACACTTTTGGGCAACTAGTAAAATTAGTCAATCGGTCCTTGAATCTATTGCAGCTAAATTTCACACAGCTCCTTACATGTGAAAACAATATCACCAATCAGGTTCAGACTCCCAAATGATTATTTAGTGTGATTGGTGTCTATGAGAAACCTCTTAGTGATGTCAGCTTTATGCTGTGGGCTCTTTGCATGTAAAATTAGTAAGAAGCCCCCATGTCTGCGTTTTCTGCACCATGGGAGATATTTGTTTACCCTGGATAAGGGAAACCTGCACTAAGGACAGAGACTGCCATTGCTGACTTCTGAAAATACTAGTTGCCTAGTTCTGATGCTGAGCCAACAGTTCTAGACTTTTTAAAGTCGTGAAGTATGCAGATTAGGAGTTCTGCCTCTTATCTGATATTCCCGATCTATGTGTCTATTCCAGACCAGTGTCTAAAAGTATTAAAGCCAGAGACAGTGAGAAAAGGAATATTCCTAAAGAATTTCAGCCCCTTTTTTAGTACAATTTTCCTGTAAAATAAACTTGTGCAAGACGTATAGATGCTGCACTTGCTGAACTCCCACTGAAAATTCTCATTATCTGGCTGTAATGCTGAACCCTCAACCGCAATACTTTGTGTCATTGACCGAGAACAGATCTTAGAGAGAGGTCCGAATAGAAAAGTCAGCAAAATTTCCAAACTCCTTTATTTGCATACTTGTTCTTGGTAAGCATGATCGCTAGACAACTAGCATTTTCAAAGGGAGATAATCGACATTGACCTTCATGCTCTTAATGACATTCAGTGTTTCTAAAGGCAAGATTTTTTTTTTTTTTACCAAAATAAGAAACACACCATTCTTGCCTGCTCTGTGCAATGATTTTGCACAGAGCAGCCCTGATCCTCTTCTTTTTGGCTCTCCCGTCGGTGGTCCTGGCTTCTCCCGCCTGTTAAGTGCCCCCATAGCAAGGTGCTATGAGGGCACTCGGGCAGGCTTACTCCTGAGCTGCTCTCCAGTGAATAGACATTGTCCATTCACACACGGAGCTTGGCTTAGCCCTGCCCCCTGCACTTTTGCACATCACTGGATCGAGATGGGGCTCAGGTAAGTATAAGGGGGGCAAGGGGAGGCTGCACCCAGAAGGTTTTTTTTACACTAATGCAGAGAATGCATTAAGGTAAAAAACCTTGAGCCTTTAGAACCACTTTAAAGGTAATCTAAAGGCTCCTGTGTGATAGTCTGCACAGATCCAGTTAATGTCCAGCTATTGATGCACAGGCCTTTATAAAGTAAGAAACTTCCCTTCACTCCCCGTGAGTAAGAAAAATCCTCCTTCATTTGTGCCTCTCACTCCACCTTCCAGACACTGTAGCTCAGGGTGGGAAGGTTTCAGTAACAGAGGCAGTGCTGTCAGCAGTTAGTAAGACTAGGTGTAGTCTGCTGTTGGTTGACAAAATAGTCTTGTCAATCAACAGTGACCATGCTGATAGCCACATCTCCTGCAATGTTTTCTTGCTCCAATGGTGCAAGCAGGCACAGCCTACATGAAGATGACAACCATACCCTGAATTCAGGATCAGTAGAGCAGTGTTTTCATGCTACCACAGGAAATTGCATTAGGTGGATTTCACTGACAGGATCAACAGATGGAACTTTGCAGAGGGACTAAGCACAAAACTATAAATACAGCGCATATGTTTTTTTTTTTTTTTTTTTTTTTAAAGTTCTACTTCAAGGTCTTATCTGTCAATGTCACACAATGCTGTGCCTCACACAGAAAAATAATTTGAAGCAAACACAGCTTCAAACCTTCTGGCGTTGCTGTCCTCAAGGTTTAAGTGTGTGTCTATGAGAATGTTTGACCATTCTTCCAGAAGCGCATTTGTGAAGTCAGGCACTGATGTGGACAAGAAGGCCTGGCTTGCAGTCTCCACTGTAATTCATCTCAAAGGTGTTCAGGTCATTTCTTCAGTATTGTCACATGAAAAGATATAATAAAATATTTAGAAAAATATGAGGGGTGTACACTTTTGTGAGATACTGTATGTATATACACTACTCAAAAAAAAAACCCAAAAAAAAACACTTTGAAAACACATCAGATCTCAATTGGGAAAAATATCAAGCTGGATATCTAATCTATACTGATATGGACTGGGTAATGTGTTAGGAATGAAAGGATGCCACATTGTTTGATGGAAATTAAAAATTATTAACATACAGAGAGCTGAATCCAAAGACACCTGAAAATCAAGACAAAGAAATTATGTAGCAGGCTAGTACATTTTGCTGAAATTTTATTGCAGCAACTCAAAATGGTACTCAGTAGTTTGTATGGCCCCCACCTGATTGTGTGCATGCCTGACCTCGTGGGGGCATACTCCTAATGAGACAACGGATGCTGTTCTGGGGTATTTCCTCCAAGATTTGGACCAGGGCATCACTGAGCTCCTGAACAGACTGAGGTGCAACCTGGCAGCATCGGATGGACTGAAACCTAAAGTCCCAGAGGTGTTCTATTGGATTTAGGTCAGGCGAGTGTGGGGGCCATTCAGTGGTATCAATTACTTCGTCCTCCAGGAACTGGCTGCATACTCTCGCCCACATGAGGCCAGGCATTGTCGTGCACCAGGAGGAACTCAGGACCCACTGCACCAGCATAGGGTCTGACAATGGGTCCGGGGTCTCTTAGCTGCTATTCTGACAGTCGGGAGGACCATATGTACACGGGTAATATCACTGCTAGTGAATGGCTCTGCTGAATAACGCCACTTGCTTTAGTGAATAACAAAGCTGTATGTTTATACAACGCATCACATGGTGTTCCTCTCTTTTGTGGAGAACATGTTTTGACTTTGGTGATTTCTCCTGAAATAATTGTGAGAAGAAAACATTCACATGAAATTGGGCCTAGTAGACTTGCATGTGACGACTTGATGTGAATACCTCATAATAATAGAAATACATTAATAACGCTTGGGGTGTTATGTTGCTGGCAAGAATTTAAACAAAAAACAGAATAACTAAGAGGCCGTGTCGAGACATCGAGGACCTGTAACACTACCTGTGTAGTCTACACGTGGGTTTGCAGATGCTGAATCTTTTCTGAGATAAGAGAGAAAACTGGAGTGTTTAATGATTAGACATCCAAAAAAACAAAGTCTTTGCAGGAACAACCTTCATGCAGGAAGTTTTCCCTGCTGTATACAGGACCTGTGGCACCAGTATTGTGATGTCCCTGTACTACCTACTAAACCACAATTTCTCTATCGCTCATTGACAGACGTAGTCTTCTTGATTCTCAAGAGCTGGGTTATGTTGTCTCCGCAGGAGTAGGACTAGGCAGAAAGACAAAACGTTCTGGCTCCACCTTAGGGGCAGTCCCTGAGGGTATATCCTCCCTCTCTCTGCTACAGGGAATCAGTTTTTTTCTGTCTAGTCAGGAGTAAGGACCTAAGTTCCTTGCTGGGATCTTTTGGTCCTGGCAAGACTTTTTTCTTTAAGAAAAAGAAATTTTTAGGTAGTTTTTCTCCAGTGTTTTTCCTGTGAGATCTTCAAGCAAAAATGCCGGACTGGGCGACACTTGTGGTCACCCCAGCCGGCCTACGAGCGCGCGCAGACCATGGCATTGCGCTTGGTCGGCCGCGACACATTCAAGTAAGTATGCAGGGCCGGGCGACGGGCTGGATGTTGAGATCCAGTGGTCACCCCGGTTTCTGCCTACGAACGCATGCAGACCAGAGCTCCGCGCTGGGTCGGCCGCGACGGAGTCCCAGTGGAGGGACTGACCTTGCGAGTTAAAAGTCTCGCTTGGACGCCAGGAACCAGAGAGTCGAGGCGTCCGGAGTGGTCCACAAACCCCCACCCCGGTGGAGAGGGTATTGTGAAGAGAGGGTGCCTGTCGGTTAGGTATGGTGAGTAAACGTTCCCTTTTTTTCTTTCCTCGTTATGAGGCAGTATGAATTATGGGCCCCTCCATATATGGTCAGTATATATCTGATACTTACAAGTCCCCCGTGTAATACAGCATGTGTTTGTGGGAAGTGGACTTGGTTTGAGAGCTAACACTCTACCCAGCAGACTGTAACATTACAGCAGACATAGGAGGTATAATCCTACCTTATTTGTAGTGTATCTCCTGTAGATCCATATATCGCCTCTTAGCAGAGATGCAGGTGGATGTGCTGGGAAAACGATTTCGGCGGTCCGCCGCCATTTTGCCGTAGACCAAGTGCATGTATGTCCTCAGGTCACGCCGGCCGCCATGTTTTTGGAGTCTTATGTCTCTTCTATGGGGGCGGCCATGTTTCGTGAGCCCAGCTACCTCGTGGAGAGCTGGGAACGCCAGAAGGCGTACACAGGGGGCGGAGCCACGTCCTTCTACCCGGGAAAAAGCAACAGCTCCTTCCAGTCTGTAAAAGACAGACGCTGACTGCAGTTGGTTGGAAACTTCACTGCATCGGTTGGTGAGCCTTGGGGGTCCCTCTCTCTCTCTGTGGGATCAAGAAGCAGGTACTCTGAGGGGCGCTATTGCGCTAGGGGGAGACACACAAAAAAAAAAAAAAAAAAAAAAAGTTTTTTTGTTTTGCTGGCAAAGGTGTCCTGAATTAACATGGACCCTGCCACTCATGTATCTCCTCCGGATCCCCTCGAGGGGTCTGCAGGATCCTCCAGCACCCCACTGACAATTGAATCATTGTCAGCTATTATGGAAACTTTTGTGTCCCGGGTGGAAGTGGCTTGTCAGGGACAGGGCGCAAGAAAGCGACCCCCGCCTAACCCCTTATTATCTGAAACCTCGGATTCAGACTCTGAGCCTATTTCTGCAGTTGCAGGTACTTCATCTGGGATTGGTGTCTCGGGTCCTGTCTCTTCAGACAGCGAGGAGGATGTTTCGGCATCCGCCATAGCCCGAGAGGAAGCGTTGGTAAACGCACTCATTGTGTCTGTTCAAGAAACCTTAAGGTTACAGGGTATTCCATCGGAAATAGCTGAAACTGAAATCCCTTTTGGGACTAAAAAACGCATCAAAGTGGCGACGGTTTTTCCATTGCCCAAATGTTTTGGCAATCCAATCGAAGAAGAATGGCGTCTGCCAAAACGCACTTTTACTATTTCTAAACGCATTGACAGGCGTTATCCGTTTGAGGAAACCCTCATTAAGAAATGGACAGAACCACCTGTGGTGGATTCACCAATTGCTAGATTGCATAAAGCCACGGTTATTCCTCTAGAAGACGCTCCGTCTTTTAAAGATCCAGTGGATCGCAAGATAGAAGCTATGTCTCGCACCATGTTTTCCTTGATTGGATCAGCTTTCAGACCTATAATAGCTATTGGTCTGGTTTCGCAGGCTGTAACTGAATGGACCAAGTGGTTACGCCGGGACTTAGAAGAGGTCCCTCAGGCGGTATCAGATTTGTTGGAACAAATGATACAGGGGTTACAGTTTGTGTGTGATGCGGCGTTAGACGCCACTCCATTATTGGCGCGAGCATCAGTCTCAGCAGTGGTTCTCAGGCGTACACTGTGGCTAAAAGGTTGGTTAGCCGACCAAGGTTCCAAAAAAGCATTGGCTAATATCCCCTTTTTAGGAGAGCGTCTATTTGGAGCCAACTTAGATGAGATCATTAAGGATCTCACGGGTGGAAAGAGCACCTTTTTACCGCAAAATTTTAAAGGTAAAGGAACTCGTCAAAGACGAGGGCCTTCTTTTTCTGCTCACAAGAGGTTTTTTCGTCCCGCGGGTGAAAAAACTAAGTCCTCCAAAGCTCCTGCAGGAGGCGTCAGGGGTCGTTGGTCGGGCAAGCAAAAGCCCGCCCCCTCCAGACCTGAAGATAAACCGTCCAAAGCCTGAAGGTGCGCCCCCACCCATAACTGGGGTGGGGGGACGTCTTCGCCGGTTCCCGGATCCATGGCTTTCCAGAATCCCGGACAAATGGGTTTGCGAAGTCATAAGGTCAGGGTACAAGATCGAGTTTCGATCTCTCCCACCGGCGCGATTCTTCCCTTCCAATATCCGACTATCCCTGGATCGTTTAGAAGATCTGCGGAGAGCAGTCACAGATTTACTACAACAAGGAGTGGTAGTCCACGTTCCTTGGACAGAACGGTTTCAAGGGTTTTATTCAAACCTATTTACAATACCCAGGAAAGAGGGCAAAGTGCGTCCAATTCTGGACTTAAGGGCACTCAATTCTTTTGTCAACATAAGAAGATTCAGAATGGAGTCCATTCGCACAGTAGCAGCCTTCCTGCATCCAGGGGATGTCCTAGCGTCCATAGACATCAAGGACGCATATCTTCACATTCCCATTTTCGCAGGACATCAGCGGTTTCTACGCTTTTCCGTAGAAGAGAACCACTATCAGTTTGTGGCGTTACCTTTCGGTCTCGCCACGGCTCCTCGGGTCGTCACGAAGGTGTTGGCCCCAATGTTGGCACTTCTGCGCCAAAGAGGCATATCGATCCTTGGTTACCTAGACGATCTTCTGCTTCATGCAGAGTCTCCTCAGACCTTGCTACAAAACATAGAAATTACTATGATTTCTTTACAGGAATTCGGGTGGCTGGTGAACCAGCAAAAGTCATTTCTGGTTCCCACCCAGAGGCTCGAATATCTGGGTCTAATTCTAGACACAGTCAGGACAAGAGTTTTTCTTCCGGTAGGGAAACTCCGAAAGATTCAATCAGCAGTCCAGTTGTTACTATCCAACAGCTGGTCTTCTCTTCGAACTTGCATGAGGGTTCTGGGGTTGATGGTGGCTTCCTTCGAAGCAGTCCCATTTGCCCAGTCCCATACCCGAATTCTTCAGCAAGAGATTCTTCTCAGATGGAATCGGAATCCGGAATCCCTGGACAATCAGATCCGATTGAGCAAACAGACCAGAGAGTCTCTGGTCTGGTGGCTTCGGTCTCCGATGCTCAGCCAGGGAAGGTCATTTCTGCCAATATATTGGACGACAGTGACCACGGATGCCAGTCTATCCGGATGGGGAGGAATTCTCGGTCAGTTATCTGTCCAGGGACTTTGGTCCCCGGAAGAATCCAGGTTATCGATAAATGTATTGGAACTGAGAGCGATCAGACTTTGTCTGATTCACTGGACCGAGCAGCTCCAGGGCAGCCCGGTTCGGATCCAGTCGGACAATGCCACGGCCGTGGCTTATGTCAATCACCAGGGGGGCACCAAGAGTGTCCGAGCGGCCAAAGAAGTGGCTTGCATTCTTCGCTGGCCGGAACAATTTGTTCCAGCAATCTCTGCGGTGTTCATTCCGGGGGTGGAGAATTGGCAGGCAGATTATCTCAGCCGTCAGACTCTGGATCAGGGGGAATGGTCCCTCCATCCAGACGTTTTCCACCAGTTGTGCCTACGGTGGGGCACCCCGGATTTGGATCTGTTGGCATCACGATTCAACAGGAAAGTTCAGAGATTCGTGGCTCGCTCCCGCGATCCTCTAGCAGAAACCGCAGACGCACTGATCGCCCCGTGGGGGCAATACCAGCTAATGTATGCCTTCCCTCCTCTCGCATTACTGCCAAGACTTCTTTGCAGGATAGAGGAGGAAGGAATTCCAGTAATTCTGGTAGCTCCGGACTGGCCTCGTCGAGCTTGGTACGCCGACGTGGTCAGACTGGTGGCGGACGTCCCGTGGAGACTTCCTCTCAGGGAGGACCTACTGTCTCGGGGACCGATCTTCCATCCTGCTTTACGATCGCTGGCTTTAACGGCCTGGCTATTGAGACCCAGGTGCTGAAGGACAAGGGATTGTCAGCTTCAGTTATTCCTACTCTAGTTGAAGCAAGGAAAGCGACTTCCAGAAAGATTTATCATCGCACATGGAAGTCCTACATTGGTGTGAACCTTTGGGGTTCCGTCCTCGCTAATATTCGACTAATCGAATAAGACCTTTTCTGCAACAAGGGGTTGAGCAGAAACTGGCCTTGAGTACTATCAAGGGTCAGGTCTCAGCATTAGCTATCTTCTTTCAGAAGCCTTTGGCTACTCATTCCTTGGTGCGGAATTTCATCCAGGGGGTGCGACATCTGGCTCCGCCAGTGCACGCGCCGTTACCCCCCTGGGATCTTAATTTAGTGTTGTCGGTTCTTCAGAAACCTCCCTTTGAAGATATTAGGGAGATTCCTCTACCTACGTTGTCCCAGAAGGTGGCCTTCTTGGTGGCTATTACTTCTGCACGCAGGGTGTCAGAACTGGCCGCATTATCTTGTCGTTCACCATATCTGGTGGTTCATAGAGATAAGGTGGTTCTTCGTCCGAATCCATCCTTCCTACCAAAAGTGGTTTCAGAATTTCATCTGAATGAAGAAATTGTGTTACCTTCCCTGTGTCCTAAGCCCAGTCATCCTCGGGAGGTTGTTTTACACTCCTTGGATGTGGTCCGGGCGATCAGGGTATACTTGAAAACGACAGACTCGTTTCGCAAGACGGATTCACTTTTTGTGATCCCGGATGGACCCAAAAAGGGGTTGCCTGCATCTGCCGCGACCATTTCCAGATGGATCAGACAGACGGTAGTACAGGCTTATTCTATTAAGGGTCGGGAGCCCCCGTTCCCTGTTAAGGCGCACTCCACTCTGGCGCTTAGTGCGTCATGGGCCTTTCGCCATCAGGCGTCAGTGGTCCAGGTGTGCAAGGCGGCTACCTGGTAGTCGGTGCATACCTTTACAAAACATTATAAAGTTGATGTAATGGCATCGTCTGATGCCTCGTTTGGCTGCAAGGTTTTGCAGGCCGCAATTTGAGGAGACCAGTGGTCTACCTCGAGGGTTTTTTTCCGTTGGAAATTTTTCTTTAGTCTCATTCTTTGTTTATAATGAGCCTTTAAAACTTCTAGTTTGGCACCGGTTGGGCCTTCTAGATTGGATTTGATTTTGTCAATCCCACCCCTCATTTGTGGCACTGCTTCTGGATGTCCCAGCTCTTGAGAATCAAGAAGACTACGTCTGTCAATGAGCGATAGAGAAAAATGGATTTTTGTAAGATCTTACCGTAAAATCCTTTTCTCTTAAGCTCATTGACAGACGTAGTACCCGCCCCTCTATCATTGAGTTGGGTTGGGTTAAATTCTCTGTTACTGCTTTAGAACAGAACTGATTCCCTGTAGCAGAGAGAGGGAGGATATACCCTCAGGGACTGCCCCTAAGGTGGAGCCAGAACGTTTTGTCTTTCTGCCTAGTCCTACTCCTGCGGAGACAACATAACCCAGCTCTTGAGAATCAAGAAGACTACGTCTGTCAATGAGCTTAAGAGAAAAGGATTTTACGGTAAGATCTTACAAAAATCCATTTACTGTTGTTTTGCTGGTGAGCACCAATTGGATTCAAGCGGTCAGTCCTCTGACTGTACATGTGATGGTTGCCTCTAGCATATGTAAGAGTCACATCAATTTTGACCGTGTGTATTGCACATTTGTTTTTTATTTTATTTTAATTTTTTTATAATTTTTTTTGTCGTATTGAGCAATCCTCCAGGCCTGAGTCAGTTGGCCATCAGGTTTGAATGTGTGCAGTTGCCGGAGCAATTGCAGGACCTTTTTTATACAGGGGGGCTCTTGTCCATTCCACTATGTGATATTTTGTCTTTCTCCTGCAGGAGGTCTCCCACACCCCAGAGGCATGGTAACAGAGAAGTTGCCCCCCTGGCTGCAGACATACACCAACCAAATCTCTTTACTGGGTGTGTTTGGAGAAAACTGTGCCAATCACGTCTTGGTAAACGAATACAAGCCTGGAGAAGGAATAATGGTGAGGGCACTATAAATCTATGTAGACTGAGAGCACAGTGTAGTAATCACGGTCAAACGTCTTCAGGAGACTTTAATCTGTTTTGTTTCCTTGTTAGTAAACTTTACACATTAGTGATTATTGCAATGTATTTCTTAACCCCTTCCTGCCCACACCCAGAGTCTGTTTAATAGGGTCTGTATGCCTGGGGGCTGGAAGGATCAGCAGTCATGTGACCAGTGGGATTGGCTGTCACAGTGGTCACATATCCCGCTTACTACCAATTGTTAGTTGGGACCAAGAGCTGATGGCTTGGTCTCTGTGCTTGGAATGTGCAGTGAGTGCACTCCCAATACAGAATTATTGGCCAACCAGTGACACACATGTGCAGCTTGTGGCAGTGCCATCTTAAGAGCCTTATAGGCCCCTGGGCAATGCAGTGCACTGGGGCCCCCTGCCTACACAATCCCGCACGAGAATAAAAATGCAAGGTAGGTGTCTCTTGTAGTATATATTGGTCCCTGTAATATGTATATAGTAAGGTATATACTCCAGGTAGTAGTTGTACTCTCTTGTAGTAAATAGTGTTCCCTGTAATATGTATATAGACTATATACACATTACAGGGAACACTATATACTACAAGAGAGTACAACTACCTGGAGGATATACCTTACTATATACATATTACAGGGACCAATATATACTACAAGAGAGTACAACTACCTGGAGTATATACATATTACAGGGAACACTATATACTACAAGAGTCTCTTGTAGTATATAGTGTTCCATGTAATATGTATATAGTTAGTAAGGTATAAACTCCAGGTAGTTGTCTCTTGTAGTATATATTGGTCCCTGTAATATGTATATAGTAAGGTATATACTCCAGGTAGTAGTTGTACTCTCTTGTAGTAAATAGTGTTCCCTGTAATATGTATATAGACTATATACACATTACAGGGAACACTATATACTACAAGAGAGTACAACTACTACCTGGAGGATATATACCTTACTATATACATATTACAGGCCAGGGACCAATATATAGTAGGTATATCCTCCAGCCAGGACAGGTAGATGTCTGTCTCTTGTGTCACATCGATTCGATCCCATCATTGCCATCATGCCATGACCATGAGAGAGTTAAAATATATAATTTAATCAGTCAGCCTGGCAGGCTGGCTGTGGCAGCCTTACCTTACAACGGCTGCACATGGGAGGAGGTGGGTGGAGGCGGAGCCAGTCTTCTTCTAGGGTCGAGACGGAGCCGGACTGGAGAGGAGTGAGGAGGAAGAGCCGATGAGGAGGAGGATCCTCCTCCGAGTCCTCCGCTGCGGCCGGCGGCGCTGTGCATCCTGGGTCTGCACTCTGCTAACGTCACTGGTTGCTAGATGCCAATCGGGCTGGCCTTAGCAACCAGTGTGCACTGCAGTGCAGACTCGAGCCACGGCCGCCGCCGAAGGGGAGGAAGCAATAAGGGGGGGGGGCCCGGGCCGCCGGACGACGGAACGGGGGGGGGGGGCCCTAGACCACCAGGGACATGCCACCATCCATGTGGGGCCCCTTGGCAAGTGTGGCCCCCGGGCAACCGCCGGGCATGCCCAGTGGAAAAGACGGCCCTGGCTTGTGGGCATAAAGCCCACCCTTTTGCCACAACACAGGTTACGTGGTCAGAAAACACAGGCTAAGAATATTAGTAAAGAAGTTTACCACTGGCATCTGGAAAGAGCAAAATCTGTTAGTATCCCTCACTATTCAGTATGGGTCTTAGTAGTTCTAACTCCACCAATCAGCCTGCTTGAAAGGCCCTCCTTCTACTGTGCCCAATGTTAGCCTGCACTAAATGGAAGCTATCAGAAGTTTCTTTCCTCAGTTTTTTACTGCCAGTTTTGATCTTCTTTACTTAGCTTGGTCCAGATGTGTGACTCCTTACCTGAAAGTACCAAGTGTTTCTTCAGGGATCTGCGTTAAATGGGGTCGGTGGGGCAGCATGGATAAGGTCCGTAATGACTGCTTAAAGTATAAGTTCACCTCTTAAGAAAATATAATTAATGCACTTATTTTGCAGAAAAAAATACATTTATACATTTATAATTTTTTTTCCTTCAGGAGCCTTGAAAGCTTTGCCCTGTGATCAGGGGTACAATGTGCGACTTCTGCAGACAATCCCTGAAGCTTTTCAGCCTGTGCCTCCGATATGGGCTGACTGTTTACAGGCTGCATAGGTTGTAAATGTAATATGGGGGAGCTAATCAGTGCCTTTTGCAGTCCGTTGATAACTACAAGCTGTAAGCTGCGGTAACTGGCAGTAGTTGTAGTCTATTCATACACAGGTAACTGTGAATGAATGGTGCAGCCATGTAGGTAGAGCTCTACACACCGTTTTTTTTTTTTTTTTTTTTTTTTTTTTTATTATTGTAACAGTGGTTGGGGAATTAAGATCCCTGCCGCTTTCACACTGAGGCGGGGGGGAAGAGGCTGCTGGAGCTGGAACATGTTACATGTTCCACCCTGAGTATGCTCAGCAAACCTGCTAATTTGTTTAGCTTGGAGAAAGTACAGGTTCATTTTAAAATTGTTTGACTTTTTCTGCTGCAAAAAGCATTTGCTTTCAATGAGTTGCCAAGGCCTGGCTGCAGTGTTCCAGAAAGCCTATGCAGCTTTTAGCCTGGGAGCTGCTGGGAAATAGCTGTTTTTCACTGGATCAACAGTACAGGGTGCATTCATTAAAATTTCCTACTGATACAAGACGTTTAGCAGTCTGTGGTGCTGTGGCTTTGCGCCACATATCCTGGAGTTTCCAGGTCATGTGCGCTGGAGCCGCAGCAGCCTGGGGTGGGGTGATGACATCCGCAATGTCTTCAGTGGATGTGAATGATGGCTCTGGTGATGTTGCCACTCAGCATGCAGATCTCATGTGGTTCACTTGTCCTAATATGGTTCGCTTCTGGTCAGCTGTCCCAGGGGTAGAGCTGACTTTTCAGGCTGCTTACCTAGTGCCCAGGCTATTAAAGCCAATAAACCATTACAGATTACGTGTGCGCTAACATGTTGTGAGTATGTAGGCTTTATAACACCATAACCTCCTCTGTTCTATGCAGTTACTTACAGCGCAATATTTGTCTTTCAGCCTCATGAGGATGGTCCCCTCTACTATCCCACAGTCACAACTATCAGCTTAGGGTCGCACACAGTTCTGGACTTCTATCTGCCTCCGGATAGAGGATGCCCTGAACAGGAAGACCAGGTAAGGCTTGAATACGCTTTCTTCATTCTGTAAGTTACCCTAGCTCATATTGGTTCCCAAAAAAATCATGCATTACCCAAGGTGTTATTTTTATATATTCAGTTACCGTAGGGTTGATTCGTGTCTTTTAGTCCTAAAAAGTTAAAGTGGACTAAGAGTTTCAACTTTTTGTATAATTTTTGCTGCCATTACACCCCCTGAAGATACAGACCGCAATAAATAAGAGACCCTATCTCAAACTTAAAAATTACAGGTAAAAGTACAGAAAAATAAACTATCTTAATGCTTATTTGCAATATTTTTCCTTTTCTTAACCACTTTCGGACCGCCTGCTACACATATATACTGTGGCAGGGCAGCCTGACTGCTTAAAATCATGTACATGTACGTGTTTTGTGCACTGGTTTTCGGGGGCGTGCGTCTTGTCAGAGCGCCGCTGTGATTGGACACAGTGGAAGCCAATCAGTGGGTCCCAAAACTGCCGGGACCCGCCAATCGTTCAACAGAATGACAACGGTGGTCTGCCTATGTAAACAAGGCAGACCGCGGTTCTGTCAGGGAGGAAAAGAGAGATCTTGTGTTTCACATAAGCTGAAACACGTATCTCTTTTCCTCTAGTGCATCCAATCCTCCTACAGTTAGAAAGCACTCCCTAGGAGCACACTTAACCCCTTGATTGCCCCTGGTGTTATTCCCTTCCCTGCCATTGTCATTTATACAGTAACAGTGTTTTTTTTTTTTTTTACCACCGTTCACTGTATTGGTGTCACTAGTCCTCAAAGTGTCACTTGGTGTCAGATTTGTCCGCTGCAATGTCGCAGTCCCAATAACAATCGCTGATCGCCGCCATTGCTAGTAAAAACATTAAAAAAAAAAAAGTCCATACATGTATCCCATAGTTTGTAGACGCTATAATGTTTGCACAAACCAATCAATATACACTTAGGATTTTTTCTTACTGAAAATATGTATCAGAATATATATATATATATATATATATTTTTTTTTTTATTGTGTATAGTGCAGAAAATAAAAACCTCACAGGTGATCAAATACCACCAAAAGAAAGCTCTGTTTGTGGGGGGAAAAAAGACATCAATTTTATTTGGGTACAGCATTGCATGACCGCGCAATTGTCAGTTAAAGCAATGCAGTGCCGTATCTCAAAAAACGGCCTAGTCATTAAGGGGGTAAAACCTTCCGGAGTTGAAGTTGTTAAATCATGTTCTTTACTTGCCATTTGCGTTTAAACTTTAGAAATTTGACGACTCCAGGAAGTTCAGCTTCCTCCCTGCATGTCATAACCCTCGCCTTTTATGTAGCTGCCGGATAGGTGAGAAGGCGAACACTATAGAGCAGCCTTTTTCAACCTTGAGGTGTCTTCAGGGGTGCCTTGGCAAAATGGCAAATAATTGTATACAAGTCAGCGTGTGGATGAAGGTTGCCTTTTAGTTACACAAAGCCACAAGTTTTAATGCACCATTACAACCTTCTAGCTGCTGGCATCCTAACGACCAATGTCATCATTAGTTGATACAGAGGATGTCAGTTGCCTGCATAACATCCTTGTTTGACCTCCCCATCATTGTTGGGGGGGGTCACATTAGCTGAGTGATGGAGAGAAATTGAGGGAGAAGAGAAACCTTGGAATACTAGTCAGTATCAATGTGCAAAAGTGTATTTGCTTTGGAAGAATTAACCACCTCTAACGTTGGGTGTCCTACTTGTGTGGCTGTTGCTGCATTATGTAAAACTATTGGAACAGTTTGTACATTTTAGAATCGGGTGCCTTGAGAGTGTCCAGAATTTTTAAAGGGTGCCTTGACTGCAAAAAGGTTGAGAAGCACTTCTATAGTGTCATCTGAGTCTGCTGGGGCTACTGACATCACATTCAAAATGGCAGTGCAATCTCTCTGGGCTTTTGGATGTTCACAAAAGGAAGGCTTTAATACATTAAGTGTACTTATAATCTTATGGGAAGGGAAAATGTATTGTTGAAATAACTGACCTGCAAACAAGGTCTCTAAAGCAAATCTTGTTTTGTTGCAGCCCCTGTCCTCGCTGAAGAGCTTTCCCATTAATTTCTGTTCCCTGGACACCCTGTCACTAGGACTTCAAATTAGGGGAAATCTCCCCAGTGGATACACAGACAGAATAATAAACCCAGCAGACATTCTAACCCTTCCCCACTTTGTCCACAAACTAAAGTGTTACTAAACCCACAACAGTAAAATCTGTCTATAGATGCAGAATAGCATGCTTGTTTTACTCACTGTGTAACTTAAATGATCCTGTGAAAAGGCTGTGTGATCTTGTATGCACAGCCCCTCCCCCTCCTGCACGTTCACTCTGGACAAGTCCAGATAAGCACAGTAAGTGTAGTTCAGCTGCACATGCTCAGTTTGGTCTCTATTGCTGGATAGGACACTTCCTGGTTTTAGCTGAGCTATTTAGGTCACATGATATTGACATCACACATGTGTATACAGATCATGCCAACAATGGGTTATGCTTGGCTAAGGGCCTGGTATAGATGTTGGGGGGGGGGGACCCCATGCCATTTTTTTTTTTTTTTTTTAGGGTTCCCCTTAACCACTTTAAATAGAGGCCACTTTTACCCCTGTCCTGCCTAGACCAATTTTCAGCTTTCAATGACCACTGGCATCTATGGGAAATATTGGTCAGCTTGGCATGGCACTGCTCACAAGCTATAAGCGACAGGAACACAAAGCTTGGGGAGCACCGAGAGGGGACCCAGGACTACAACATATCTATACATTGTAAAAGTGGGGTATAACCTGTACACTACACTGACTGCACTAAACTAACTCAAGACACTATCCACTAACTACCTGCCTAATCTCTATTATCACACACTATACACGGCTGCCGTTACAGCAGCAGCCTTATATAGTGTGGGGGGCGTGGACTTAGCCCCTGAGCCATAATTGGCTAAAGGCATCCTGGCCAATCATGGCTCTGACAGGACATTGTGCTGTGATTGGCCAAAGCACACAGGTTAGGTGCATGCTTTGGCCAATCAGAAGCACTTAATGCACTGCAACCGCGCAGTGCATTATGGGGCGCTCATCGGCAGGCGAACTTGCCGCCGAGCGCCCCGGGTGTTCGTGTGTTCGGCGAACATCCAAACCATCCCTAATAAATACTTGTAATAAATAAGTTTACCTTTCCTTTCGTTCATTGACGGACACTGCTCCAGATCTTATTGACCATTGAGTTATGCTGCCTCCTACAGGACTAGGACACTAGGCAGGAAAAAACGTTACCACGCCTACGGGGCAGTCCCAGGGGGTATACTCCCACTTCCTGCTATAGGCACTCAAGTTTTTTTCTGCCTAGTCAGGAGTAAGGACCTAGTTCCTTGCTGGGATCTGGCTCTAGCATTTTTTCCCTATTATTTACTACTATTACAGTTACTGTGAGAACTGCAATCAACTGCCAGACTAGGCGACGCACTGGATATTCTAGGTCCTTACGGTCTCTGCAGTCCGTCCAGCGATCGTGACCTGATCTCAGCTCCGCGTTAGGTCGGCCGCGACATAGCCCCACTGGAAAGGGACTGGCCGGTGAGTTAAACGTCTCACGAGGACGCTCAGACCTGATTGGAGTCACAGTGTACCTCTAGCTCGCAGCACCCCCATTCCAAGATGGTGCGATGGTCTGCCTGGAGCGGTGCCCACCCGGCTTCCATGGTGTGGTAAGTAGTGTCCCCCTTTTCACTGGTGTCCTGTTGCGGGTGGACGTGGGCCCCTCCCTGGGATGGTCGGACCCACCCACCTCTGTTATTGGGGTCCCACTGTGGACCACCCCCATTTGTCCACACCCAGCTCCCCCCCCCCTCCTTTCCCTCTAGGGGTGTCTATACAGACCTGTCTGTTTTGGGGATGAGAGCGGGTGATGGGGGCCAGGGGGGGGGGGGGGGGGGCGCGACGCCGGCTGCTACAAGCACGGTCCTGCCGTGGCCCCCCCTTCCTCCCCTCTCATTTTTTGGGGCTGTGTGGAGCCTCCATTTTGCTGTGGATGCCTGCTGTATCAGCGGCCATGTTTGTGTAGTCCGGTGGCTATTTTCTTGAAAGTTTCCCATTGATTAAAGTGGCGGCCATGCTTTTGGAGCCTACAGAGCGGCGCTTTAACCACTTTACCTCCGGAGGATTTTGCTGTCTTACATGCAGGCCACTTTTTGCGATTCGGCACTGTGCGACTTTAACTGACAATTGCGCGGTCATGCAACGCCGTACCCAAACAAAATTTACGTCCTTCTTTTTTTTATCACAAGCAGAGCTTTCTTTTGGTGGTATTTGATCACCTCTGCGCTTCTTATTTTTTGCAATATTAATAAAAAAATGCGAAAATTTTGAAAAAATAACAATATTTTTCTACTTTGACAGTTAAAAAATATCCAATATATTCAATTTTTGTCATATATTTAGGCCAAAATGTATTTAGCTACATGTCTTTGACAAAAGAATTCTCAATGAGCGTATTTTTAACCGCTTTAAGACCGGAAGATTTTACCCCATTCCTGACCAGGCCATATTTTGCGATTCGGCACTGCGTTACTTTAATAGACAATTGCGCGGTCTTGCGACGCTGTACCCAAATAAAATTGATGTCCTTTTTTCCCCACAGAGCTTTCTTTTGGTGGTATTTGATCACCTGTGCGATTTTTTTTTTTTTTTTTTTTACTTTTTGCGCTATAAACGAAAAAAGAGCGACAATTTTGAAAAAATAACAATATTTTTCACATTTCTTTTTTATATGAAATCCCCCCCCCAAAAAAAAATGTAAAAATCAAAATTTTTTTAACATTTTAGGCCAATTTGTTTTATGCTACATATTTTTGGTAAAAAAAGATTGCAATAAGCGTATTTTGAAAGTTATCGCTGTTACTAACTACGGAAAATTTATGTCATTTTTATTGTTTGTATTTTTTTTTTAAACTAGTAATGGCGGCGATCTGCGATTTTTTTTTTTTTTTTTTTTTTTTTTTTTTTTTTTTTTTTTTGCGGGACTGCGACATTGTGGCGGACAGATCGGACCCTTGACTGACATTTTTGACACTTTTGGGGGTACCAGTGACATTACTACAGTAATCAGTGCTATAAATATGCACTGTTACTGTAAAAATGACACTGGCAGGGAAGGGGTTAACTTTTATTGGTGATCAAGGGGTTAATGTATGCCTGGTGCTTACTGACGTGTGTGGGGGGAGGGGGACTATGTGACACAGGCACAGATCGCAGGTTCAGCTATGCTGAATCCTGCAATCTGTCACTGAATGTCACTTAGGAGATCCGCCTGCTTTGTTTACACAAGCGGGCGAATTTCCACACTCGATCCCCAACGATCACCCCCGCTCCTCCCCTGGCCCGACTCCCGCTGTGACTGAAAAAAGTGGGAGCGAGCCTCCGGCGGCACGCACGCGCCACCCACAAAGGGAGGAGTCCACGTCGCTGGACGATAACGAGCCACTTTGCCTCAGTACGGGCAACGTGACCGGTCGGCAAGTGGTTAAGGGTGGGCCTCTAGTGTTAACTCCAGCGCTTCCTCCTCCTCTAATCGCTGCATGATCTTCTTCTGCAAGCAGTCTCTCCTACTGCCCTGAAGGACAACTTGGACAGCACTGTGAGAACCCTCACAATACAGATAAATAAAGTTGGGGGGAGTACCGCGCTTTAAAAGTGCTTAAATAACATAGAAAAAAATATATAAATATGTAAATATGTGAAAAAGTGCCAAAGTGCTTCTTAAATAATATTAAAATTAATGTGTCTTAATGTATAAAATAAATACAATCCAATGCAAATCATACAATAAATATAATAGGTGATGAAATATTCACTAAACAAAAATAGATCTTGTTGAAACCAACTATATCAATCCATTATACAGTGAAAAAATATATAAAATTAAAATCGGTGACTTATTTAAATATAAAAAGTGCTCTAAATAGGTGATATCACCTATTTAGAGCACTTTTTATATTTAAATAAGTCACCGATTTTAATTTTATATATTTTTTCACTGTATAATGGATTGATATAGTTGGTTTCAACAAGATCTATTTTTGTTTAGTGAATATTTCATCACCTATTATATTTATTGTATGATTTGCATTGGATTGTATTTATTTTATACATTAAGACACATTAATTTTAATATTATTTAAGAAGCACTTTGGCACTTTTTCACATATTTACATATTTATATATTTTTTTCTATGTTATTTAAGCACTTTTAAAGCGCGGTACTCCCCCCAACTTTATTTATCTGTATTGTGTAGGTTACCAATTTTAGTACCTGCAGCATTAAAGGTGCCTATTTTGTAGACAATAATTAGAGAGACAGCGCGAGAATTTCACCAACCCTCTATACTGTGAGAACCCTGCAAGAGTTCGGATGGATATTGAATTTCCAAAAATCTGTTCTGGTTCCGTCCACCAAGCTGAACTACCTGGGCCTGACTTTGAATTCCGCCTCAGCCCCTGCCCGGGTGTTTCTTCCGGGGGGGAAAAAAACTCCAGAAGTTGCAGGATGTGATTCGGTTCCTGTTGTCCTACAGATGGTAATCTCTCAGGACTTGTATGCAAGTGTTGGGCCTGATGGTTTGCACCTTTTTGAGGCGGTTCAGTTTGCACAATTCCATACGAGACCTCTGCAAAGGGAGATTCTTGCCAAGTGTGAGAAGAATCCACAGATTCTAGACAATGTGATCCTGTTGAGTTGAGGTACGAGAGGGCCCTTGATTTGGTGGCTTTGTTCTCTGGCTCTTCGACAGGGAAAATCCTTTCTTCCCCTGTGCTGGACGGTGGTCACCATGGGTGCCAACCTGCCTGGGTGGGGAAGGCAGCTAGAGCATGGATTGTGCTCAGGAGATTTGGACTCTGGAGGTGTCCAGACTGCCGATCTATATCCTGGAACTTTGGGCGATCAGGCTTTGCCTGACCCATTGAATGGATTGTCTGCAGGGGCGCCCGGTAGGGATTCAATCGGACAATGCCACGGCTGTGGCATATGTCAATCACTAAGGGGGCACAAAAAGTGTCCTAGCGGCCGGGAAGTTGCCAGCATTCTACAGTGGGTAGAACGCTTTGTACCAGCCCTTTCTGTTGTGCATTTTCCAGGGATGGAAAATTGGTAGGCAGACTACCTCACCCGGAGGTGTTTCATCAACTGTATCTCTGGTGGGGAACTCCCAAAGTGGACCTGTTGGCCTCTAATTTCAACAGGAAGGTACAGAGGTTTGTAGCACGGTCTCGGGATTCTATGGCAGATGCCACAGATGCTCTGGTGGCCCCTTGGGGCCAGTAGCGTCTGATTTATACGATTTTTCCTCCTCTGAAACTTGATTTTCTTTCAATGCCCTTTGGCTACGCACTCCTTGATTGATACTTTTTTTTAGGGGGTCCGCCACTTCGCTCCCCTAGTGAGGTCACTGTTGCCTCTGTGGGATCTCAATTTGGTGCTTTCGGTTCTTCAGAAACTACCTTTTTAAAAATATTCGTGAGATTCCTCTGCTCACTTTAACACAGAAGGTAGCTTTCTTGGTGGCTATTACTTCTGCACGCAGGTTGTAAGAGTTAGCTACGTTGTCTTGTCCCCCCTCATCTGGTGGTCCACAGAGACAAAGTAGTACTTCGTCCCTGTCCGTCGTTCCTTCCTAAGGTCGTTTGTTTCCCATTTAAATGAAGATATTGTGGTGCCTTCCTTGTGTCCTAAGCCTAAACACCCTAAATAAATTGCCTTACATTTCCCTGGATGTGGTTCAGGCAATCTGGGTGTATCTGGCTATGACTGATTGTTTAGGAAATCAAACTCATTATTTGTCCTTACGGATGGACCTCATAAAGGGCTGGCTGAGTCTGCTGCGACCATTTCCAGATGGATCAGGCAGACGGTGGTGCTGGCTTATTCTAATAAGGGTCAGGATCCTCCTTTCCCTGTTAAGGCGCATTCTACAATGGCTCTTAGTGCTTCTTGGGCCTTCCGTCATCAGGCATCCGTGGTGCAGGTTTGCAAGGCTGTGCACACTTTTACAAAATTTTATAACAGGGATGTGTTTGCATCTGCGGACGCTGCATTTGGCCGCAAGGTTTCGCAGGCTGCTGTTTCAGAGGACTAGTCCTCTTTGAGGGTGTCATTTTCAGGTGAGCTCCAGTTCTTGGTTGAGCTCTTGTTACCTGGTTGGCTAGGTTTAGCCTTTTGGAATTTATTTCTGCTGTTTTCTCCCACCCCTCATGTTTGACGCTGCTTTAGGACGTCCCAATGGTCAAGAAGATCTGGAGCTGTGTCCGTCAATGAACGAAAGAGAAAATTGGATTTTTGTCTTACCATAAAATCCTTTTCTTTGATGTTCATTGATTGACACAGCACCCACCCCTCTATTGAGTTGGGTTATATATTCTTCTGACACTGCTTGCAACAAAACTGAGAGCCTAAAGCAGGAAGTGGGAGTATATCCCCTGGGACTGCCCCTTTAGGCGTGGTAAAGTTTTTTTTGTTTTGTTTTTTTCCTGCCTAGTGTCCTACTCCTATGGGGGGGCAGCATAACCCAATGGTCAAGAAGATCTGGAGCCGTGTCCGTCAATGAACCTCAGAGAACAGGATGTGTGGTAAGACAAGGATCTAATTTTTAGCAACCACTAAGAGTCTTTGGGGTTGGTTTACTAAAACTTGAGAGTGCAAAATCTGGAGCAGCTGTGCATAGAAACCAATCAGCTTCCAGGTTTCAGTCCCTGTTCACGTTGGCGCAATTTGACATGTCAAATTGCATGCCAAATTACAGCCTATTGCCGGCAACAGTACTGTCTCAATCGGCGTGATGCAGACTTTGCGGCGCTGCAGCGATTTTCAAAAGTAGTTCCTGCACTACTTTTGGCGACTTCGGGGGCGATTTCAATAGACATCTGTGCATGAACCCGCACAGATGTCATTCAAATAGCCCCCTAAACTCACACTGAAATGTGGGTTTGAAATTGTCAGTTCAGCTGAACTCGCACAATTTCAAACTCGAGTTCAGTGTAAACGAGGGCTCATTGTCAAAGCCTAATTGAAGAAGCTGAAGTTAGAAGCTGATTGGCCACCATGCGCAGCTGCACTAGATTTTACACTCTCCAGTTTTAGTAAATCAACCCCCGTGTGTCATGTTGTAACCTGCACTGTTTTAATAAAAGGTGAAAGCTAATTGGTTGTTGTAGGAGAGTATTTGGACTCTTTAGCGCTGCAATTTTATGAAAAGACCTTCATTTAATCTTGTGACATTAATGACATCCAGGAACTAGTAACCTATAAGCTTATTGATTGCTATGCTGCAAAGTACCTGTAGGTCTGTTTTTTGTCTTCCAGGTTCCTAAAACAGAAGAACAGAGACATGTCCTGTCCCTCTTGTTGGAGCCCAGAAGTCTTTTTGTCCTTCGTGAGGACTTGTATAAAAATTACCTCCATGGAATTCACCCTCATACCCATGATACACTAGGCCACAGAGTGGCCAACCTGGAAAAGTGTGTGGCACAGAGTGATGAGACACTGGCCAGAGGGACACGCGTGTCACTGACTATCAGATATGTCCCTAAAGTACTGAAAACCGCACTCTTCCTGGGGAAGGGGAAATAGGAAATGGTGCTTGAGTATGTGAAGATGTTCAGCATTAAAACTGGGGCTGCTGGGTGACAGCTGGTCCTGGATGGTGCCTGGGCAGAAGCCTTCCTATATGAGCAGAGATCATCTGAATCCCTTCACACAGGAAAAGCAAGAGGCAAGCCATGAGACAAAGCCTGATGGCATTACTATGCTGCAGTCATAATTATACCAATTTCTCTGGAAGCCAGAATCTAATCAGAGCGATCATGTGTGTAATTATGTACACACATGCATCTGCCAATCAAGATAATTATGTTTGCTTTGAATGCTGTTTGTTTCCTTATATGAAATTACATCTTAGTGTGTCCCCTTGCTGCTGTCCCCACTTGGGAGATTCACAGTCTGTGATCTGGTGACCTTTTTCCCTCTCCTCCTCCTGGTAGTGCTGGCGGACGATCCTTACCATAGCACAGAGGGTCACTCAAAAGATGAGCAGTGTTCTGTGCTGCAGTACTCTGAGCCCAGACGATGCTGTTTCCAGGGGGCAGGTCCATGACAGCCTGGGCCCTGGAAGTGGGTTGAATGATGCTGCCTGACTGAGGATATCTAGTGGCTGAAAATAAGTACTGCAGGGGAGAGCTTTGAATCTAAGTTGAACATTGGAGGAAAGTCTGCTTTTTAAACTTTTTTTTTTTTTTTAAATACCTGTGCTGGGCTCTTAATGTTTTTTACATTTTTTTTTTTCTGATACTGGGGAATGACCGCAAAGCACATGATGCTTTCAGAAGGTGTCCATACTGGCAGCCCATATATTTATTAAAGGTTTCCTTTAAAAAAAATACTGCTGACCATCTTATGTGCATGAACTGATTTTTATATTTATTTGTATGTTTGTACAAGAAGAGAAAGGAACAGGCAATAGCTTCCCAAGAATGCAAGCTGTTATGATTTTGTGTTTGTGTACCATTCACAATGTACTTTCGTATTTAGGATCATTTTACAAACCTGATTATTTTGAATACCATTCTTTATCTATTGTTTGCCAGAAATAATATTTCTTTGTGAGTCATGGCAATATGAGACATTTACAGATATAACCTTAAAGCTGAATTCACACTGACTTGTGATAAAATGCAGGGAAAATGGATGTACATTTCTATCCATTTTATGCCCACTTTAATTTGTGTTGTCCTGTATTGATGTGCGTTGATGCACGTTTTAGCGAGTGTTAAAATGCACATTTTGCAGGATTTCCTGTGACATCACATCCTGTGTGTCACAAAGCAAACTTTTTTCTTGCGGTGTTACGTTTACATGCATTGACCTGTGTTGCCTTAAAATGCATACATGTTGCATTTTACCGCAATGGAGCATTGTAGTGGGAACAGGACACAATTGTTTCTCTTTCATTCATTGATGGACACAGCTCCAGAATCTTCTTGACTATTGGGTTATGCTGCCCCTTACAGGAGTATGACATTAGGCAGGAAAAAGATTTACCACTCCTATGGGGCAGTCCCAGGGGATATACTTCCTGCTATAGGCACTAGTCAGGAGTAAGGACCTAGCTCCTTGCTAGAATCTCTGGTCCTAGCATTTTTTATTTTTTAAACTGATTTTTTTCCTCTTTTATTATTTTCTGTTCCTGTGAGAACTACAATCAACTGCCAACTCCTGATCTCAGCTCCGCGCTAGGTCGGCCGCCACATAGCCCCACTGGACAGGGGCTGGCCGGCAAGTTAAACGTCTTGCGAGGATGCTTAGACCTGGTCACGACCTGAGTTGGGGCGTACCTCGTTGCCAGCAGCCCCCCATTCCAAGATGGTGCGATGGTCTGCCTGGAGTGGTGCCCACCCGGTTCCATAGAGTTGTAAGTAGTGTCCCTCCTCTCCCTTGGTGGTCTTTTGGGGTGGACGTGGGCCCCTACCTGAGATGGTCCGACCCCCCCCCCCCCCCCCCAGCCCCTCCAAACATTTACTGTGGGTGTTTTTGCCCCCAACCCGCCAAAAGACCCTCTTGCTTTTTTGTGGGGTCTAATAGGTGGTCCTTTTGTGGACCTTTGGCTGGCGACTCCTTGCAGGACTGAGGTCGGCGGCCTTCCCTGCTTGTTATGTGTTCAGGGTGAGCTTAGTATAGTATAGTATTTCGAGTGCTCTGAAAGGGACAATGATTCCTCTTTTACTGCATATTTGCATGAAAAGGCGCTGGTGGATGCACTGATTTTATGGGTGCGAAACTTTTAAACATGGGAAACGCAGCTACTGCTGTGTCAGACGCGACCGGTCCCCTTTGTGCCCACAGATCCTCTAAAGTGGCAAAGATTTTCCCGCCTACTGTGAAAAAATTGTTGCGAGTCAGTGGAGTTGTCCTAAACGCTATATGGCAGTGCCTAAGCGTTTCAATAGATGGTATCCCTTGTGGAGTCTCTGCTGATTAATTGGGCAGTTCCACCTGTGGTGGACTCTCAGGTCTCCGGGCTGAAAAAATCCACCCTCATTCCGTGGGAGGAGCCTCCGGTTTTGAAAAGATTATTTTGACAGGAGAGCTGAGACTTTGGTCTGCCACATGTTTACTGTGGCCGGTCCGGTCTTAGGGCGGTGTTTACCATAGCATCGGTGTCCCAGACTTTAACGGAGTGGGCAAAGCCTTTGCGCCAGGATCTGGAGGGGGAACAGCTTCTCCCTGCCTTTGCGGAGCTAGCGGACCAGTTGGTCCAGAGGTTGCAGTTCATCTGTGATGTCTCTCTGGATGCAGCTCCCTTAGTCTCTAGGCTGTCTGTGACAGCAGTGGTTCTTCGGCGCAGGATAGGGCCAAAATGGTGGTCTGCGGACCAGACTTCCAAGAAGGCCTTATCTGATCTTCCCTTTGTAGGGGGGAATCACCTGTTCGGATCCTCCCTAGATGATATCATTAAGCAGGATTTTAAGACAAGGGATCGAACTCTCATGGACCTCCCTGATTTAAGACAAGTGGGTGCATGAGCTGATTCAGTCTGGCTACAAGATCGAGTTTCGGGCTTATCCTCTAGAAAGGTTCTTTCCTTCCTACCTGCATTTATCTCCAGACTGCCTGCGAGATCTCTTCGGGGCGATGCAAGACTTGCTTGTACAGATGTTTCAAATGGAGTCCATTTGTACGGTAGTGGCATCCCTACATCATGGGGATCTTCCGGCCTCTACCAATATCAAGGGCACTTACCTTCATATTTTCCAATATATGTTGGTCATCCGCGCCTCCTCTGTGTGCCGTGGGTAAGGAGCATTATCGATAGGACTTGCTTCGGCTCCTTGGGACTTCACAAAGTGTTGGCCCCGGTGTTGGATTGCGCTGTTGGAGTACTGGATAATCTTCTGCGAGCAGAGTCTCCGACTGCTCTGACAGGCAACGGGGAGATTAGGTGGAGTCTGCAGGAGTTCGGTTGGAAATTACATTTCCAGGTATTGACTTTGGTTCCGTCCACCTAGTGGGACTATCTGGGTCTGCTCTGGACTCAGCCTCAGCCGGGGTGTTCCTCCCATGGGACAAGCTCCAAAATCTGCTGGATAAATTTGGCTCCTATTGTTCAGCAGTCGGTCGTCTTTCAGGACTGGCAGGCGGGTGCTGGGTCTGATGGCGTCTACCTTCGAGGCAGTTTCCATTTGCACAGTTCCTCATGAGACTTCTGCACAGAGATTCTTGCCATGTGGGCCAAAAATCCACAGTCTCTAGGCAATGTGATCCTGTTGAGCTGGGGTACGAGAGGGTCTTTGATTCAGTGGTTTCGCTCTCCGGCGCTTCAACAGGGAAAATCTTCCTTCCCCTGTACTAGACTGTAGTCACCACATGTGCCAACATGTCCAAGTGGGGTGGCGTTTTTGGCATGGATTGTGTTCAGGGGGTCTGGACTCTAGAAGAAGAATCCAGACTACTGATCTATATATTGGACATTTCCTCCGGAGGGGTTTCATCAGTTGTGTCTCTGGTGGGGAACTCCCGAGGTGGTCCTGTTGGTCTCTCGTCTCAACAGGAAGCTGCTTAGGTTTGTGGCACGGTCTCTGGATCCTCTTGCTGACGCCACAGGCGCACTGGTGGCTCCTTCGTGGTCAGTATCGTCTGCTATACATCTTTCCTCTTCTAGAACTTCTGCCAAGATTACTGCGTTTGTTAGAGGCAGAAGGGATTACGGCTATCCTAGTGGCTCCAAACTGGCCTCGCCGGTCTTGGTATGCAGATCTGATGCAGTTGGTCGTCAATGCTCCTTGGAGACCCAAGGGCCATTCTTGTATCTTGCTTTACAGTCGCTGGCTTAAGGGCTTGACTGTCGGAAGCCTGGTGCTGAAGGATAGTGGGTTGTCTAAATCGGTGATTCCCACTCTGCTGCAGGCTAGTAAATCTACTTCTAGGAGGATTTACCATCGTGTTTATTTCATTGGTGATGCATTACGATTTATTCTGACAAAATTTTTTTCACTTTCAATGGTTCCCACTACCTCCAGGAATAGGGCGTAGCGATGGGTATATTCTGTTCCCCGTCCTACACCAATCTGTACCTTGGGGAGTGGGAACGAACGATCCATTCATTGAATGCATGCCCGGACATGG
Source organism: Pelophylax lessonae (assembly GCF_965119305.1). Taxonomy (NCBI): domain Eukaryota; kingdom Metazoa; phylum Chordata; class Amphibia; order Anura; family Ranidae; genus Pelophylax; species Pelophylax lessonae. The sequence continues at coordinate 78,031,745 of NC_138774.1, forward strand.
ACAGGGTGACCCTATGGTATCGTTATATCGACGATATATTTATGATTTGGGATGGGTCGGTTGAGCTACTCCCATCAGTTTATTCAATCCTTGAATCGCAACAACTTCAACTTGAATTTTAAATTTTCTTACTATTTCCCTGTGGTCACCTTTCTCGATGTTCAGATATGTAAAAACTCTGATGGTTCACTCTCTAGTGGCCTTTACAGGAAACCGACAGCATGTAATTCCCTTTTACATGCCCATAGCTTTCATCCCAGACCTTTAGTCCAATCCATACCATATAGCCAGTACTTACCCGTGAGACGCAATTGCTCTGATGACGCTCTTTTTAAACAAGAAGTGGATAATTTAAAAATAAGACTATTGGCACGTGGCTACTCCAACACATGCCTTAAAAAGGCTTACAGGAGAACCACACTTAAGAGCAGACATGATTTACTATACAATAAACCCACTACCCAAACTACACCAAATCCAATACCCATCATCACACGATACTCTAACCAACCTAACAGTATCAGGAAAATCATTTGCAAGTACTGGCGTATGTTAACCACTGATCCAACCATAGGCCCTTTTGTACCTCCAACGCCTGCCATATTACCTTTAGACAAGCTAAGTATATCAAAGATTGTTTGTGAACTAGTGAATTCAAAACAGGGAACCAAAAAGATTCATGCAAATAGCCAGGCACTTTCACCAGTGGCGGTTGTACCTACAGCAGATTTATAAACGCTTCTAAATCTGTAATCTTACAGAATGGTGAAATACAAAAGCCACGCCACTTTGCAAATGGTAAAACTAAAGGAGTTGTTTATCTTCTCCAATGTGATTGTTCCTGCTTTTATGTGGGAAAGACCAAACTTGAATTTTGGCAACGCGCCTTTCGCCACATTGCCAGTATGAGATCATGCAACCCTGATCTACCCCTCGGTAGACATGTAGGGATTGTTCACGGCGGTTCTCATCCCCAGTTTTCTTTTGTCATTCTGGACCGTGTACACAGGTCTCAGAGGGAGAGATTGGAATAAGATATTATTACAACATGAAAAAAAATGGATTTCTAGACTTAGGCCTACTCAACCACCAGGCCTCAATAACATAATTTCATTTAAACCGTTTTTGGAAGGTTTCACCTCTAGAGGTTTAGAATTATGCCCTGTAATAGGACTATGTCACCAATCTTCTCCCAATCTGTCATCAACATATAGTCTGTCCCATTTTATTGTAAATGATATGTAGATAGTGTCTATTGTGTAGATTCTTTATTGTCACTTTTCCATTTGTCACATTTATTGTTCCATTTTGCTTTCAATTTCCTTATATTTCATGCTTGTCTTGATTGTTTGTTTTAGTTATGTTCTAATTTGATAGTTGGTCATAATGTCTGGATTAATCGGTTTCGTTGTCTAGCATCTAACACTATTTAGCAACACACTTGTTCCTTTTTATCATGGTATGTTTTTTTCTTTTCAGGTGCTTTTACATGCAGGCCCCACAAGGGGGGAGCTGTTTGTTCCTTGGGTCATGCTTTCCATCCAGTGCACGGGGGCCGTCACTGGTTCCTCCATTGATGGGCCTCCCTTTTTGGTGTCTGCTGATCGGAGGTTCCGGTCTTGCCATGACACGGCAGGGAGGTGACGTGTCGGGGCAGTCCCGCCCATGGTGTCATGCTTCCCTCCCCTTACCATCCCCCCTTGTCATCTTTCGGGAGGTTCCGTGTCTCCATGACACCATCCAAGCGCTGGCGAGGTTGCGGCGCGGGACGCCGCTCCTCCCCTCCCATTCCGCCTCCATCGATTCATGGATATGGATTAGAGTCATCCTTTACCCCTTTCAGTGACACGCCCACTGTCGGGGCTGGTCTCGAAGACTCCCTGACTCAAAGTGCTGTTGTGTGGGAGTGGGGGGACGGCACCTCGCGCCGCATCTCTCGGGGGGCCTCCTATTGAACCGTTTGTGGTTGATTATCTACACCTGTCATTCCCATTGATCAATGGCGTGTGTTCAGAATGCTTTTCAGCTTGCACACTTTAAAAAAGAGGTCATTAAGTTTGGGGCTTGCTGGGATGTAGTTCTGTTTTGTTTGGACACAAGGTAAAATCAAATGTTCCTTTTATTTATGGACAGAACCCATAGAAAAAACACTGGCTCCTACTCTGGCAATATACCACTTGTTTATATTATTATTTAATTTATAAATGCCGAGTATTTGGCCTAGTCCGGTTTTTAATCGGCAATGTAATTGTTCCTACCCTTCAGATCAACATCCATCAGCACCACTGGAGCCCCTTCCTGGCTTGCTTATAATCCATCACCATGGGTTTTTATTACTCACTCCATCTGCATATTTACCATTGGTATCTATTGGGTCCCATATTTGCCTTTTGCAGCCACCTGCTAGGTAGGTTTGGTCCCCCCCCCCCCTCCCCCCTCCATTTTTTTTTTTTCCCCAACATACATTGGGTTTCTCTTTTCAATCATTTTATACCACATCCAGGTTCACCTTGGTCCTCTTGGTAGAGCACTGTTCCCTTGGGCTGCATAGGCTTCGTCCGTGGTGGTCCGGTTTGTTTGAGCACCTGAACAAATCATCCTGAAATTGGCTTTTAAACTTGCATGCGGTGTGTCATTTTGGTTAAACAGCCTTTATGGGTCAGTTTATATGCATTTCTCTTGTATCCAGAGTGAAATTGTTAGTCATAACATGTATTAACGTGCTATGTATGTATTTTATAGATACCATTGTACCCATAACCCTTCACCCCTGATAAAAAGAAAACTGTTTGAGTTCTCGAAACGCGTTGGGTGCCTCTTCACTTATGTACAGGAATTGGGTTAATGTTGCTCAACCGCTGAAAAATGTTTCACATTCCGCATGATTTTTAATCTTGATAAGCAATAAATGTTCTATTTTATTATATACATTGTATTTATTGTTGCCCTTCAAAGTCCCACCTCCTAGGGGTCGTGTTCTGTTTTTTGTCCGCAGTCGGGATGCAGGCTTTTTTTCTAGGTGTTTGTGGTAACATCCCCCCTCTACATTGTCCCAGAAGGTAGCCTTCTTGGTGGCTTTTTCTTCTGCATGTAGGGTGTTGGAGCTGGCAGATTTGTCTTGTCGTTCACCTTACTTGGTGGTTCACAGAGAGAAAGTGGTGCTTTGTCCTTGTCAGTTGTTCCTTCCTTCATAAGGTTGTTTCTGGTTTCCATCTAAATGAAGACATGGTGTTGCCTTCTCCTATGTCTTAAGCCTAGGAGCTTGCCTTGCATTCTCTGGCTGTGTACCTGGCAGCTACCGAGTTGATTAGGAAATCAGACTCGCTATTTGTCCTTATTGATGGACCTTGCAAGGGTTTTGCCACGTTTGCCACGACTATGTCCAGATGGATCAGACAGGCTGTGGTGTCCTCTTTGAGAGTGTATGTTTCAGGTGAGCTCCAGTTGTTACTGGTTGAGCTGCGTGTTAACTGGTTGGCTAGGTTTAGCCTTTTGGAATTTATTTCTGCTGTGTTTTCTCCCACCCCTCATGTTTTGACACTGCTTTGGGACGTCCCAATGGTCATGAAGATTTTGGAGCTGTGTCCGTCAATGAATGAAAGAGAAAATTGAATTTTTGTCTTGCCATAAAATCCTTTTCTCTGATGTTCATTGACTGACACAGCATCCACCCCTCTATTGGGTTATATTTCTTCTGACACTGCTTGCAACAAAACTGAGTGCCTATAGCAGGAAGTGGGAGTATATCCCCTGGGACTGCCCCATAGGCATGGTAAAGCTTTTTCCGGTCTAGTGTCCTACTCTTGTAGGGGGCAGCATAACCCAATGGTCACGATTCTGGAGCTGTCCCCGTCAATGAACATTAGAGAAAAGGATTTTATGGTAAGACAAAAATCTAATTTTTTAAGGTGTCCTTCCTTTGACCTGTGTTTTTACAGGTGCGCTAAATCGCAGATCCACGCACTAGTGTGATTTTGGTCCTTAAGGAGAACCGAGGAGCATGGAGAATAACACCGGCCATACACAAAGCAAATTTCTTTCCTGCAACCTCAATTTCTCTATCAACAAAGACAGTGTTGACAGGGGAATCCCTCCCATCGAGCCTTGTATTCTCCCGACGGAGGAAGCTGTCCCTGTCCAGGATGGTGATTATTGCTAGTGGCTATACCGATAATCGCATGCAAAATCTGGCAGGCTGATTGTACTAAAGTTGATTGATCGATCAACTTGGTACATTCAGCCTGCCCATACATGGTTCGAGTCTCGGCCAGTTCCTGCTGAACCGGCTAACATTCGAACAGTCTATCCCCGGCCTAACATTGTTGACCTGTCCTTTTAAATACTCTACTTGCTTGGCTGTAATGCTTCACGCAGTTGAATGCATTTTTAAACCCAGTATGAACACATTAACAAGAATAATGAATATATTTCAATGAGAATTAAAGTACTGATTCTAACATACAGAGTAAAAATAAATTTTAACTATTATTTGGAGTCCTTTCAGTGTATAGCAAAAATAAAAACATCAACTTTTGGACTTGCATGACCTGAATGTACCTTATCTTGTATGTATGTATGTATGTATATGTGTATGTGTGTATATATATATATATATATATATATGTGTATATATATATATATATATATATATATATATATATATATATATATTATATAAAATCTTTTTTTTTTTTTTTCTTTTTCCTCCTTTTGTGCGTGTAACAATGAACCGCTTGTATATACAAAACATTTTATTGTCACGCATACTGTGTAAGCTATCCCACATGGTTAAACTTAACCCCAATATAATCCTTTAGAAAGATAAAGTCAAAGGAATTGGAAAGCTTGTGTTTAAACAGTGGTTTAAATGGTATCCAAAAGAGCTTCCCTTGGTGGACCCAAACGACAAAAAGCATTTAAAACTGTTATACAGTAGAACTATTGAGAAAAAAAAAATGAGCAAAATACACAGTGAATTTAAGACCAAAACTTCTGCCTCCCTAGAAGGTATCTGCTTTAAAAGTGTACCAGGACTCCACATTAAAGTGGTAGTAAATGTGTTTTTGTCGATTTTTACCTACAAGCAAGGCTTACCTGTAGCTACAGTAAATATCTCCTAAATGTTCACTGTTTAGGAGGAATTTATTCAAGCAGTGCCGGTGATGTCGTCATGCATGCGCACTGCACTCTCAATGGACAGCATGCCGTTCATTAACAGAGCTGTACCATGGCCGTAACTGTTGTGCGCATGCTTGGGAGTGACAACATCGTTACATAGTGAGGCTGAAAAAAGACACCAGTCCATCCAATTCAACCTATCCTAGATGGAAGCCCTGTCAGCTGTGACAGCGTGCCGCTGAAGGGCTTTGTTTTAAGGTACGTTTTTCGTAATGTGCTAGTATGCGGTGCATACTAGCACATTATGACTAACCACTTCCCGACCACCCACCGCCGTTTTACTGGGGCAGGGTGGCTCTCCTGCGCAAACCAACGTAGACCTACGCCAGTTGCGTGCGGGAAGCTAGGGGGGCAAACGCGCGCCCCCGTCCCAACTCTGCAGCGGGGAAGCCGATGCACGTGTCAGGAGGCTCAGATTGCTGCCTGACTCCCGCGATCCTTCCCCGCTCAGAGAGAAGGACGGTTGGCTGTTGTAAACACAGCCGACCAATGTCCCTGAAATGAGCTCATGTGATCCTTCTATATAGGATCACATGTCTCTATGGTCATTTCACAAGCCACGCCCCCCCCCCCCCCCCAGTTAGAATCACTCTCCTAGGCTCACATTTAACCCATTGATCACCCACAGGGTTAACCCCTTCCCTGCCAGTGTCATTATTACAGTAACAGTGCATATTTATAGCACTGATTACTGTAGCTATGTCACCGGTACCCTCAAAAATGTCAGGGGTCCGATCTGTCCGATGCAATGTCGCAGTCCCGCAAAAAATCGCAGATCGCTGCCATTACTAGTAAAAAATAATAAAAATGACCAATCTTTCCCGTAGTTAGACGTGATAACTTTTGCGCAAACCAATCAAAATCCGCTTATTGCAATTTTTTTTTTTTTTTTTTAACCAAAAATATTTAGCAGAAAACAAATTGACCTAAAATGTTAAATTTAAATTTTTTTTTTTTTTTTTTTTGAGAGTGTCATATAGCAGAAAGTGAAACATATATTGTTTTCTCTTACGTCCTCTGACAGTCGCCGTCCACTCATACAGTCTTCACTAATGGGTATTGGTCTTATCCACAGGAGTAAGCTAGGCAGAAGATTTTGTTAGAAACATTCACAAAAACTTTGCATAGACACACTTACAGGGGGCTGTCCCTCTGGTCCAATACCCCCCTGCTAGCAGCATTCCCAATTCAGTTTGTCTTTTGCCTAGTTAGGAGTAGGCAGGCTTCCCTTGGCTGGGGCTGCAGTCTCCGCTTTTTCTTAATTTTTATTTCTGCAAAGTGATTTTTCTTTACACTTATAGCTTTTTATTTGTTCCTGCGCTTAGTTAGTCAGACTTCGGAAGACTACAGCGTTTGCGGAGCTGGGAATCGCACTGGTTGTCCTAGAGCCTTACGGAATCCCAGCCTGCCATCGTTAGCAGGCTATGCTTACGCCCAGGCCTTGCAAATGACCTGTCCCTGTCCTCCGGGACAAAGCCTGCGAAGTGGCTACTTCGATGGGATGTCCCAACTGCGGTACGCCGCGTGTTGCTAGCGTCCTGCTCGGCTAACGGCACCCCCACCCAGAGTGGGAGGCTTCCTGTCAGAGCGGTACCCACGTTTTCGCTGGACCGGTGAGTACCATGCTACCCCCCTGTCTATGGCATTTTCTGTCGGGTTGTGTATGTGGGGCCTCTGTTATGGGGATGGCAGTCTATGTGGAGTCTGTGATGTCCCCCTCATGTCTGTCAGTATGTCCCGTGTGTCCCTTCACGGTCCCTGCGGGGGCGCTAAAGCGGTTCTGCCACGGTGTGGGGGGGGTTGTGGGGGTCCCTTGTGATACTTGTGCAACAGTTTGGGGGTACAGACATGTTTGTGGGGGCCGCATCGGTTTAAAACCGCGGGGCCGCCATTTCAGGTGTGGGCAGGCTGTTTGGCCTCATTGTGAGGGCAGCAGCATTTTTCTGTAATGCTTTGGCGCCCTTTCGGGCGCCATCTTTAGTGTGGGCAATGTGTTTCGTCGTGCTCGGCGGCCATTTTCTCGGAGCCTCCCCCATAGACTTACGTTGGCAACCATTTTCTTGTGGCTCAGACCTATGTTCGGCCTCTAGTGGCGTGACATCATTTCCTCTTTCCAAGCACACAGATCGAGCTGGCAGCGTGGGTACAGTATAGACACACTTCTGGGGGCTTTTTTGCTATTTTTTCTGGTTTATATCTCTGCTGGCAGTTATTATCTTTCAGTGCTTAGTAGCACAGGCTAGTCACTCATTGCGGTGCATTGCGGTGGTAACCGCCGCTATCGCTGATTTAAAGGGCCAGCGCCATTTAATCTATAAGTGTTTCTGATGGAGTCCCAGGATATCAAATTCCCCCCAGCTCTGGTGGAGGGTTCAGGTACTCCTGAATCCTCTGCAATAGTCTCACTTACTGCTGCACTTACGACTTTAGCGTCCAAAGTGGATCTGTTGATGTCTGAGCGGGCTTCTAAGAAAAGGCCCAGGCTTTCTCAATCTTCTGATTCGGAGCTAGATATGGTAGCCACGGACAGTGTACCCCCTTAGGGGTCTCAGTCCTCTCAGTCGGATGGGGAGAGGGGGTGGAGGATTCCCCCTCCGGGTCGGCCAGAAAACGCGCTGCAATGTCTCCGCTCATTAGCTCTGTTAAAGACACGCTACATTTAGAAGATGAGCCCCACCTGCCGGGTAAGCGCTATTCCTTTGGGACCCGCAAAACCCAGAAGTCGGTTCAGGTGTTTCCCTGTCCCGCTGAGTTTCACGAAACAGTGAATGAACAATGGCGCAATTTAAAGCGCAAATTTTGTGGTGCCTAAGCGGTTTCAGTACCGTTATCCCTTTGCGTCTCCGGTGGATTCGTGCTGGACTGTGGCCCCTTAGGTGGGCCACACGGTGTCCAGGTTAAATAAAGCCACTCTGATGCCCGCGGAGGATTCTCCGGTGTTTAAGGACCCGGCGGATAGGTGGGTGGAGTCTCTTACCCGCCACTCCTATCTGGTGGCAGGTTCCTTGATGAAACCAGTGTTCGCCTCAGTAATGGTCTCTCAGGCTGTGGTGGAGTGGACTAAGGTGCTGAGACGCACCCTTGTGGCTGATTCCGCCCCTCCTGCTAATCTGGAGATGGTGGACCAAATTATTCAGGCTGTTTTATACCTGTGTGATGCGGCCTTGGATGAGGCCCCTTTAGTCTCACGCTCATCTGCAGTCGCAGTGACGATCCGTCGCATCGTGTGGTTAAAAAGCTGGTCGGCCGACCAGTCTTCCAAGAAGATGGTATCTGACATCCCTTATGCAGGGAATCACCTTTTTGGGGACTCCCTGGACGAATTGGTGAAGGGGGTCACTGGGGGTAAAAGCACACTGCTGCCCCAGGTGTCCAGGGGCAAGTCTTTCCGTGCTAAGCGGAGCCCTTCCTTTAAACCTAACCAGGGGTCCTTTCGTGCCTTCAAGACAAGGGCAAATCCTTCAAGGCCTCTGGCCAGAAGAAGCCTTGGGTGGGCAAGTCAAAAGCCGCTCACACTGGCACGGCGGCCCAGTCCGCCTCGACCGGAGGGGGCGCCCTCACCCGTTCCAGGGGTGGGGGGACGTCTGCGCTGTTTTCCCGAACCTGGCCAAGATTCAGGACAGATGGGTTCAGGAACTCATTCGGTCAGAGTACAAGATCGAATTTCGATTACGCCCAGCAGACAGATTCTTTCCCTCAAATCTTCATTTGACCCCAGATCGTTTCCGAGATCTCCATTGGGCGGTTCAGGATCTCCTCGCACAGGGGGTGATCTTCCCGGTGCCACATCGGGACAAGTTTTGTGGTTTTTACTCGAATCGGTTCACGGTGCCAAGAAAGGAGGGAAAGGTGCGTCCAATTCTGGACGTAAAGTTTCTGAACCGCTTTGTGTGGGTTCAAAAGTTCCACATGGAATCCCTCAGATCGGTGGTGGCCTCCCTGAGTCCAGGAGATTTTCTGCCTTCCATCGACCTCAAGGATGCGTATTTACACATTCCCATTTACGTAGGTCATCGGAGGTACCTCCGATTCGCAATCGCGTAGGAGCACTATCCGTTCGTGGTATTGCCTTTTGGTCTCGCTTCGGCTCCAAGGGTGTTTACCAAAGTGTTGGCTCCTGTCCTGGCCCTGTTGCGGGCGCAGGGGATTGCAATCCTTGGGTATCTGGACGATCTCCTGTTAAGGTTGAGTTCCAGTCCTGCTCTGTTGCATGACCTGTCAACCACGGTTCAGATGCTCCAGGAGTTCGGGTGGACCATCAATTTTCAGAAGTTGACATTGTCATCTCCTGTTCGCCTCCCTTACCTGGGGATGGTTCTGGACTCCGCCCAGGCAAAAGTCTTCCTGCTGGAGGACAAACTCCGGACTCTGCAGAACAAGGTCAGGTCCCTCAGGGACAACGAGTCCTCATCGCTCAGGACCTGCATGCGGTCCCTGGGATTGATGGTGTCAGCCTTCGAGGCGATACCATTTGCACAGTTGCACACATGATCTCTGCAAGCGGAGATTCTGGCCAGGTGGGACAGACGTCCTTATTTCTTGGAAAGGAGGATCTCTTTGAGCCACCAAGTCAGATCGGATCTTCTGTGGTGGCTCCATTCTCCGGCTCTGACGGAAGGGAAATCCTTCCGGCCGTTGTTATGGACGGTGGTCACCACGGACGCCAGCCTGTCGGGCTGGGGTGGCGTTCTGGGCAATTTGTCTGCTCAGGGCACTTGGTCGGAGGAGGAATCCTACCTACCGATAAATGTCTTGGAACTGCGAGCGATCATACTATGTTTGCTCCGTTGGTTGGATCATCTTTGGGGCCGCCCTGTGCGTGTGCAGACGGACAACGCAACTGCGGTGGCTTACATGAATCACTAAGGGGGCACCAGGAGTGTCCGGGCGGCCAAGGAAGTGGCCGAGATTCTGTCCTGGGCCGAGACGCAGGTCTCTGCGATTTCGGCAGTTCACATTCCTGGTGTGGAGAACTGGCAGGCCGACTATGTGAGCCGTCAGACCCTGGACCAGGGGGAATGGTCCCTACAAGTTCGTGGCAAGAACACGCGACCCTCTGGCAGAGGCCTCGGACACGTCGGTAGTGCCTTGGAATCGGTATCGCCTGAATTATGCCTCCCCCCCCCCCCCCCCCCCCCCCGATTCAGTTGTTGTCCAGGTTCCTTCGCAGGTTGGTCACGGAACCGAGGTTGGTGATTCTAGTGACCCCAGACTGGCCACGCCGGTCTTGGTACGCGGACATCATGCAACTGGTCGTCGAGCCTCCCTGGCGGCTCCCGTTACGAGACGATCTGCTGTCTCAGGGGCCGATCTTCCATCCTGCTTTACAGACGCTGGCTTTAACGGCATGGCTGTTGAAAGCCAGGTCTTTAGAGATCGGGGTCTCTCGTCGGTGGTCATTCCTACCCTGCTCAAGGCTAGGAAGGCCTCATCCGGTAAGATTTATTATCGTACCTGGAGGGCTTATTTCGCCTGGTGTTAATCTCAGGGTTTCCATCCTCGCTCCTTTTCGGTGGCGAAGGTGTTAGCCTTCCTGCAATCTGGTGTGGGCCAGCATCTTGCGCTGACCACTATTAAGGGTCAGTTATCTGCGCTGGCCATTCTTTTCCAGCGCCCATTGGCGTCAAATTCCTTTATCCGCACCTTTATTCAAGGGGTGCATCATCTGGCTCCCCCTAGGAGGGCACCCTTGCCTCCTTGGGACTTGAATTTGATTCTGTCCTTTTTGCAATGTCCTCCATTTGAGAACATCCGGGAGATTCCTCTGCCTGCGCTGTCACGGAAGGTCGCCTTTCTGGTGACGATCACATCTGCTTGCAGAGTGTCAGAGTTGGCGGCCCTGTCTTGCCGTTCCCCCTACCTGGTTGTTTATAGGGATAAGGTGGTCTTGCGACCTCCTCAATCTTTCCTTCCAAAGGTGGTGTCAGATTTTCATCTCAACGAGGACATTGTCTTGCCTTCGCTGTGTGCGAATCCTAAGCATCCTTAAGAGCTTGACTTGCATTCCTCGGATGTAGTCCGGGCGATCGGGGTGTACCTGTCGTCTACTGAATCCTTCAGAAAGTCGGATTCTCTTTTTGTCCTTCCTGAGGGACCTCGGAAGGGTATGGCTGCGTCTGCGGCAACCATTTCTAAATGGATCAGACAGACGATTGTACAGGCTTATTCGCTTAGGGAACAGGTTCCGCCCTTCCCTGTCACGGCGCACTCTACCAGAGAGGCGAGTGCGTCTTGGGCCTTCCGCCATCAGGTGTCGGTGTCCCAGGTGTGCAAAGCGGCGACCTGGTCGTCCGTGCACACCTTTACAAAATTTTACAAACTTGATGTTTTGGCATCGGCAGATGCCTCCTTTGGCCGCAAAGTTCTGAGTGCGGCGGGGCCTTAGGGGAGACATGGCGTTTTTTTTTTTTTTTTTCTTCGCCTGTCCCCTCCTGTTGGGGTTTTTTTACCCCTTGGTTATGTTGCTTTCCTGGGTTTGTTTTCTCCTGTTGAGCTTTCCTGTTACCCAGTGTTTTACCTTTCTGGTTCAGATAAGGTTCTTTTCTCTGACCTGGGTGCTGCGTTGCCTTTTAGACGGTTACGTTTCCCACCCCTCACATCTACACTGCTTTGGGACATCCCAGTAGTGAAGACTGTATGAGTGGGGGCGGCGACTGTCAGAGGACGTAAGAGAAAATAGAATTTTTGTAAGAACTTACCGTAAAATTATTTTCTCGGAGTCCATTTTTGTGAATGTTTCTAATAAAATCTTCTGCCTAGCTTACTCCTGTGGATAAGACCAATACCCAGTAGTGATGACTGTATGAGTGGGCGTCGATTGTCAGAGGACTTTATAGCACAAAAAATAAAAATCGCACAGGTGATCAATTGCCACCAAAAGAAAGCTCTATTTGTAGGAAAAAAAGGGCATCAATTTTATCTGGGTACACCGTCGCACGACCACGCAATTGTCTGTTAAATTAACGCAGTGCCAAATCGCTGAATAGGGCCTGGTCATTAAGGGGGCAAATCCTTCCGGTCTTAAAGTGGTTAACTTACGGGAAGAATTTTTGTTTTTTTTTTACTATCGCTTTAATGTTGGTGCTATGGCCACTGCAGACATACTCTCCAGTATCTGCCAAATGAGGGTCAGTGCCTCATGCTTTGTATGCCCTTTAGGACATAGAAACCATATTAGATAATACCTGCAAGATAGGTGTCCCACACAGGGAGTTTAAAACAGGAACTTGACAGACCCACCCATAGGGGGGTAACTGCAAGTGGGTATCCCCTTATACTCCTGATGCATGTATACCATAGAACAAGAGGTTGCAGAACTTATAGCATACCATAATACACTGTATTACCAAAAGTATTAGGACGCCTGCCTTTACACCAGGGCTTGACTAGGACCCTACTAAAGAAGCCAGTTTTTCAAATCGGCTGCCTGGCGCCCAAAAAAGAAAAATGCAAGGAAGAGAAATAAAAGATAAAGGAATGGAGAGGGAGGTAGAGAAGGGGAGATAGAGGGGGGGGGGGAAAGGAGAGCGGGGAAGGGGGGTGAGAAAGAGGGGAGAGGGAGGGAGATAGAGGGAGTGAAACTGTGAAGAGTAAAAGTCTCAGGCAGATGTGTATATTTACAGTGAGGTCCTCTCAGCTCTATGGTGTATACAGAGGAATCCTCCAGAAGTTTGGCACACTCCTACCTCCACCTCCCTTACATACACCCAGAAAATGGGCTACTCTGCTCCCCCACACCTGGCCAATTAAAGGTAAACTGTGCCCCCCAACTATTTGTAGGGGTGCCCTTCCCTCAGCCACGGCAGGATAGGCTCAGTCTCCACCTCCCCCAGGGGCTGAAGAATCGGTGACACGCAGGCTGACTGGAGCAGTGGGATTGGGTGCGGCTGACGCATGAAATTCTGTGCAGCGCCCAAGCCCGACACCTCATTCCCCCTGCCCCCGCGCCTCACACACCGCTCAGCCTCTGACCTGCCACTCTTACCCGATGTCAGATACAGTGCCTTGCAAAAGTATTCGTCCCCCTTGAACTTTTCGACCTTTTTCCACATTTCAGGCTTCAAACATAAAGATATAAAACTGTAATTTTTTGTGAAGAATCAACAAGTGGGACACAATCATGAAGTGGAACGAAATGTATTGGATATTTCAAACTTTTTTAACAAATAAAAAACTGAAAAATTGGGCGTGCAAAATTATTCAGCCCCTTTACTTTCAGTGCAGCAAACTCTCTCCAGAAGTTCAGTGAGGATCTCTGAATGATCCAATGTTGACCTAAATGACTAATGATGATAACTAGAATCCACCTGTGTGTAATCATGTCTCCGTATAAATGCACCTGCACTGTGATGGTCTCAGAGATCCGTTTAAAGCGCAGAGAGCATCATGAAGAACAAGGAACACACCAGGCCGAGATACTGTTGTGGAGAAATTTAAAGCCGGATTTGGATACAAAAATTTCCCAAGCTTTAAACATCCCAAGGAGCACTGTGCAAGCGATAATATTGAAATGGAAGGAGTATCAGACCACTGCAAATCTACGAAGACCTGGCCGTCCCTCTAAACATTCAGCTCATACAAGGAGAAGACTGATCACAGATGCAGCCAAGAGGCCCATGATCACTCTGGATGAACTGCAGAGATCTCCAGCTGAGGTGGGAGACTCTATCCATAGGACAACAATCAGTCGTATACTGCACAAATCTGGCCTTTATGGAAGAGTGGCAAGAAGAAAGCCATTTCTTAAAGATATCCATAAAAAGTGTAGTTTAAAGTTTGCCACAAGCCACCTGGGAGACACACCAAACATGTGGAAGAAGGTGCTCTGGTCAGATGAAACCAAAATCGAACTTTGGCAACAATGCAAAACGTTATGTTTGGCCTAAAAGCAACACAGCTCATCACCCTGAACACACCATCTCCACTGCAAATATGGTGGTGGCAGCATCATGGTTTGGGCCTACTTTTCTTCAGCATGGACAGGGAAGATGGATGGAGCCAAATACAGTACCATTCTGGAAGAAAACCTGATGGAGTCTGCAAAAGACCTGAGACTGGGACGGAGATTTGTCTTAAAACAAAATAATGATACAAAACCTAAAGCAAAATCTACAATGGAATGGTTCACAAATAAACATATCTGGGTGTTAGAATGGCCAAGTCAAAGTCCAGACCTGAATCCAATCGAGAATCTGTGGAAAGAACTGAAAACTGCTGTTCACAAACGCTCTCCATCCAACCTCACTGAGCTCAAGCTGTTTTGCAAGGAGGAATGGGTAAAAATTTCAGTCTCTTGATGTGCAAAACTGATAGAGACATACACCAAGCGACTTACAGCTGTAATCGCAGCAAAAGGTGGTGCTACAAAGTATTAACTTAAGGGGGCTGAATAATTTTGCACGCCCAATTTTTTCTGCTTTTTATTTGTTAAAGTTTGAAATATACAATAAATTTCGTTCCACTTCATGATTGTGTCCCACTTGTTGATTCTTCACAAAAAATTACAGTTTTATATCTTTGTTTGAAGCCTGAAATGTGGCAAAAGGTCAAAGTTCGAGGGGGCCGAATACTTTCGCAAGGCACTGTAGATGTGTGCCGGGTGACCGCAACGAGGAGGGCTGGCAGTGGCAGAAGTTGAGCAGTGCATCCTCAGGATGTGCTGAAAGGGGAGAAGAGGCAGCCAGTTCTGATTGGTCAGCTTCCTCCACGTGACGGTGCTGACCAATTAGAATGCCTCTTGTCCGTACACTGAAAAGTATGGATAGGAGCCGCAGGGATTTCAAACCTCTGGATCAGCAAAGCGGCGTCTCAATGCCTGACAAAAGACGTCTGAAATCCTAGGTGCCCGGACTTTTTCTAGTCGCCAATGCGACCTGGCGCCTGGGATTTGTCGAGCCCTACTTTACACGCACATTAACTTAGTCTGTAGGGTTCAATATTGAGCTGGCCCACCCTTTGCAGCTATAACAGTTTCAACTCTTCTAGGAAGGCTGTCCGTAAGGTATTGGAGTGTGTCTATGGGAATGTTTGACCATTTTTCCAGAAGCGCATTTGTGAGGTCAGGCAATAATGTGGATGAGAAGGCCTAGCTCACAGTCTCCGCTCTAATTCATCGCGAATGTGTTCTATCAGGTTGAGGTCAGGACTTTATGCAGGCCAGTCAAGTTCCTCCACCCCAAAATCGCTCATCTATGTCTTTATGGACCTTGCTTGGTTTTGTTTTGTTTTTTTCTTGCATGTCCCCCTCAGATCTACAGCGATTGCCCTTTTAGTGTGCACTGAAATTTGCCTTTAGTAAATCAACCTCATTGTCCTTTAGAACAACCACTTTTCACAATGCGGTAATAAATTACTTTGCATGGCACTCAGATATCTGTCCCTACGATGACGAGGCTGGTTCCCACTCTTTCCCTGGAAGGTGCTGATGTTGAGTGCCACAACTGTTTATCACAGTGGTGATGAATCATTCCAGTGTGACGCAACAACAATGAGGGGCAGACACAAGACTGGGGTCAGCTAGATGGTCGAGAGAAATTTGCAATTACCAGACACTTTTGCTATTGCATAGGTGGTGGGGAGATCATGTGACAATGGGTTTAGGTACATTTTTCTATGTTTTTAGGGGTTTAAGAACAAAAAAAGAAATACACTCAATGAATGAGCACAGGCTTCTTGGGAATAGGGTTTTAAAAAAAAAAAAAAACTAGGATATGTTTAAGGCCTGCTTAGAAAGGGCCTAAAGAAAATAGATAAAAAAAGCTGCCTCCGCGAATGCTGAGTATAATATTTGCTTTACTAGGGGATGATTCTTCCTGCAGCCATTCTGTGTTCCTCCACTGTCTGGCATTCCAACATTATTATATACAAAGCAGTACCTAAAGTGACCAGCATTGCACGTGAGGCAAGAGGGGTGGCAAGAGTTTGCAAAGAAGAGCGATTTCAGAGGACTGATCATCACAACTGGAATCGAAGGGGAGGAAAATTGGGGGCTGTTGACTGAAGCTTTAGTTTAGCTAAAACATTTTTTTTTTAAAATCCCTAAAGCTTTATTGACCTAACCTTCCTGTAATAAAGTACAGTATGTCCCACGTTGTGCAGAAGCTAGATCTTCTAGAAATATTTTGAGCAAAGGATAGCCTCTTCCTGCTGCTGAACTTCTGGTGCTTTGATGGTTAGGTTTTGGCGGCACAGACTTTCAGTTAGACAGCTGGAGGAAGTCATAGGTGTGCGCAGCCTATTGCATTAGGGTGTGCACCCCAAAGCTCAAACACAGACATGTGTATATACTGATGGTGTTAGTAGGTTAGAGATCGGTGTCTGTAGTTTTACTGTTATTTTTTATTGTTTTTTTACAATTTTATTTATTTTTTGTTAGCCTAGTAAGGGAGCTTTGGAGAAATAAATATCAGGGGTCTAAACAGGGGGAATCTGCACCACAGTGGGTGATTAGGGTGTGCCCAGGCACCCCTGGAACACCCTGTGCGCACACCTATGGAGGAAGTGTTAATGGACAAACATTAGCACCATGTCACCCTAAATATGTTTGTGCAAAAGGAGGAGTTAGCCTTTTTAAATTCTGCTCTAGCAGAATCATTTATTTATGCCCAGATTAAAGTTTGGCAAAGACTGATCCAAATTCGACTGCTTTAGTAAGGTGTCTCCCTGGTTTTCTGCTCCTGGGGAGTCGCAGGTGGCACATACAGCCGGCCATAGAACTGAATGGCTTTACATGATTTGCTCCATTTTTATGCTGATGCATCTGTGTTTACCCATGTATGGTGTATTTCCTGAACATGAAACCTTTGTAAAAGTGCATTGGCATTTGTACGAGTACAAGCTTGTACAGCCATTCATTTCTATGTCTGGCTGTACGTGCCACCCATAGATCCTCAGGCACAGAAAACTGCTAGGAGTTTTACATTAGAGCTTCCTTTAGCTTGCAAACCTCCGTTGGCAAGTACCTTTTTATAGCAGGACTACATTTTCCTATCCTGTTTAGTCAAGAACGCTGCATGTGATCTGTTATGACACCAGCCATTTCATGGTTTGAACACAAGCATGTGTGTCAGTAAGCAGTCCTGGCAGGCCGGAAATATAAATGTTTTTTCTTTTAAACTGTTAAATTAATGGGTTTAGTTTCATTTTAAAGTAGAACTAAAGCCCCATGTGTACACACGGGGTGGGCTTCATTGGGAATCTGTCTGCTAAACCCTGCTGAGCAGGCGAATGGCTGGTCTGTGTGCGCTCCGCTTATTCAGAGACACAGTCCGCTGTCCTCTATGGGCAGTTAAATGTAAATGGACCGCCTGTCCATTTACACCCAACTGCCATCCAATCCACCAGACGGATGGGGAACAGATCCCCGTGCATCTTTTTTTAGCGGACAGGTTCAGATGTTAGTGTTTGTCAAAGGGCACGTCTGTTGACACCCGCGGCTCCATAGAGGAGACTGGAGGGTCCGATTGGGTCAACCTGAAAAACTGACTGTGTGAAAGGGCCCTTAGGCTTCTTTCACACGGGTGTTCCGTATGTCCGTATATCACCCCATCCGTTTGTGGATGATATACAGGCATAATGCATGTCAGTGGGATTGCGGATATCAGCGGATTACTATACGCTGAAATCCGATTTGCGTCCTTTCAGTTCTGTTCCGTTTTTTGGAACGAAAAAGAACATTATTTTTCTTCTGTTTAAAGAACGTAAAGGACACAAAATCGGATGCCAGCGGTGTCATCCGCTGACATCCGCAATCCCATAGACATACATTATGTCCGTATATCATCCGCAAACGGATGGGATGATATGCGGACATATGGACCGGATGACACAAGTGTCATCCGTGTCCGTAAAAAAAAAAAGTTACCGAACAGACAAAAAAAAAAAAACGAAATGCCCGTGTGAAAGAGGCCTCACTCACTGCTAGCAGGCAATTTTTTTTTTTCTTTTGCGGAACACACACATACAGGGGCATATTTACTAAAGCTAGAGTGGGCAAAATTAGTCACAATTCTGCAGAGAAACCAATTGGCTTCCAGGTTGTATTGGTAAAGCTTAATTAACTGTTCTGCACTGCTCACTAGAGCTATACTGCGGCAAAGTGGCTCGATAACGTCTGGCGACGTAGACCTATGTCACCAGACATTCCCCTCTCTCTTGGCGGCACGCTCCCGCTGTATTCAGTCACAGCGGGAGTCAGGCCAGGGGAGGAGCGGCGGCGATCGCCGCTGCTCTTCCCCGATCGTTGGGGAATCGAGTGTGGAGATCCGCCCGCTTGTGTAAACACAAGCGGGCGGATCTCCTAAGTGGCAGGCAGGATCAGATTGCAATATTCAGCATAGCTGAACCTGCGATCTGTCCTTGTGTCACATAGTCCCCTCCCCCCACACACGTCAGTAAGCACCAGGCATACTTTAACCCCTTGATCACCAATAAAAATTAACCCCTTCCCTGCCAGTGTCATTTTTACAGTAACAGCGCATATTTATAGCACTGATTACTGTGGTAATGTCACTGGTACCCCCAAAAGTGTCAAAAATGTCAGTCAAGGGTCCGATCTGTCTGCCGCAATGTCGCAGTCCCGCAAAAAAATCGCAGATCGCCGCCATTACTCGTTAAAAAAAAAAAAACACCAAAAATGACAAATCTTTCCCTTAGTTGGTAAACGCAATAACTTTTGCGCAAACCAATCAAAATACGCTTATTGCGATTTTTTTTTTTTTTTACCAAACATAGGTAGCAGAAAACAAATTGGCCAAAAATTTAAAAAAATTTTGATTTTTAAATTTTTTTGGGGGGAATTTCATATAAAAAAATGTGAAAAATATTGTTATTTTTTCAAAATTTACGCTGTTTTTTTGTTTATAGCGCAAAAAGTAAAAATCGCACAGGTGATCAAATACCACCGTTTAGGTACGGCATCGCACGACCCCGCAATTGTCAGTTAAAGTCGCACAGTGCCGAATCGCAAAAAGTGGCCCAGACGTAAGACAGCAAAATCCTCCGGTGGTAAAGTGGTTAAACAAAAAAAGTTAGAAGCTGATTGGTTTCTCTGCACAAATATGACTAATATTGCCCATTCTAGCTTTAGTAAATAATTCCCACAATGTCTCTTCTGCAATATACACCTACCTGCTTGCTCTCAGTTGTTTTCATCATGTAAAGTGGCCTGCACATGCACGAGTGACGTCATCCTGCCCTGGCCAATGAAGATGGCCGAAGAACGGCACAGAGAAGAAGATGCTGGTGCTGGCAAGGGACTGTTGGAGGAAAGGTCAGTTCTGATCCCTTTAGTTCCACTTCAAGAATTTGTACCAAACCCAGTAACTGTCAATTTTGTATAGCCTGTATGTAACGGTGAAGAAAATATAAATAAACACTTGAAATGAGAAAAGGAATTCATATGCTTAATATGATGAGGGCCAGTTCACACCACATGCAGTCCAGTGCGTTTTTTTTTCTGCATCAAAAACGCATGGAAAGTAGGTTATATTGTTTCCAATGGCATAGTTCACACCAGTGCGGTCAGTTCCAGAAAAAAAAGTGCACCGGATCCCAGTACAGAGGAAAAAAAAAAAAAAAGCATCTGGAAGGCACCTGGAAACACATCAAAAAGGTACTTGGAACGTGCCAAAAAACGCTAATTCAAAAACACTTATGGAACGGATCTGCAGTGCATTTTTGTGGTGTGAACCAGTCCTTACTGCAGATATTAATCCCATACAGTTACCAGAATACTATTATTTTTTGCTACAGTGCAATCTTTGGTAAAGCCATCATCCTTTAGGCCCCTTTGGCTTCTTTCACACGGCCGCTCCGCTGCTTTAGTCCGCTGCGGGACTTTTTTTTTTTTTTTTCACAGAGCGGAAGACATTTGTGTCATCCGCTCCGTGTGCCCGCATATCATCTCATCGTTTGCGGATGATATGCGGACATAATGTATGTCTATGGGGATTGCGGATGTCAGCGGATGACACCGCTGACATCCGATTTTCCTTCCTTTCAGTTTTTTTACACGGATGAAAAAATTGGGTTCTGTTCAGTTCCAAAAAACGGAACAGAACTGAAAGGAGGAAAATCGGATGTCAGCGGATGGTATTCCGCTAACATCCGCAGTGCCATTCACTTACATTATGTCCGCAAATCATCCGCAAAAAAATAGGATGATTTTCGGACACACGGAGCGGCCGTGTGAAAGGACCCATACGGTCCGTTTGTCCGTTTTTCATCCATCCGTTGACGAATGAAAAACGGACATCAATGCATCTCTATGTAAAAATGGATGACAACGGATGATCATCCGCTTCTGTCAATGTCTGTTTTTTGTAACGGATGAAAGCCCTATTTTTCATCCATTAAAAAAACGGATCGGACAAAAAACGGATGTAAACTGACAAACGGTCCGTTTTTCTTCCATTTTTGCATTGGTAGTGGATATAAAAAAAAGGATGAAAAAATGGATGAAAAACTGATACATTATGACATGACTTAACTCGTGAACTGAATGGACTGTATGTGTGAAAGGGGTCTTAGAAAAGTGTAAAAATGCATGCAGATACAACTACTGTAGAAAAAAAACATGTAAAAGTGTTAAAAAAAAATAAAAAAAAACCCAACTGCCTGTCAAAAATTGTATATTGACCGCACATTAAACCCAGAAGTGTGAATGGACTGATACAACAGTCTGTACCAGCCCTTGGCACACCTGTCCACACCTGCAGGGGTTAAGTTCTGTGTTTGTATGAGCTGCGGTCTGGATGCGTGTGAGAGACTGGATTCTCCTCTTACCTGGGGACAGGTAACCCGAGTGTGTGCCTCCCCTGTAGGTGTGCCCTCACCTGTCCCTCCCTATCAGGGAGACTGCACCAGTATTGTCAGTGTAACAATACTCTGGAAGCATCTAATGCTGAGGATTCCCCACAGGACTCTGGGCTATAAGGTAGGGTTATACGAGACGTTGCCAACCTGCTTGTTACACCTATCCGAGGGAAAGCTGTGCACCTCTCAGTATTATATAGACAGGTTCCTTTATACATCCCTGCTGAGATCTGAAAGTACAGTGATTGATTCTATACAGCAGATCCAGAGAGGCAGTGATATCACTTTATATATCATTACTAAAAGACCTTGTCTATATTCCCATACCAGTCTTCGGGACCTCTAATCTGTCATTTCCATATCTCTTGTTGGAATCTTTGTGCAGGTGATCTGTGTTTGATGTGCGCTTCATTTGAAGTATAAATAACTACCAGGGCTGTGCAGGTGCATGGAAATGTGGAAAACATGGCCTGTTATTGGTGTAGGAACAGGGGTAGCAGAGGTGCAGGTTGGATCCTGTAGAGCATCCACTTATGGTGTAGTGTTCTGAGATTTCTGCTATTCATGGTCACTGCAAGCCCATGGATCATGCTACCTACCTAGACATAGTCACATGCCCTCCTGCTAGCGTTATAGTGTTTTATTGTTAATGCTATGCATGGTCAACGCAGGTGCATGGGTCACGCTAATTGTCTAGGCATAGTGAATTATCCTCTTGCTGCTAGTATAGTGTTATATCATTATTGGCTTCTATGGATGGTCACTGAAAACCCATGGGTCATGCTATACACCTGGACATATTCAAATGCCCGCTTGCTGTTTGTAAAATGTTTTAACATTATTGCTATGCATGGTCAACGCAGGTCTCTGGGTCTTGCTACCTGTCTAGACATATTTAATTGTCCTCTTGCTGACGGTATGGTCTAATATCATGATTGCTATGGATGGTCACTGCAAGCCCATGGGTCATGCTACCCACCTAGACATAATCAACTGCGTTCCTGCTGGTTGTATAATCTTTTAATATTACTGTTATGCATTGTCAACGCAGTTCCATGGGTCTTGCTACCTGTCTAGACATATTTAATTGTCCTCTTGCTGACGGTATGGTCTAATATCATGATTGCTATGGATGGTCACTGCAAGCCCATGGGTCATGCTACCCACCTAGACATATTCAAATGCCCTCTTGCTAGTGGCATAGCGTTAAAAAAAAAAAATGACTGCTGCAATGTCACTGCAAGCCCATGGGTCATGCTGCCCACTTGGATATATTCAAATGCCCTCCTGCTGGTTGTATAATCTAACATTACTGATATGCATGGTCAACGCAGTTCCATGGGTCTTGCTACCTGTCTAGGCATATTAATTTCTCCTCTTTCTGACAGCATAGTGTTATATCATTGCTGAATTCTTTGGATGGTCACTACAAACGCATGAGTCATGCTACAAGGGTTGCCACCCGTCCGGGATTCACCCAGACAGTTTGGGTTTTGAATCTTGTCTGGATTTCGGTCCACCTGGAACCCGGACACATTAGACAGGAATGTTGCTCCGAATAGGGTCTGACGGGAGGGTGAGGGGGCACAATGTGTGCCGCATTACTATTTTCTTTGGAGTGCCCAATGGTGTCCCGGGTCTGTTACAATCCTATAGTGTATAAAAATAAATAAATTGCTGTGCGCCGCTAAAGTGTTTGGTTTTGACTTGAAGAAAAAGTGGCAACCCACATGCCACCCACCTAGACTTATTCCAAGGTCCTCTTGCTCGTTGTGTAATGTTATATTATTACTGCTATGCATTGTCACTGCATGCTCATGAGTCATGGTAACCGCCTATACGTTTACCCTTTTCATTGCTATCTACTGAGCAAGGTTAAAGCATAACTAAAGGTAAAGCTTTTTTTTCTTTCGTTTTTGATAGTCGAGACGGAATTGAACCCCTGTCAGATTTTATTGCTGCCTGTACCCCCAGTTAAGGAGAGTCACCCTCTCTATTTGTCCTGTTACCATTATCATTGAAAGGAATCCCAAATTTTGGGTTGTCCCCAGAAAAGTAATAGAGGGGAAATCTTCCAATGGGGACACCAGTTCTGGTGACTTAGGGGTTCCCAAGGAATTCCCTTCATTTGAAGGGATTTCTTATCACTTCCTGTTTGGCTATGTAACAGGAAGTAAAGGAAAATCTCTACAATGGGACACAGATGGCGGAAAAAATCTGACATGGGCTATAACCCTCCTTACTCTATCTAAAATGAAAAACAAAAGTGTTTCTTATAGTTCTACTTTAAGTTTAAATAGTTTGTATTGTTCTAGGTAGAAGGGTTTCTAAGAGTTGGGGGGGTTCTAAATCCTGGTAGACACGATCAGATTATCAGACCAATATTTGTCCATTTTTATGTTGCATGCTGGTCTCATATCGAAAGTGAAGAGACTACTCAGCATACAAAAATTTTCACACAATAGAATACAACTTCAGAAATGATGTACTGAGTTGAATTGTTTGGTAATGTATTATTTTGTTTCCGAGCATGCAAAGTCTTGCTCTTACATTTTTTTGGACAAAAACTGTGCTAATTAAACGAAAATCGGACATTATGTTCATGTACAATAAAAATGTATAGCCTACACCTTCAGCCTGGGTTTACACTATCGCAATTCAGAAATCAGCGCAATTCCAGTGCGGGTTCCCACATCGCATCTCCCTCACAGGCAGTTCACACTGCCCTCTGTGAACTGCTGTGGGTGTCCATACAAAGTTAATAACGCCCCCAGATCAGTTCACAGGTCACAGCTTGAGCTGTGTATTCAGAGAGGATTCGGATCGCATGGGTGTGAATAACCATGCGATCCGATTCCAGTGCGGGGGAAAAAAAAGGTTCCTGCAGCATTTTTCGTGCAAATGCAATGTGAGTTCAGCCATACAAACTCCAATGCATTGCGAATCACATGCGATGTCTGTGTTTGAAATAGTGTGAACCCAGGCTCAGTGTTTGTTATCTGAAAAGTCAAAATCTGCTGTCGAAATTGCTATACTAACGATCAGAAAATCGGCCGATTGTTTGTCGTAAGAAATTTTACTTCCGATTTTCTTATCGTGTGTACGGGCCTTTAGACTGATTGAAGAAGATCTCCAGCCAAAATTTTATTTAGTTGTAGATAGAGTAGGGAAGGAATTTTATTAGATTTTTCCTTCCTTTCTGTGTTAAAGAGGAAGTAAACCCTCCTCTGCAACGTTTACCTATAGGTAAGTCTATGATAAGGCTTACCTATAGGTACTGTAAATATCTCCTAAACCATGTACCGTTTAGGAGATATTTACCTTAAATGCAGCCGATGACATCACTGGCGCATGCGCTCTGAAGGAACGGCCGCTGGTGCCGTTCCTTCAGAGCCCCGTGCTGTGACCGTCGGCTCCCGCGTGCGTGACGTCACCGCGGCTCCGGCCAATCAAATGGGCCGGATGCCGCGATCCCGGAAGACGGGCGACGGAACATGTCGCCCGTCATACAGCTAAGCGGCCGGCACAGCGGGGGCTCGTTCTAAGGTAAGTATTTCATAATGAGCTAGTATGCGATGCATACCAGCTCATTATGTGTTTCTCTTTCAGGTTGAAAAAAATAAAATAAACAATGTTATGGGTTTACAACCTCTTTAAGTAACAGAAACTGTGAGGGTAGTGACAGTTGTCACTTGGACAGGAAGTGAGGAATATCTCCCAAAGGGGGGGGGGGGGTACAAAAAACAAGCTTGGTTTTGGTCTGCATTCTTCTCTAAAAACAATACACTTTCTGTGAGGCACTATCAGCCTGGCTAATTGACTTTTGTTTCAGTCATTGAACAGAGATGCTAAACCCCTTCCCTGAGATAGATGCTATCATTAGAATGGGAGTCTTCAAATCGGTATCTGAAACCTAGTCACAGAAATATGGGACAGCAAGCATGTAAAGACAACCATTGCTCAAATCTATAATAACTCCAAGGGTATGAATGGGTGAACACGTAGTATTTTCTTTCTGATGATTTATACTAGTCAGGTGCTGACAAGGGAATGCATGCTTTCCAAGCATGCAAACATTACCATGCAGATAAGTATTTGTGCATAGCATTTGGATGAAATGCAGAGTCTGTATAAGAGATTGGGAATGAGATCTGAGCCTTGTAGTTTTATGAACCAAGCAGCTCCCCTTTAGCTGCATTGAATTCACACCAGCAGCCACACTGATCACATGAGTGCTGGGAGTAAACCGTGCCAATTCTAGTGCATTGCACTGTTTACTTTTTTCTTTTTGTGTTTTTTTTTTTTTTTTGTTAGAATCTTATTGGAAAGTCACAAATGACATTTCATTAGTAGGGTTGAGCGGACACCTAGATGTCCGTGTTCGACGGGTTCGGCCGAACTTTAAAAAAAAGTCCGGGTCCGTGTCCCGGACTTTTACCGAACTTTTCCCGGACACCGAACCCCATTGAAGTCAATGGGGACCCGAACTTTAAGGCACTAAAATGGCTCTAAAACACCAAAGGAAAGGGCTAGAGTGCTGCAAATGGCAGCAAAACGTAATTAAGAGCATGGCAAGTGCTCTGCAAACAAATGTGGATAGGGAAATAACTTAAAACAACAAAAAAAAACAGAAAAATAAAACAATGTTCTTCTTCATCTCTGAAGGACGAGGCCCATATGGAGTAGGAGGGAGGTTGAGGTGGTGGTGGATGTGGCGGTGACATAGGCGTGCGCACAGGGTGTGCTGGGTGTGCCTGGGCACACCCTAATCACCTAGGGCACATAGCATTGCCAGTGAGGAGATGGGAAAGATCTCCCTGGGACCTGCTCTGCTCTATTTCTCCTTGCCTACAGGTACATGGCCCCGATACATTACTCTCCCTGCTGGCAAACACATGCATGTGTATTTCAACTTTGGGGTGCACACCTTAATGCAATAGGCTGCGCACACCTATGGGCGGTGTAGGTGGAAGCGGCGGTGGAGGAGGACCAGGGCCGGATTAACAGCATCATGGGCTTGGTGCTGAGGATTTTGAAGGGCCTTAAGGGCCGTGCCTTGCCATGCACCCAGAGGAGGAAGGGTGCAGCCATGCATGCCTAATTCAACATGGGATGCTGTCTCTGAAGCCCATAAACACATCCATGCATCGCCAACTGTCCCTCCTTGTCCGGCCTTCACGCTGTGTGGGGAGGTTCTGAGGGTGCTGCCTGGGGAAGCGAGCATAGAAGCCAGACTTCTGTGTTTACAAGTGACAGAAGAGCGGTAACAGTGAATATGGCCAACCCGGGGCCTATATAAAAGGTAGGGGCCTGGAGCTGCAGCTCCAATAGCCCCTACATTAATCTGGCCCTGAGGAGGAGGACGAGGTAGCCAACACTGCTTCTTTTCACAAATTTTAAATGAGGGTACACCCCAAAAGAGTGAGAAAGAGCAAAAATGGAACAATGGGTGGGTAAGGTCGGTATCCATTGCTATTCTGCATAAGGTACGGAAAAGTCCCGTGGGATCCATGCCTGGTTCATTTTAATGAACGTGAGCTTGTCCACATTGTCTCTGGACAGGCGGCTGCGCTTGTCTGTTATAACGCCCCCAGCCGTGCTAAATACCCGTTCAGATAATACACTGGCTGCAGGGCACGCCAGCACCTCCAAGGCGTAAAGGGCAAGCTCAGGCCATGTGCCCAATTTGGAGACCCAGAAGTTGAAGGGGGCAGACCCGTCATTCACTACATGTAGGCGTGTGCACACATACTGCTCCACCATGTTGGTAAAATGCTGCCTCCTGCTAAGACGTTCCATCTGAGCTGCTGGTGCTGCTGTTTGTTGTGGCGTGCTGACAAAGCTTTTCCACATTTCGGCCATGCTAACCCTGCCTTCTGAGGTGCTGGCGGTGCCCTGGTTGCGTTGGCGACCTCCTCCTCCTCCTCCTCTGCCTTGTGCTTCCACTGTGGCCCCGCTGTCAGATGGGAATGCCAGCAGCATGGCGTCTACCAGCGTGCGCTTGTACTCGCGCATCTTGCGATCGCGCTCCAGTGAGTGAATTAAGGACGGTACGTTGTCCTTGTAACGGGGATCCAGCAGCGTGGCCACCCAGTAATCAGCACAAGTTAGAATGTGGGCAACTCGGCGGTCGTTGTGGAGACACTGCAGCATGTAATCGCTCATGTGTGCCAGGCTGCCCAGAGGCAACGAAAGGCTGTCCTCTGTGGGAGGTGTATGGTCCGTGTCCTCTGTATCCCCCCAGCCACGCACCAGTGATGGCCATGAGCTGGCCTGGGTGCCACCCTGCTGTGAACATGGTTCCATCTCCTCCTCCAGCTCCTCCTCCTCCTCATCCTCCTCATCCTCCAGAACTGTGCCCCTGCTGGACAATTGCGTCCCTGGCGTTTGCGTGTGCAGGAACCCACCCTCGGAGCCCCTTGCGAATGACTGCCCTGAAAGCCTTGGAAATGTTACCTCTTCATCCTCCTCCTCCTCCTCATCCTGTGCCACATCCTCTTCCATCATCGCCCGAATTGTTTTTTCAAGGAGGCATAGAAGTGGGATAGTTAAGCTGAGAACGGCGTCATTGCCACTGGCCATGTTGGTGGAGTACTCAAAACAGCGCAACAAGGCACACAGGTCTCGCATGGAGGCCCAGTTATTGGTGGTGAAGTGGTGCTGTTCCGCAGAGCGACTCACGCGTGCGTGCTGCAGCTGAAACTCCACTATGGCCTGCTGCTGCTCGCACAGTCTTTCCAGCATGTGCAAGGTGGAGTTCCACCTTGTGGGCACGTCACATATGAGGCGGTGAGCGGGAAGGCCGAAGTTACGCTGCAGCGCTGCCAGGCGAGCAGCAGCAGGGTGAGAACGCCGAAAGTGCGCACAAACGGCCCGCACTTTCTGCAGCAGCTCTGACATATCGGGGTAGTTTTTAAGGAACCTCTGCACCACCAAATTCAGCACATGCGCCAGGCAAGGGATGTGCGTCAAACCGGCTAGGCCCAGAGCTGCTATGAGATTTCGCCCGTTATCGCACACCACCAGGCCGGGCTTGAGGCTCGCTGGCAGCAACCACTCATTTGTCTGCTGTTCCATGCTCCTCCACAACTCCTGCGCGGTGTGTGGTTTGTCCCCCAAACAGGCAAGTTGTAAAACTGCCTGCTGTCGTTTACCCCTGGCCGTGCTGAAGTTGGTGGTGAAGGTGTTACGCTGTCCGGATGAGGAGGCGGTAGAGGATGAGGAAGCGGAGTAGGAGGAGTTAGGAACAGGAGGCAAACTGAAGCGCCCTGCAATCCTCGGTGGTGGAAGGACATGCGCCAAATTGCTATCCGCCTCAGGCCCATCCGCCACTGCATTTACCCAGTGTGCCGTTAGGGAGATATAACGCCCCTGACCGTGCTTACTGGTCCACGTATCCGTAGTTAGGTGGACCTTGGCACAGATGGCGTTGCGCAGTGCACACCTGATTTTTTCCCCCACTTGGTTGTGCAGGGAAGGGATGGCTTGCCTGGAAAAGTAGTGGCGGCTGGGCACGACGTACTGTGGGACAGCCACCGACATAAGGTTTTTAAAACTGTGCGTCTCCACCAGACGGAATGACAGCATTTCAAAGGCCAATAATTTTGAAATGCTGGCATTCAGGGCCAGGGATCGCGGGTGGGTAGGGGGGTACTTCCTCTTCCTCTCAAGTGTTTGGGAGATGGAAAGCTGAACGCTTCCACGGGACATTGTGGAGATGGTTGTTGGTGACCCAGGTGGTGGTGTTGCTGACAGATCGTCTGTTTGCGGGGTGGCAGGTGCCGGTATCACTACAGATGTGGCTGGAGCGGCCGAGACTGCAGCAGAAGAGGAAGCAGGATGAGCCAGAGACGTTTCTTGGTTTTGAAGGTGTGTACTCCACTGCAGCTCGTGCTTTGCACTTAGATGCCTGATCATGCAGGTTGTGCTCAGGTTGAGAAGGTTCATGCCTCGCTTCAAGCTCTGATTGCACAGGGTGCAAACCACTCGTGTCCTGTCATCAGCACATTTTCTAAAGAACTTCCACGCTAGAGAACTCCTTTGAGCTGACTTTGGTGCGCTCGTTCCCTTGCTGCGTTGGGCAGTAGCGGGCGTAGTGTCTAGGGCACGGCCGCTCCGCTTCTGCACCCTGCTCCCTCTTCTGCTGTGCTGGTGGCTCTGTGCGACCACCGCCTCTTCCTCCAAACTACTCAGTTCACCTGCATGACGTTCATTCCATGTGGGGTCGAGGACCTCATCGTCCTCCACATCATCTTCCACCCAGTCTTCACCCCTGCCCTCCTTGTCGGTCTCCACAATGCTGAACGCCGCAGCAGTTGGCACCTGCGTTTCGTCATCATCGGAGACGTGCTGCGATGATCCTTGCATGTACTCATCTTGAGAAATAAGTGGTTGGGCATCGCTGCACTCAATCTCTTCCACTTCTGGGGCAGGGCTAGGTGGATGGCCCTGGGAAACCCTGCTGACAGAGTCCTCAAAAAGAATAAGAGACTGCTGTATGGCTTGGGGCTCAGACTGCTGGCCTGATTTGCAAGGGGGTGAGGTGAAAGACGGTTGGACATTGGCTGCAGGTGCCAACTCTGACCTTTCTGCAGTAGACTGGGTGGGAGACAATGTGAAGGAACTGGAGGCACTGTCAGCAGCAAACCAATCTACTATCGCCTCAACTTGTTCTGGCCTCATCACTTCTAGGGGCGTTTGATGCCCTACCAAATACTGATGCAGGTTCTGTCGCCTACTCACACTTGAGGAAGGTGTTTCACTTGTGCGTGTAGCTGGCACAGATCGACCATGTCCTCTCCTTGCAACAGGAGCTCTACCAGCAGCACCACGACCCAGGCCACGGCCCTTATTTGACGGTCTCCTCATATTTCTGTAATTTAAGATCTTGCCCTAGAAAGGTTTTTATTGAATAGCGGAATAGAAAATATGATCCAAAAAAAGTGTATGTATATCACACGTACACAACCACACTAGGCCCCAATTACTATTGTTTGTACCCCTAAAAGGCTAGATGAGGAGTAGGGGGGGTATGGAACAGGCAGCACCCTCAAACCTTCAGAAGTATGAGATGAACCCCAACAACTTGGAAAGGTGGATCTCTCTCACACGTACCGACACAGACTATCCCGCAATTCAATTGATCCTCAAAGGTTTTTATTGAATAGCGGAATAGGAAATATGATCAAAAAAAGTGTATGTATCTCGCACGTACACAACCACACTAGGCCCCAATTACTATTGTTTGTACCCCTAAAAGGCTAGATGAGGAGTAGGGGGGGTATGGAACAGGCAGCACCCTCAAACCTTCAGAAGTATGAGATGAACCCCAACAACTTGGAAAGGTGGATCTCTCTCACACGTACCGACACAGACTATCCCCCAATTTAACTGATCCCCAAAGGTTTTTGATTAAATAGCGGAATAGAAAATATGATCCCAAAAAAGTGTATGTATATCACACGTACACAACCACACTAGGCCCCAATTACTATTGTTTGTACCCCTAAAAGGCTAGGAGTAGGGGGAGTATGGAACAGGCAGCACCCTCAAACCTTCAGAAGTATGAGATGAACCCCAACAACTTGGAAAGGTGGATCTCTCTCACACGTACCAACACAGACTATCCCCCAATTTAACTGATCCCCAAAGGTTTTTGATTAAATAGCGGAATAGAAAATATGATCCCAAAAAAGTGTATGTATATCACACGTACACAACCACACTAGGCCCCAATTACTATTGTTTGTACCCCTAAAAGGCTAGGAGTAGGGGGAGTATGGAACAGGCAGCACCCTCAAACCTTCAGAAGTATGAGATGAACCTCAACAACTTGGAAAGGTGGATCTCTCTCACACGTACCAACACAGACTATCCCCCAATTTAACTGATCCCCAAAGGTTTTTGATTAAATAGCGGAATAGAAAATATGATCCCAAAAAAGTGTATGTATATCACACGTACACAACCACACTAGGCCCCAATTACTATTGTTTGTACCCCTAAAAGGCTAGGAGTAGGGGGGGTATGGAACAGGCAGCACCCTCAAACCTTCAGAAGTATGAGATGAACCCCAACAACTTGGAAAGGTGGATCTCTCTCACACGTACCAACACAGACTATCCCCCAATTTAACTGATCCCCAAAGGTTTTTGATTAAATAGCGGAATAGAAAATATGATCCCAAAAAAGTGTATGTATATCACACGTACACAACCACACTAGGCCCCAATTACTATTGTTTGTACCCCTAAAAGGCTAGGAGTAGGGGGAGTATGGAACAGGCAGCACCCTCAAACCTTCAGAAGTATGAGATGAACCCCAACAACTTGGAAAGGTGGATCTCTCTCACACGTACCAACACAGACTATCCCCCAATTTAACTGATCCCCAAAGGTTTTTGATTAAATAGCGGAATAGAAAATATGATCCCAAAAAAGTGTATGTATATCACACGTACACAACCACACTAGGCCCCAATTACTATTGTTTGTACCCCTAAAAGGCTAGGAGTAGGGGGAGTATGGAACAGGCAGCACCCTCAAACCTTCAGAAGTATGAGATGAACCTCAACAACTTGGAAAGGTGGATCTCTCTCACACGTACCAACACAGACTATCCCCCAATTTAACTGATCCCCAAAGGTTTTTGATTAAATAGCGGAATAGAAAATATGATCCCAAAAAAGTGTATGTATATCACACGTACACAACCACACTAGGCCCCAATTACTATTGTTTGTACCCCTAAAAGGCTAGGAGTAGGGGGAGTATGGAACAGGCAGCACCCTCAAACCTTCAGAAGTATGAGATGAACCCCAACAACTTGGAAAGGTGGATCTCTCTCACACGTACCAACACAGACTATCCCCCAATTTAACTGATCCCCAAAGGTTTTTGATTAAATAGCGGAATAGAAAATATGATCCCAAAAAAGTGTATGTATATCACACGTACACAACCACACTAGGCCCCAATTACTATTGTTTGTACCCCTAAAAGGCTAGGAGTAGGGGGAGTATGGAACAGGCAGCACCCTCAAACCTTCAGAAGTATGAGATGAACCCCAACAACTTGGAAAGGTGGATCTCTCTCACACGTACCAACACAGACTATCCCCCAATTTAACTGATCCCCAAAGGTTTTTGATTAAATAGCGGAATAGAAAATATGATCCCAAAAAAGTGTATGTATATCACACGTACACAACCACACTAGGCCCCAATTACTATTGTTTGTACCCCTAAAAGGCTAGGAGTAGGGGGAGTATGGAACAGGCAGCACCCTCAAACCTTCAGAAGTATGAGATGAACCTCAACAACTTGGAAAGGTGGATCTCTCTCACACGTACCAACACAGACTATCCCCCAATTTAACTGATCCCCAAAGGTTTTTGATTAAATAGCGGAATAGAAAATATGATCCCAAAAAAGTGTATGTATATCACACGTACACAACCACACTAGGCCCCAATTACTATTGTTTGTACCCCTAAAAGGCTAGGAGTAGGGGGAGTATGGAACAGGCAGCACCCTCAAACCTTCAGAAGTATGAGATGAACCCCAACAACTTGGAAAGGTGGATCTCTCTCACACGTACCAACACAGACTATCCCCCAATTTAACTGATCCCCAAAGGTTTTTGATTAAATAGCGGAATAGAAAATATGATCCCAAAAAAGTGTATGTATATCACACGTACACAACCACACTAGGCCCCAATTACTATTGTTTGTACCCCTAAAAGGCTAGGAGTAGGGGGGGTATGGAACAGGCAGCACCCTCAAACCTTCAGAAGTATGAGATGAACCCCAACAACTTGGAAAGGTGGATCTCTCTCACACGTACCAACACAGACTATCCCCCAATTTAACTGATCCCCAAAGGTTTTTGATTAAATAGCGGAATAGAAAATATGATCCCAAAAAAGTGTATGTATATCACACGTACACAACCACACTAGGCCCCAATTACTATTGTTTGTACCCCTAAAAGGCTAGGAGTAGGGGGAGTATGGAACAGGCAGCACCCTCAAACCTTCAGAAGTATGAGATGAACCCCAACAACTTGGAAAGGTGGATCTCTCTCACACGTACCAACACAGACTATCCCCCAATTTAACTGATCCCCAAAGGTTTTTGATTAAATAGCGGAATAGAAAATATGATCCCAAAAAAGTGTATGTATATCACACGTACACAACCACACTAGGCCCCAATTACTATTGTTTGTACCCCTAAAAGGCTAGATGAGGAGTAGGGGGAGTATGGAACAGGCAGCACCCTCAAACCTTCAGTATGAGATTGTGTTCACTGTACCCCACAAAGATTGAGTTCACTGCACCCCACAAAGATTGTGTTCACTGCACCCCACAAAGATTGTGTTCACTGCACCTCACAAAGATTGTGTTCACTGTACCCCCCAAAGATTGTGTTCACTGCACCCCACAAAGATTCTGTTCACTGTACCCCACAAAGATTGTGTTCACTGCACCCCAAAAAGATTGTGTTCACTGCACCCCAAAAAGGATGTTGTTCACTGCACCCCAAAAAGGATGTTGTTCACTCCACCCCAAAAAGATTGTGTTCACTGCACCCCACAAAGATTGTGTTCACTGCACCCCAAAAAGATTGTGTTCACTGCACCCCAAAAATGATTTTGTTCACTGCACCCCAAAAAGGATTTTGTTCACTGCACCCCAAAAAGGATGTTGTTCACTCCACCCCAAAAAGATTGTGTTCACTGCACCCCAAAAAGATTGTGTTCACTGCACCCCACAAAGGATTTTGTTCACTGCACCCCAAAAAGATTGTGTTCACTGCACCCCAAAAAGGATGTTGTTCACTGCACCCCAAAAAGGATTTTGTTCACTGCACCCCAAAAAGATTGTGTTCACTGCACCCCACAAAGGATTTTGTTCACTGCACCCCACAAAGATTGTGTTCACTGCACACCAAAAAGGATTGTGTTCACTGCACCCCAAAAAGATTTTGTTCACTGCACCCCAAAAAGATTGTGTTCACTGCAGCCCAAAAAGATTGTGTTCACTGCAGCCCAAAAAGATTGTGTTCACTGCAGCCCAAAAAGATTGTGTTCACTGCAGCCCAAAAAGATTGTGTTCACTGCAGCCCAAAAAGATTGTGTTCACTGCAGCTCACACACAGAAAAATGGATGTGGATCACTGACACCTGCCTATCTCCAATCCCACACCACACAGCAATATCGATTGTAGTTTGTAGAACACAGTTTCCCTAAAATTCAGCAGACTCTGTCCCTAACAGGATTGAGAAGAGATCGTAGATCAGGATTGAGTGCAGACCCTACCCCCCACACAGCAATATCGATTGTAGTTTGTAGAAGACACTGACCCTATATAATTCAGCAGACTCTATCCCTAAAATGCCTACAACTCGCCCTGCCTAAACACTCCGACCTGTCCCTCAATTCTATCCGGACACAAATGGTTTTTTCCTGCCTATCTTTCCCTAATCAGCAGCCAGCACGTTGATGTGTGCTCTGTCCCTGAATCTAAGCAGCATAATGACGCCGCTGCGGCTGCCTCGAACTTATAAAGACTTGGTCACATGCTTCAGACGGCCAATCACAGCTACTGAGACATTTGCAGGCATGGCTGGGATGGCTTAAGGCACACCAGTTAAACGATTGTTGATTGGCTGTTGAAAGCCCGCCATGAAAAGAGCGCCAAAGCATGCAAAACCCGGAAATAAAACGACCGAACACGGATTTTTACCCGAACATACAGTAAAGTGTCCGTGTCCGTGTTCGGGTACAAAAAATCCAATTATTCGGTACGAACACGAATAATACAGTCCGTGTTCGCTCAACACTATTCATTAGGTTCTATTAGCGTCAGCAGAGTGTGATGCAATGGATTGCGCCACACCATGGTGCACTGCACAATAACATAGAAGTGTGCATGGCAAGACGCCTGTCACTGCTCATCTGAACAAATCCTTCTGTCGTCTGATAAATGATGTCTTCCTGTGATTGGGTGTTTATCAATTTAAGCTCCAAAAGGTTTTACCCCCTTATGACCAGGCCAATTTTTGCAATAAGCCACTGCATTATTTTAACTGACAGATTGCACGGTCGTGCGACGCTGCACCCAAATAAAATTGATGTCCCCCAATAATAGAGCTTTCTTTTGGTGGTTTTTGATCACCTCTGCGGTTTCTGTTTTTTGCGCTATAAACAAAAAAAGAACCACAATTTAAAAAAAAAAAAAAAAAACAGAAAAATGTTTTTGTTTTCTGCTATAAAACATTCCCAAAATTAAAAAAATTAAACTTAAATCCCAA
Source organism: Pelophylax lessonae (assembly GCF_965119305.1). Taxonomy (NCBI): domain Eukaryota; kingdom Metazoa; phylum Chordata; class Amphibia; order Anura; family Ranidae; genus Pelophylax; species Pelophylax lessonae. Next base: position 78,067,053 of record NC_138774.1, read on the forward strand.
TACGTGTATATTAGTGTAATACGTGTATATTAGTGTAATACGTGTATATTGATTGGTTTGAGCAAAAGTTATCGCGTCTACAAACTATGGGATACATTTTTGGACTTTTTATTTTTTGTATTGTTTTTACTAGTAATGGCGGCGATCAGCCATTTTTAGCGGGACTGTGACATTGCGGTGCACAAATCTGACACTAAGTGACACTTTTTGGGGACCAGTGACACCAATACAGTGATCAAAAAAAAAAAAAAAAGCACTGTTAATGTATAAATAACACTGGCAGGGAAGGGTTTAACACTAGGGGCAATCGAGGGGTTCAGTGCTCCTAGGGAGTGCTTTCCAACTGTGGGGGCAGTGGATGTACTAGAGGAAAAGAGAGATCGGTGTTTCAGCTTGGCTCTCTCTTTTCCTGCCTGGCAGAACAGCCGCCTGCCTTTTTTTCATAGGCAGATCTCTGTTTTGTCATTCCTTTTAACGAATGGTGGGTCCAGGTGGCCATCGCGGCCGCCGGACCTGCTGATTAGAGCAGCGTTCCTGCAGCACGTGCGCGCCCCCAAAATCCCACGCACCAATTTCGACAGTAGCTGAGACACGGGGATTAAGACATCACACAGCGCCATTGTGGTAACTCTGTCAGAATACAATAGCTCAGCTGGGAGATCCCTGTACTAACATCAGATTGTTAGTACAGCAGCTCCTCCTGAGCTCTACTTTTTTTTTTTTTCTTTTTCGTTAAGTTAAAAAAAAAAAAACAATAGTGTGTACCAGGCTTTAGGTTGGCAGCTTGCTAAGCTCACAGTCTTTCCATTGTGCAGCTAATTATATCTGCTGTAAACGGAGTGGTTGTACAATATCACGTCGTGTTTATTTGTATTTACACCATCTCTATGGTAATCTGTCTTTTAGCTGCTAATTACGGTACAGGAAGAGCTGCAGGTTTATCCAGAGCAGTGATACAGTCAGGCATTCTAATGGATCTTTGTGTACCTCCTGCAACTCTCATCTCCTGTCTACAGCAGCTGTGACCTGCAATGCAAATATTTACCAGGCTTTCTGCTTTGATATCAAACAGTGATAGGAACCCCGGCTGGGCTGTGTTTACCTAACAGAGACATTATACACGCCATGAACATTGTATAAACTTTGCTATAAAGCGTTTGTTACCCCAACACTTCATATTTCTGATATATGCCTGCTGTACCATGTACTTGTATGAGAACCTTTCCTGCTCTCTTTGTATTGCTTCCTTTATGTGAGATCCCTGGTGATCCTGCCAGTCCCTCTGCTTTCCTATTAAAAACTGACCATACTAAGCAGGTGAGCACACTGTGGTCAATTCTCTAGCTGTGCTGGGAGCTCAGTGTGCTCTCCTCCAATGATCAGACTTGTCCTGACACGCCCCACCCACACAGCCATTGGGAAGCTCAGTGTGCTACTGCTTCTCCTCCCCCAGCTCTAATGGAGCTGAGAACAGAGGGAATGTGATCACTTATAAAAACAAAAAGGGGGAAAAAAAGGTATTTATAATGTTTTTTAAATCTATGCACAAATGTTTTGTCTTTCATAAATGGGTTGTGTTACAAGGCGATCATTTACAATCACTTTAACCACCTGCTGACCAACTGCTGTGTATTTACTCTGACAGTGTGGATCTATTGCGCAAAACGACGTGCCTGTACGTAGTTTCGGTCAATAGCCACTAGAGGGTGCCGCCGGAAGCACAATCGCGTCGTGATTGGCTAGCTGGGATGTCACTCAGTGGGTCAGGCGAACGCAATGTGCGCCAGACATCCGCGATCATCCTCGGGAGAGGCAGAATGGCGATCTGCCTATATAAACAAGGCAGATCGCCGTTCTGTAAGGGGACAAACGGAGATCTTGTGTTCCTGCTAAGCAGGAACCCAGAGCTCTGTCTCCCCCCCCCCCCAATCAGTGTAACCCCCTCCCCCCCCACAGTTAGTAAGCACCCCCTAGGGACACACTTAACACTTTGATCGCCCCTGATGTTAACCCCTTCCCTGCGAGTGTGATTTAGTGCAGTGACAGTGCATTTTTTTGGTATTGATCACTGTATTAGTGTCACAGGCCCCCAGAAGTGTCAGATGTCAAATTTGTCCGCCGCAATGTCGCAGTCCCCACTATAAGACGCTGATCACCGCAATTACTAGTAAAGGAAATAAATAAAAAAATTCTATAAAAATATTGCATATTGCATAAAATATTGCATTGCTTTAAGACGTGATAACTTTCGGACAAACCAACAAATATACACTTATTGGGATTTTTTTTGCCAACATTTTTTGGCAGAATACATATTGACCTAAATTGAAAAAAAAAATTCGATTTTTCTAATTTTTTTATTGGCTATGTTTTATAGCAGAAAGTAAAAAATTTTGGTTTTCTTTCAAAAATTGGCGCAAAAAAATAACCACAGAGGTAATCAAATGCCACCAAAAGAAAGATATATTTGTGGGGAATAAAGGACATACATTTTATTTGGGTACAGCGTCGCCCAACCGTCCAATTGTCAGTTAAAATAATGCAGTGCCGTATCGCAAAAAAATGGCCTGGTCATTAAGGGGGCAAATCCTTCCAGTCCAGAAGTGGTTAAGTAGGGTACACACTATGAGAGAATCGGAAGAAAAATTCTGTGTGAGAAGCGATCGTTTGAAGTTCGTACAGTGTGTACAGAACTGTCAACATCTGATTCAGAATTTCTAAAGGGACAAACTAGAAAACTTTTTCTCGGACTTGAACAAAACTAACAATTTTCGTTTAGCCCCGGTTCACACTTCTGCGAGTGCCGGGTTCGCATGTAATGTCGGAGCGCACTGCTCCGACATTACATGCGATCAGCTGTGCGGTGCGAGTTTAGCCATACAGTTTGTATGGCTAAATTCGCATCGCACCCGCAGCAAACACGCACAGGAGGCATTTTTGCAGCCGCATCAGGATCGGATCGCACAGCGGTTCACACTTGTGCGATCCGCTCCTGTGCGAACTGCACGATCGCACTGCGATATGCGATCAAACTGGGGGTGTCGTTAAGATTACATTGACACCCCCAGCGTATCGCATATGGCAGTGTGAACTGCCGGGGGTGCGTGTGCGATGCGGGAACAGGCTGCGAATTCGCAGCCTTCCCGCATCGCATAAATGTGAACCGAGCCTTAATGTGTACGGTTCTTTCTCTATCGCTCATTGACAGACGTAGTTTTCTTGATTCTCAAGAGCTGGGTTATGTTGTCTCCGCAGGAGTAGGACTAGGCAGAAAGACAAAACGTTCTGGCTCCACCTTAGGGGCAGTCCCTGAGGGTATATCCTCCCTCTCTCTGCTACAGGGAATCAGTTTTTTTCTGTCTAGTCAGGAGTAAGGACCTAAGTTCCTTGCTGGGATCTTTTAGTCCTGGCAAGACTTTTTTCTTTAAGAAAAAGACATTTTTTAGGTAGTTTTCTCCAGTGTTTTTTCCTGTGAGATCTTCAAGCAAAATGCCGGACTGGGCGACACTTGTGGTCACCCCAGCCGGCCTACGAGCGCGCGCAGACCATGGCATTGCGCTTGGTCGGCCGCGACACATTCAAGTAAGTATGCGGGGCCGGGCGACGGGTTGGATGTTGAGATCCAGTGGTCACCCCGGTTTCTGCCTACGAGCGCGTGCAGACCAGAGCTCCGCGCTGGGTCGGCCGCGACGGAGTCCCAGTGGAGGGACTGACCTTGCGAGTTAAAAGTCTCGCTTGGACGCCAGGAACCAGAGAGTCGAGGCGTCCGGAGTGGTCCACAAACCCCCACTCCGGTGGAGAGGGTATTGTGAAGAGAGGGTGCCTGTCGGTTCGGTATGGTGAGTAAACGCTCCCTTTTTTCCTCGTTATGAGGCAGTATGTATTATGGGCCCCTCCATATATGGTCAGTATATATCTGATACTTACAAGTCCCCCTTGTAATACAGCATGTGTTTGTGGGAAGTGGACTTGGTTTAAGAGCTAACACTCTACCCAGCAGACTGTAACATTACAGCAGACATAGGAGGTATAATCCTACCTTATGTGTAGTGTATCTCCTGTAGATCCATATATCGCCTCTTAGCAGAGATGCAGGTGGATGTGCTGGGATAACGATTTCGGCGGTCCGCCGCCATTTTGCCGTAGACCGAATGCATGTATGTCCTCAGGTCACGCCGGCCGCCATGTTTTTGGAGTCTTATGTCTCTTCTATGGGGGCGGCCATGTTTTGTGAGCCCAGCTACCTCGTGGAGAGCTGGGAACGCCGGAAGGCGTACACAGGGGGCGGAGCCACGTCCTTCTACCCGGGAAAAAGCAAACAGCTCCTTCCAGTCTGTGTAAGACAGACGCTGACTGCAGTTGGTTGGAAACTGCACTGCATCGGTTGGTGAGCCTTGGGGGTCCCTCTCTCTCTCTCTGTGGGATCGAGAAGCAGGTACTCTGAGGGGCGCTATTGCGCTAGGGGGAGACACACAAAAAAAAAAAAAGAAAAAGTTTTTTTGTTTTGCTGGCAAAGGTGTCCTGAATTAACATGGACCCTGCCACTCATGTATCTCCTCCGGATCCCCTCGAGGGGTCTGCGGGATCCTCCAGCACCCCATTGATAATTGAATCATTGTCAGCTATTTTGGAAACTTTTGTGTCCCGGGTGGAAGTGGCTTGTCAGGGACAGGGCGCAAGAAAGCGACCCCCGCCTAACCCCTTATTATCTGAAACCTCGGATTCAGACTCTGAGCCTATTTCTGCAGTTGCAGGTGCTTCATCTGGGATTGGTGTCTCGGGTCCTGTCTCTTCAGACAGTGAGGAGGATGTTTCGGCATCCGCCATAGCCCGAGAGGAAGCGTTGGTAAATGCACTCATTGTATCTGTTCAAGAAACCTTAAGGTTACAGGGTATTCCATCGGAAATAGCTGAAACTGAAATCCCTTTTGGGACTAAAAAACGCATCAAAGTGGCGAAGGTTTTTCCATTGCCCAAATGTTTTGGCAATCCAATCGAAGAAGAATGGCGTCTGCCAAAACGCACTTTTACTATTTCTAAACGCATTGACAGGCGTTATCCGTTTGAGGAAACCCTCATTAAAAAATGGACAGAACCACCTGTGGTGGATTCACCAATTGCTAGATTGAATAAAGCCACGGTTATTCCTTTAGAAGACGCTCCGTCTTTTAAAGATCCAGTGGATCGCAAGATAGAAGCTATGTCTCGCACCATGTTTTCCTTGATTGGATCAGCTTTCAGACCTATAATAGCTATTGGTCTGGTTTCGCAGGCTGTAACTGAATGGACCAAGTGGTTACGCCGGGACTTAGAAGAGGTCCCTCAGGCGGTATCAGATTTGTTGGAACAAATGATACAGGGGTTACAGTTTGTGTGTGATGCGGCGTTAGACGCCACTCCATTATTGGCGCGAGCATCAGTCTCAGCAGTGGTTCTCAGGCGTACACTGTGGCTAAAAGGTTGGTTAGCCGACCAAGGTTCCAAAAAAGCATTGGCTAATATCCCCTTTTCAGGAGAGCGTCTATTTGGAGCCAACTTAGATGAGATCATTAAGGATCTCACGGGTGGAAAGAGCACCTTTTTACCGCAAAATTTTAAAGGTAGAGGAACTCGTCAAAGACGAGGGCCTTCTTTTTCTGCTCACGAGGTTTTTTCGTCCCGCGGGTGAAAAAACTAAGTCCTCCAAAGCTCCTGCAGGAGGCGTCAGGGGTCGTTGGTCGGGCAAGCAAAAGCCCGCCCCCTCCAGATCATAAGGTCAGGGTACAAGATCGAGTTTCGATCTCTCCCACCGGCGCGATTCTTCCCTTCCAATATCCGACTATCCTCATATCGTTTGGAAGATCTGCGGAGAGCAGTCACAGATTTACTACAACAAGGAGTGGTAGTCCACGTTCCTTGGACAGAACGGTTTCAAGGGTTTTATTCAAACCTATTTACAATACCCAGGAAAGAGGGCAAAGTGCGTCCAATTCTGGACTTAAGGGCACTCAATTCCTTTCTCAACATAAGGAAATTCAAGATGGAATCCATTCGCACAGTAGCAGCCTTCCTGCATCCAGGGGATGTCCTAGCGTCCATAGACATCAAGGACGCCTATCTTCACATTACCATTTTCGCAGGACATCAGCGGTTTCTACGCTTTTCCGTAGAAGAGAACCACTATCAGTTTGTGGCGTTACCTTTCGGTCTCGCCACGGCTCCGCGGGTCTTCACAAAGGTGTTGGCCCCAATGTTGGCACTTCTGCGCCAAAGAGGCATATCGATCCTTGGTTACCTAGACGATCTTCTGCTTCATGCAGAGTCTCCTCAGACCTTGCTACAAAACATAGAAATTACTATGATTTCTTTACAGGAATTCGGGTGGCTGGTGAACCAGCAAAAGTCATTTCTGGTTCCCACCCAGAGGCTCGAATATCTGGGTCTAATTCTAGACACAGTCAGGACAAGAGTTTTTCTTCCGGTAGGGAAACTCCGAAAGATTCAATCAGCAGTCCAGTTGTTACTGTCCAACAGCTGGTCTTCCCTTCGGACTTGCATGAGGGTTCTGGGGTTGATGGTGGCTTCGTTCGAAGCAGTCCCATTTGCCCAGTCCCATACCCGAATTCTTCAGCAAGAGATTCTTCTCAGATGGAATCGGAATCCGGAATCCCTGGACAATCAGATCCGATTGAGCAAACAGACCAGAGAGTCTCTGGTCTGGTGGCTTCGGTCTCCAATGCTCAGCCAGGGAAAGTCATTTCTGCCAATATATTGGACGATAGTGACCACGGATGCCAGTCTATCCGGATGGGGAGGAATTCTCGGTCAGTTATCTGTCCAGGGACTTTGGTCCTCGGAAGAATCCAGGTTACCGATAAATGTATTGGAACTGAGAGCGATCAGACTTTGTCTGATTCACTGGACCGAGCAGCTCCAGGGCAGCCCAGTTCGGATCCAGTCGGACAATGCCACGGCCGTGGCTTATGTCAATCACCAGGGGGGCACCAAGAGTGTCCGAGCGGCCAAAGAAGTGGCTTGCATTCTTCGCTGGGCGGAACGATTTGTTCCAGCAATCTCTGCGGTGTTCATTCCGGGGGTGGAGAATTGGCAGGCAGATTATCTCAGCCGTCAGACTCTGGATCAGGGGGAATGGTCCCTCCATCCAGACGTTTTCCACCAGTTGTGCCTACGTTGGGGCACCCCGGATGTGGATCTGTTGGCATCACGATTCAACAGGAAAGTTCAGAGATTCGTGGCTCGCTCCCGCGATCCTCTAGCAGAAACTGCAGACGCACTGATCACCCCGTGGGGGCAATACCAGCTAATGTATGCCTTCCCTCCTCTCGCGTTACTGCCAAGACTTCTTCGCAGGATAGAGGAGGAAGGAATTCCAGTAATTCTGGTAGCTCCAGACTGGCCTCGTCGAGCTTGGTACGCCGACATGGTCAGACTGGTGGCGGACTTCCTCTCAGGGAGGATCTACTGTCTCAGGGACCGATCTTCCATCCTGCTTTACGATCGCTGGCTTTAACGGCCTGGCTATTGAGACCCAGGTGCTGAAGGACAAAGGTTTGTCAGCTTCAGTTATTCCTACTCTAGTTGAAGCAAGGAAAGCGACTTCCAGAAAGATTTATCATCGCACATGGAAGTCCTACATTGCATGGTGTGAACCTTTGGGGTTCCGTCCTCGGTCTTATTCGATTAGTCGAATATTGGCTTTTCTGCAACAAGGGGTTGAGCAGAAACTGGCCTTGAGTACTATCAAGGGTCAGGTCTCAGCATTAGCTATCTTCTTTCAGAAGCCTTTGGCTACTCATTCCTTGGTGCGGAATTTCATCCAGGGGGTGCGACATCTGGCTCCGCCAGTGCACGCGCCGTTACCCCCCTGGGATCTTAATTTAGTGTTGTCGGTTCTTCAGAAACCTCCCTTTGAAGATATTAGGGAGATTCCTCTACCTACGTTGTCCCAGAAGGTGGCCTTCTTGGTGGCTATTACTTCTGCACGCAGGGTGTCAGAACTGGCCGCATTATCTTGTCGTTCACCATATCTGGTGGTTCATAGAGATAAGGTGGTTCTTCGTCCGAATCCATCCTTCCTACCAAAAGTGGTTTCAGAATTTCATCTGAATGAAGAAATTGTATTACCTTCCCTGTGTCCTAAGCCCAGTCATCCTCGGGAGTTTGCTTTACACTCCTTGGATGTGGTCCGGGCGATCAGGGTATACTTGAAAACGACAGACTCGTTTCGCAAGACGGATTCACTTTTTGTGATCCCAGATGGACCCAAAAAGGGGTTGCCTGCATCTGCCGCGACCATTTCCAGATGGATCAGACAGACGGTAGTACAGGCTTATGCTATTAAGGGTCGGGAGCCCCCGTTCCCTGTTAAGGCGCACTCCACTCGGGCACTTAGTGCGTCATGGGCCTTTCGCCATCAGGCGTCAGTGGTCCAGGTGTGCAAGGCGGCTACCTGGTCGTCGGTGCATACCTTTACTAAACATTATAAAGTTGATGTAATGGCATCGTCTGATGCCTCGTTTGGCCGCAAGGTTTTGCAGGCCGCAATTTGAGGAGACCAGCGGTCTACCTCGAGGGTTTTTTCCGTTGGAAAATTTTTCTTTAGTCTCATTCTTTGTTTATAATGAGCCTTTAAAACTTCTAGTTTGGCACCGGTTGGGCCTTCTAGATTGGATTTGATTTTGTCAATCCCACCCCTCATTTGTGGCACTGCTTCTGGATGTCCCAGCTCTTGAGAATCAAGAAGACTACGTCTGTCAATGAGCGATAGAGAAAAATGGATTTTTGTAAGATCTTACCGTAAAATCCTTTTCTCTTAAGCTCATTGACAGACGTAGTACCCGCCCCTCTATCATTGAGTTGGGTTGGGTTAAATTCTCTGTACTGCTTTAAAACAGAACTGATTCCCTGTAGCAGAGAGAGGGAGGATATACCCTCAGGGACTGCCCCTAAGGTGGAGCCAGAACGTTTTGTCTTTCTGCCTAGTCCTACTCCTGCGGAGACAACATAACCCAGCTCTTGAGAATCAAGAAGACTACGTCTGTCAATGAGCTTAAGAGAAAAGGATTTTACGGTAAGATCTTACAAAAATCCATTTTTTGAGCATACTCGGAAAAAAATAAACAAAAAAAAATAAACAAAATAAAATGCCTTTTCGTACATTAGTTCCATTCGCGGTTTCGACTTGCTGTGAAACATTGGGAAAAACTGGACGATTGTTCCCCCAATTTTCATATAGTGTGTACCCACCTCGCCGTAAAGCTGGCCGTAGATGGATTGTTTTAAATGAATCAGCCAGCCGGCTGATAAAAAAAGAAAGAAACAAAGGGATTCCCCATTCCACACATTCCAGGTGGATGAAGAAATCCTCCCGACTGCGCTATTGTATTCTGACAGCAGGGATTCTGTTTGAGAGAAGCCGATCGTTGGATTTCACTCTAGTGGGAATGACTATAGATGGATCTAAATTCGACCGGTCCCTGCTGAACCAGCCACATTTCGATCCATTTATGGCCTGCTTAAAGGGTAACTCCACTTTCGTGGGGAAAAAAAATAGCAAACAAAGAAAAAACAATATAGCGTATACAATTGCGACACAAATCATATTGTAATTGAATGATATTAAAAATGACCTTTCCTTTTCATTCTGCAGCTGTTGTATTTTTCTGAAAATGTAATGCGATATGGCTACCTGGAGCTGTTCTGTACACTGAATATGTACTGACCACACCCCCAAAAACATAATTTCCTGATTGTGTGATTGGTTCACCAATTTTCCCCAGAAGTCTGCCTAAGATACAAGTCAGATTTCTGGCATCCCCTGCAACAAAAAATGTCATTTTTGGTGAGATACTCCCAATAGGAACACGTCTAAAGCAGGGGTCCTCAAACTTTTTAAACAGGGGGCCAGTTCACGGTCCCTCACACTGTTGGGGGACGGACTATAGTTTGAAAAAAATATGAACGAATTCCAATGTGCATATTTTTTATTGTTTTATTTATATAGTGGCGGCAAACAGAAAAATGTAATAGGCATCGCTTTGCGGCAAAAAAACGCTATAAAAAATTGCGTGACTTTGAGGTCACTAAAGTGTGAAAGGGGCCTTCAGTAATCAAAGTATAGTGTGCCCCCTTTCAATGCAGAGTGACCTCAGCGTGCCCCCTTTCAATGCAGAGTGACCTCAGCGTGCCCCCTTTCAATGCAGAGTGACCACAGTGTGCCCCCTTGCAATGCAGAGTGACCACAGTGTGCCCCCTTGCAATGCAGAGTGACCACAGTGTGCCCCCTTGCAATGCAGAGTGACCACAGTGTGCCCCCTTGCAATGCAGAGTGACCACAGTGTGCCCCCTTGCAATGCAGAGTGACCACAGTGTGCCCCCTTGCAATGCAGAGTGACCACAGTGTGCCCCCTTGCAATGCAGAGTGACCACAGTGTGCCCCCTTGCAATGCAGAGTGACCACAGTGTGCCCCCTTGCAATGCAGAGTGACCACAGTGTGCCCCCTTGCAATGCAGAGTGACCACTGTGTGCCCCCTTGCAATGCAGAGTGACCACAGTGTGCCCCCTTGCAATGCAGAGTGACCACAGCGTGCCCCCTTGCAATGCAGAGTGACCACATCGTGCCGTGCCCCCTTCATTGCAGAGTGACCACAGCGTGCCCCCTTGCAATGCAGAGTGACCACATCGTGCCGTGCCCCCTTGCAATGCAGAGTGACCACAGCGTGCCCCCTTGCAATGCAGAGTGACCACAGCATGCCCCCTTGCAATGCAGAGTGACCACATCGTGCCGTGCCCCCTTGCAATGCAGAGTGACCACAGCGTGCCCCCTTGCAATGCAGAGTGACCACAGCGTGCCCCCTTGCAATGCAGAGTGACCACAGCGTGCCCCCTTTCAATGAAGAGTGACCACAGCGTGCCCCCATTCAATGAAGAGAGACCAGCGTGCCCCCTTTCAATGCAGAGTGACCACAGCGTGCCCCCATTCAATGCAGAGAGACCAGCGTGCCCCCATTCAATGCAGAGAGACCAGCGTGCCTCCTTTCAATGCAGAGAGACCAGTCAGTGCACTTACCTGCAGCGGCGGCTTCTCCTCAATCCCCCACGTCTCCTCGAGTCCTCCCGCCTCCTCCTCGGCCAATGGCATGGGTTCGCCTTTCGGCCAATCAGGAAGCGGGTCTCGGACCCGCTTTCTGATTGGCCAGGAGGAGGGTCCGTGTGACAATAGCGAATTTACATTCGCTATTATCACACAAATGGGTGGACTCGGGGCGCACTGCTCTGCGCCCCGGGTCCACCCTTTTCTGAAGCCTATTAGAGCCTCTGGCTCTAATTAGGTGATTCAGAAAAAAAAAAAAACATGAATGATACATCCCGGGTGGCAGGCCGGGTTCAGGATCCTGGCGGGCCACAGTTTGAGGACCCCTGGTCTAAAAGGATGCAGGCCCAGCAACTTCCCTCATTAGAGCCCTGCAGCTGCCACAGCTGATAGATAATTATGAAACCACTCCCATTAGACCCACTCAGCACCGAGGAACAAAGAATGATTTCTTCAAAATAACAAAAGGTAGGAATCTGCAGCAAAGATTTTTAAAGACTTTGTAATGTACAGAGATCACCCAGAGGGGAATGCTTTTTTCTCAACAAAAGTGCAGTTATGCTTTAAGTCTACAATAATTTATACCTATTTTCTCAAATCTCCTATAAAGCTGGCCCTACGCTAGTAGAATTTCCTTTGAAAATTTATATTTGAAGAACATTCATTTGATTTTGTAATCATTAGTGAGGTCAGGTCGACATTCGTTTTCAACAGCAGTGACAAGGAGCAGGATGGAAAATGTTTCTGGAATAAACAAATTGCTAACGGTGTTTTCGGGAAAATTCATGTAATCCAAAATCAAGTGTTAAAAGCAAGGAAAATTTTGAAGTCATTTGTCAAGTCATCAAATGTACTGGGATAAAAATCTTAGAGTGTATTGCCAGCTTTAGATTTAACATATAAGGAACCATTTATACTGTTGTGTTTTAATACACACTTTGCTACGCTCTGCAAATGCATTTGTCCAACTTCCCCATAATAGAAATAGTGTCTGTTCCCAGCTCAGTACTGCAGTGCAATACCATTGAAAAAATGGCAGCACAAACCAAACGCATGTTATATCTTGGCAAACAAATTGTAAATTAAAAAACGCATTAAAAAAGCATGTCACTGCACAATAAAATGCATGATAATACACAAAGAAATCGTACATGCATACCTACAAAATAATGCATTGGGAGGCCCACAGAATTCAATGGCAGCGCATCAAAACACATGTGCCATGTTGGCAACCGGTAGTAACAAGCCTTGGTCAATGACAGCACACGTCATTGGATGGAGAAATCTACCAGCTATTACATTCAGACAGTCAGCACCTACTGTTGTCAGAATACCCGAATGGTGGCTGCATCTGATTGGATGCAGCCACTCTTCTGCCAACTTTTTTCCACCTAGCTCCTTCAACTTTCAGATCAAAGGATGTCGGGTGGGGGGTGCCAACAGGGCCACCCACAGTTCAAAATTCACTCTTGTGTATAGCCGGCCCCAGCCTGGTAGTGGCAGATTACAATTTTACTGAGGCTCCGTTCACACCTAGGCGATTTAAATTGTGAACTGAATTGCCGCGATTCTGCCCGCAATTCCAAATTGCGGGAAGCATGTGCTATGCAATTACTTCTTAATGGCACCCCAATCGACCCGCGATTACTCACTACATTTATTACTTTTTTGACCCCTTAAGATCACGAGCCCCATACTAATATGTAAGCAGTAATACACGTCACTCAATATGGTAATTAACCACTGGGTTTTCTAGATTCCCCTCTCAGCTTTGGTTCGGTCCTTGACCCACAGGGATCTTCACTGGCTGTGCCCTTCGTCGGTTCTATTCACCCTTTTAGGGTTCACTTTACTTGCTCTTCAAACTTATTCACTTCCTACACCATATCATTTTCTGTTTTCTTGGTTGTTGAACCTTTGGTTTAACTCTTATTCCATACTTGATCTTTATTCTTCTTTCGGTCCAATTAGGCTTCCTAGATCTCATACTTATATGCAAGCAGAAACATTTAAAGAGGTTGTAAACCCTCTCTTTGAACTTGTACCTATAGGTAAGCCTTTAATAAGGCTTACCTATAGGTACCGTAAATATCTGCTAAACTTGCACCGTTTAGGAGATATTTACTTTTAATGCAGCCGATGACATCATCGGCGCATGCGCTCTGAAGGAACGGCCACCCGTGCCATTCCTTCAGAGCCCTGTGCGTGAACGGTGGCTCCCGCGCGCATGTGTGATGTAATCACGCCTCTGGCCAATCCGATGGCCGGAGGATGCAAACCAGGAAGCAAGACGGCCGAATACGTCGGCCGTCCTGTTGCTGTGCGGGCGGCACTGCGAGGGCTTCGTTCTAAGGTAAGTATTTCATAATGAGCTAGTATGCGATGCATACAAGTTCATTATGCCTTTTGTCTTACAGGTTTTTTTTTCTCTTTTTTTTTTTTTATTTTTTTGTGCAGGGTTTACTTCCTCTTTAAATTAATATACTACTGATTTTCCTTTACAGATAATGTTCAAAGCTGCTTCATGCATTATTTACAACATTTTGGGATCTGTCTCTTGTCTGAGGGGTGTTGTGTGTATACCTTGGACTTTGCTGGTCATGCTCCCACAGCTCCTGGGATAGATACACTTTCTCAGCTATTCTATGCTTTCAGCACCATCTTGAACCATGAGCTGATTTATTTTTGTCTGGCATCTGCTCCTGAGGAAGTGGGTTTAGCGCACGAAACGTGTTGAGCTTTACTGGATGCAGCCATATCATAATCATGCGTTTATATCTTGATTCAATATAAGAAATTGTGCAATTGTTTGTAATTATGTATATTATCTATTTGATGCCAAGGCATGTATATCAGCTCATATTAATAATTAACATGTTTTATTTCCGTAATGTGCCATGTCCAACTTTGTCATTAGTGAATCAATAAATATGCCATTGTACTACATTGTTTTATCAGCTGTATGCCACCTGACTCACTCAAATTCCCAACCTCTTCCTTTTTTATTAAATTACAGGGATGGAGACGCATGATCTGGCTGTATCATGCGTTTCATCTAAAGTCCCAAACCCCCCTTTCGTATTACAATCCACCCACAATTGTCGTGCTAAATCTTAACGCATGACGCTATCGCTCAAAAGAAGCTCCTTCTCCTTTTTATGATTTGCCGCAAAAGCAGCGCAATTATGGTGTCATTAAGAACTAATTGCATCGCACATGCATCCCGCGATTTGCACAGATTTGGAATCGCAGGCAGAATCGTGGCAATTCCGCCCACGATTCCAATTGCCCAGGTGTGAATGGAGCCTTAAAGTGGTAGGAAAATCATTCATTTAAAAATCCGCTGACAGCGGGTAATGTGATCTGAGCCCCACATGCGCATCTTAGACCACATTTACGGCCCGCTCTGGGTGCTGCGGCAATGCGAATTCGCAGGGGTGAAGTTACCTCAGCCCGGCCAATCAAGTGGCCAAAAACAAGAAACCCAAAAGGAAGATTGGGTGAAGATGGAAGCGCCGGGGAAAGTCCTGACAGCACATCGCTGGAAGGCTTCATTTGTAAGTCTGTCATAATGTACTAGTATGCAGTGCGTAATAGTACATTATAACTTAGACCTGCAGGGGGACCGGCAATAGCCGGCAGCGCTATTCAGTGTGTTCTGACGCCGGGGAGGTTTCCCCACTGTCAGAATACAATGGCACAGTGGGGAGGATTCTCCCATACACCTTGAATGTGTGGATGGGGGAACTGGGTCAGTTTTTTTTTTTTTTTTTTTTTTTTTAAACGAAAACAAAACAACTGATCCATTTATGGGATGCCTAAAGCTGCCGCCACCCTCTCACTGACATCCTTGGATCTAAAAATTTTAAAATTGTCAGTCCAATCAGATGCAGCCACTGTTTGGGTATTCTGACAGCTGTGGGTGCCAGAATACAATCAGTCAGCCTTGTAGAATGGATGGGGGAATCAGTGGATTTCTTTTTTTCAGCCCAGTGGGTTTACAGTGTATAGCCAGCTTAAGATATTAGTTATTAAATTAACAAAATTAAATTAAGCCTAGGGTTACACTAGTGCTGCTGCATGTGCATTTTTGTAGCATGTTTGTGTCTGCTTTTAATGCTTCCTGCGTTTATTTGTAGGAGGAGGAAACTGGTTGTTAAGCAAAACCCTCCCAAAAATGAACCAAAGATGGGCCAAACCACACGTACATACAGCGCCTTGTGAAAGTATTCGGCCCCCTTGAACTTTGCGACCTTTTGCCACATTTCAGGCTTCCAACCTAAAGATATAAAACTGTAATTTTTTGTGAAGAATCAACAAGTGGGACACAATCATGAAGTGGAACGAAATTTATTGGATATTTCAAACTTTGTTAACAAATAAAAAACTGAAAAATTGGGCGTGCAAAGTTATTCAGCCCCTTTACTTTCAGTGCAGCAAACTCTCTCCAGAAGTCCAGTGAGGATCTCTGAATGATCCAATGTTGACCTAAATGACTAATGATGATAAATAGAATCCTCCTGTGTGTAATCAAGTCTCCGTATAAGGTCGCAAAGTTCAAGGGGGCCGAATACTTTCGCAAGGCACTGTACATTCTTCATGCTCTCCCATTGAAGTCTATGGGGACAAAAACGCACTATGCTGTACCTTTTAAAAAAAAGACACCACCATGATGCATTTATATAACTATGCACAATAATGTGATTTCCATTGTTATGCATTTCAAAGAGATGGCAGGTGGAAGAGAAATCGCACCAGTGTGAACGGGGCCTAGAGGTACAGACAGGGCATGTGGTTATAACATTGACCTACCGGATTGCTTGTTTTGTAAGGACATAATCCTAACACGGGTGTGACTATTTTTATATTTATAAAAGCATATTAGCATAGCCCAGTTATGATAATGAATAATAAACCATTATTTAAAGCTTAGTGTTTATTTGTACTAATGCTTTGAAATGCAGTTTGTAAACTCTTATGCCAAAGAAAAAAAAGAGAAGTGGAATTGGCAGTCGGCTTAGAACCCAGCCCTAGCTTTGAACGTTGTTTTTGGTGATAAAGGTTGGTAAAGTTAAAGGTGATTCTACAGCTTAAAGGGACAGTAAGTCTATAAAGCTTTTAATATTGCTGTAATTTTTTTTTTTTTTTTTTTGTTTATTATCGCACATTAAGTTTAATCAGTAAGCAACCATAGTAAGTCAAAGCAACCAATCAATACTGATCTCTGAATCTGACTTTTGTAAATTAAATCTGACTGGTTGCTAGGGGGTTTGCCCTTTGACTCTTTCTGAATATTATTACTATTATAAATTAATTTTGATCAGATGGTTGAATGGTTAAATAAACTAGAAATGTTTATTCAATTTTATGTTATATTCTATCAAGGGTGTAAAACGTAACTTCATCATAAACTGTATCAGCAGAATGGTTGCCCTCAAAATGCTGGTTGTATCTGGGGTGCGCTACGTGCAAAGTTCAGGATTACGCTACGTACAGATTGCAGAGTTCAGGATTACGCTACGTACAGAGTGCAGAGTTCAGGATTACGCTACGTACAGAGTGCAGAGTTCAGGATTACGCTAGGTACAGAGTGCAGAGTTCAGGATTACGCTAGGTACAGAGTGCAGAGTTCAGGATTACGCTACGTACAGAGTGCAGAGTTCAGGATTACGCTACGTACAGAGTGCAGAGTTCAGGATTACGCAACGTACAGTGCGCAGAGTTCAGGATTACGCAACGTACAGAGTGCAGAGTTCAGGATTACGCTACGTACAGAGTGCAGAGTTCAGGATTACGCTACGTACAGAGTGCAGAGTTCAGGATTACGCTAGGTACAGAGTGCAGAGTTCAGGATTACGCTAGGTACAGAGTGCAGAGTTCAGGATTACGCTACGTACAGAGTGCAGAGTTCAGGATTACGCTACGTACAGAGTGCAGAGTTCAGGATTACGCAACGTACAGTGCGCAGAGTTCAGGATTACGCAACGTACAGAGTGCAGAGTTCAGGATTACGCTACGTACAGAGTGCAGAGTTCAGGATTACGCTACGTACAGAGTGCAGAGTTCAGGATTACGCTACGTACAGAGTGCAGAGTTCAGGATTACGCTACGTACAGAGTGCAGAGTTCAGGATTATGCAACGTACAGAGTGCAGAGGTCAGGATTACGCAACGTACAGAGTGCAGAGGTCAGGATTACGCAACGTACAGAGTGCAGAGTTCAGGATTACGCAACGTACAGAGTTCAGGATTACGCAACGTACAGAGTGCAGAGTTCAGGATTAGCTACGTACAGAGTGCAGAGTTCAGGATTACGCAGAGTGCAGAGTTCAGGATTACGCTACATACAGAGTGCAGAGTTCAGGATTACGCTACGTGCAGAGTTCAGGATTACGCTACGTACAGAGTGCAGAGTCCAGTATTACGCTACGTACAGAGTGCAGAGTTCAGGATTATGCTACGTACAGAGTGCAGAGTTCAGGAGTGTGTTATGTACAGAGTTCAGGATTGGGCTACGTACAGAGTGCAGATCTCAGGATTAGGCTACGTACAGAGTGCAGATCTCAGGATTAGGCTACATACAGAGTGCAGATCTCAGGATTAGGCTACGTACAGAGTGCAGATTTTAGGATTAGGCTACGTACAGAGTGCAGAGTTCAGGATTATGCTACGTACAGAGTGCAGAGTTCAAGAGTGTGTTAAGTCCAGAATGCAGGGTTTAGGAGTGCTTTAGATACAGAGTTCAGGAGTACGCTATGTACAGATGGCAGAGTTCAGGATTACGCTACGTGCAGAGTTCAGGGGTGTGTTATGTACAGAGTGCAGAGTTCAGGATTATGCAACCTACAGAGTGCAGAGCTCAGAATTACGCGACGTACAGAGTGGCGATTTCAGAGGTGAGATTAAGCCCCAGTCGGTGGGGTGAAACATGTCAGGGGGCATGGCCTGAGGAGCGACATGTATACATCTATACTAAGATCGGCTATGGCGAGCTGCAGTTTCAATTCAAGATCAAATGATCATTGCCCACTAGATGTTTTTCTTATGTTGGTGTCCCTACTATCTTGAGTGCCACTGGGGCTCTACACTTAAGTACTTGGTGGTGCTGCTCTAGACTAATCAGGGCTGTGTTATGTACAGAATGCAGGATTTAGAGGTGCGCTACATACAGAATGCAGAGTCCAGGAGTGTGCTGTGTTCAGAATGCAGAGTGTGCTATGAACAGAATTCAGGGTGTGCAACCCCAACTAACCCCCCCCCCCCCCGAAGCTTCTTTGCATCGCTCTCTTTCCTACCTGACCTGGTTATAGTACCTCCCTGTGTAGACAGCGTGCCTTGTAGGGAGATCGTTCTCTCTCTCTGGAGATCTGTCCCTGCCATGCCCCGCCATGAGCATGTGCAAGGATCTGTTACAGCCAGGAGCCACTGAGCAAAGCTGTCCTTTGTAAACACAAGGCTTCTGTGTTTTCAAGTGACAGCGGGGAGCGTAAGCTAAGGGTGAGAACTGGAGGTGGTGGAATTGAGTTCCACCATGTTCTTGCTGCAAAACTGTGTGCGAGGGCCACATGACAAGGCTTGGTGGGTCTGATTTGGCCCCTGAGCGTTGTGCTTGACATATCTGTTCGATATGCTCACTTCTCAATCAGTGACTCTGGAGCAATTTGCAGTTCTAGGCTACCTTTGATGAGGTTCCCAGCAGCCCTGCCTCTCTTACTATTATTCTTAACTTTTTGTATATGCTACCATGGCAGTTCTAAGAGGGAGTGAAAGCTCATGCATGGTAATAAGCGCTAGTGTGAAATGCGTTAGCTGGTCTCTATCCCCTCCTCAGTTTGTTTTCTTTTGTAACTTTTATAGACGTTCTTCAGTAAAAGGTGGTTTTAGTGTGAGGCCATCTGAACTCTCCATCTGATTCCTCCGATTCCGAGCTGGGCCGATACCTATTTGTGTGCAAGTGACAGATCCAGGCAGGCCAAATAAGAGCGGTGTTTTCTTCCCTGTGGCAGATCTAAGAGTTTAGGTTGTAGAAGAGCTAGCTGTAACGTGCCGTAATGTTATGAGATGCTAAAGGGCTGAGAGAACAAAGTACCGGAGGGAGAGCAAAAATGGTAACCCCTTCAGATGCTGCCAGGGGGTAAGCATGCTAAAAAAAAAAAAAAAAAAGAAATGGTAACCTTAGGTGTCCTCTATAACAATTACCTTACCACATGCCAAACTCTCATAATAACCAGTCTACTGTACAGTCTTTACAGCACAGTCACATAGAGGGAGGGAGAGACCTCATCAGGTGTGCTGCAGTGCAAGAACCATGGTGACAGGAGGGAACTCATCAGTGTGCTGCTTCTCCTTTCACTATCCAGTCACAGGGATAAGGATTAATATCTGTAGGTGAAAGTGAAACCGCAGCAGAGAAAGCTCAGGGGGAACTCTCATTAGGATTGTGCTGTGTGGCAAATTGTGTAAATCTCAAGACTGGGTGGACAGAAATACAAATCTTTGGCAGCTATCCTATATGTGTTTAATTTGTGTATTTAGTTGTTTGCCTTGGGTTCAGCTGTAATATAGCGTATTTATGTTTTTTTTTTTTTCTTTTCTTTCTTTTGTGTGCTTTATTACCTGTGTACTTTTGCCTTAATTTTCTTTTGCTGTCTTTTTTTTTTTGTGTGACAAAATTGTAAAGTATTGAGACTGGGAGGTCGTTTTTTTTTTTTTTTTTTTTTTTTTTTTCTCTTTTAGTTGAAAAGAACTGAATGTCAGGTAGGGCTAAATTTTGCCTCGTTACTTTGGTTCAGCTGGCAACAAAAGTCAGTACAAAATGTCCAAATTGGGCCCAAAGTGTCAATATTTTGTGAGACCACCATTATTTTCCAGCATGGCTTAACCCTCTTGGACATGGAGTTCACCAGAGCTTCACAGGTTGCCACTGGAGTCCTCTTCCACTCCTCCATGATGACTGGTGGATGTTAGAGACTCCTCTACTTCCATTTTGAGGATGCTCACTAAGGTTTAGGCCTGGAGACATGCTTGGCCAGTCCATCACCTTTACCCTCAGCTTCTTTAGCAAGGCAGTGGTCGTCTTGGAGGTGTGTTTAGAGTTATCTTGTTGGAATACTGCCCTGCGGACCAGTCTCCGAAGGGAGGGGATCATGCTCTGCTTCAGTATGTCACAGTACATGTTGGCATTCATGGTTCCCTCAATGAACTGTAGCTCCCCAGTGCCGGCAGCACTCATGCAGCCACAGACCATGACACTTCCCCCACCATGCTTGACTGTAGGCAAGACACACTTGTCTTTGTACTCCTCACCTGGTTCCCGCTACACACATGTTGACAACATCTGAACCAAATAAGTTTATCTTGGTCTCATCAGACCACAGGACATGGTTCCAGTAATCCATGTCCTTACTCTGCTTGTCTTCAGCAAACTGTTTGTGGGCTTTCTTGTGCATCATCTTTAGAAGAAGCTTCCTTCTGGGACGACAGCCATGCAGACCAATTTGATGCAGTGTGCAGCGTATGGTCTGAGCACTGACAGGCTGATCCCCCCACCCCTTCAACCTCTGCAGCAATGCTGGTATCACTCGTACGGTTAGCACTTTTGCCTAGCAGCAAGGGTCGCTGGTTTGAATCCCAACCATAACACTACCTGCCTGGAGTTTGCATGTTCTCAGTGTGGGTTTCCTACGGGTATTCCGGTTTCCTCCCACACTCCAAAGATATGCTGGTAGGTTAATTGGCTCCTGTCTAAATTGGCCGTGGTATGTGTATGTATGAATGTCAGTTAGGGACCTTAGCTAGTAAGCTCCTTGAGGGTAGGGACTGATGTAAATGTGCGATGTATATGTAAAGCGCTGCGTAAACTGACGGAGTTATATAAATACCTAAAATACATTTTAAAAACCCGTCTATTTTCCAAAGACAACCTCTGGATATGACTCTGAGCACATGTACCAACTTCTTTGGTCGACCATGGTGAGGCCTGTTCTAAGTGGAACCTGTCCTGTTAAATCACTGTATGGTCTTGGCCACCATGCTGCAGCTCACTTTCAGGGTCCTGACAATCTTCTTATAGCCTAGGCTATCTTTATGTAGAACAACTATTCTTTTTCCAGATCCTCAGAGAGTTCTTTGCCATGAGAGTGAGAGCGATAACACCAAATTTAACACATCTGCTCCCCATTCACACGTGAGCCCTTGTAACACTAACAAGTCACATGACACCAGGAAGAGAAAATGGCTAATTGGGTCCAATTTGGACATTTTAACTTAGGGGTGTACTCACTTTAGTTGCCAGCGGTTTAGACATTAATGGCTGTGTGTTGAGTTATTTTGAGGGGACAGCAAATTGACACTGTTATACAAGCTGTACACTCACTACTTTACATTGCAGCAAAGTGTCATTTCTTCAGTGTTGTCACATGAAAAGATATAATAAAATATTTACAAAAATGTGAGGGGTGTACTCACTTTTGTGAGATACTGTAACTATGGATGTGCTATAGCTGGTTGATCTCTTTATGGAAGCTGGAAATCACTAGTAGGCATTGCTACTCTAGTGATCTCCATTATTTTTCAAGTCCTGTGTTGCCTGCTGCTTAGTGAACACAGGAGGTTGCTCACTTGGAACTTGGTACTGGCTCTATTGATAGAACACTTCCCACCTTCCTTCACACCTTCTCAATAAATGCAAAGTGTTCTGTGATTGGATAAGGTGGGGCAGTGACATCACAATCCTCACCTCTTCCAGTCAGAGATTACTTTGCATTCATGGAGATAATGCAATGTTCTCTGTATGGCACCCGTGCCAAGCAAGCAAGCTCCTCCTGTGTTCAAAATGTAGCAGGGCTACCATTTGGCAAAGGACCCCGAAAGACATTGGAGATTACTGCAGTTGGGTTGCCTACTACTGTGATTTCCAGCTCCCCCAGGGATCAACCAGCTATGGCACATAGTTACATTGATCCAAGCTGCAAAAATGCCTGGAATTCAGGTTTACAAAAAGCTCCAAAAAATTTACCATCCCTATTGACTTCAACTAATTTCACTGAAATTTTTCCAAAATTTGGGAGAAACAAAAACTTTAATAAACTTTTCTCGTTTCTAATTGTCACATCCAACTGTCTGACAACCAAATCTCATAGTGATGCCATGGTAACATTCCAGTAGCATAAGGCATACACAGTAGAATCTTAAGCCTTGTACACACGCACAGATTGTTGGCCAACTGATCGGCCAACTTTTGTCCAGTGTTGTTTGTTGGTTGAAATGTGCTCTAGACTTGCACTGGACTTTTGTTGGCCAACAAAAAATAACTTCAGAAGTGATGTCATGTGCTGGTTGACTTTCAGTGTGTTTTTTCTTCTCTGAGCATGCCCAGTCTTGCTCATCTGATTTTTGTCTGCCGAAATCTGTACTGACTGACGAACAATCGGCTGTTCTTTGTTGGCCAACAAAAATTTTATAGCCTGCACACCAGATTTTTTTCGGCCGAAAATTCGCAGTTGGTTGTCGGAAGCATCATACTAACAAGCCAACAATCGGCAGCTCGGACGTTTGCCAACAATTTACGGCCAACAATCTGTGCGTGTGTATATGGGGCTTAAGGCTCTATGCACACTGGGCTTAAACACCAGTTTCCTTGGCAGAAGAAAACACTCATATAGAGCATTTTTGTACACACGTTTAGGCGCGTTTAGCGTTTTTTTTCCTGCCAGAAAACTATGATCAAAAACTTTTTTTTCCTGCCTCTAAACGCCGGGATTAAAATATGCCTCTAAATATCTTAATAGGCATGGCCTAGGGTTGCCACCACATCCCTTTAAAACTGAATCCATATTAATTACGCAGGTTATGTGGCTGATTAAGGTGGTAATTAAACTCACTTGGTGCCTTTTCTGCATTAAATTAGCCTCAGAACCTGTGTAATTCATATGTGTTCAGGTTTAAAGCGGTAGTATACCGATTTTTGTGACTTTTACTTACAGGTAAGCCTATAATAAGGCTTACCTGTAGGTACAATTAATATGTCCTAAACCTGCATGGTTTAGGAGATATTTGCACTGCATGCTGACGCTAGTGGCGCATGCGCTCTGAAGGTCCGGCGGACCTTCAGAGTTCCTTGCTGGGAAGTTGCCGTAAAGTTAATCCCCCACGCGCATGCGCAGGAGTGACGTCATCGCGGCTCCGGCCACTCACAGTGCCGGAGCTGCCGAACCCAGAAGAGACGCCAAGGGATCACGTCCGCTCCCACAGCGGTGTCCGGGGGTCCATGTCGGGGCTACGTTTTAAGGTAAGTATTTCATAACGAGCTAGTATGCGATGCATACTAGCTCATTATGCCTTTGTCTTGCAGGGTTTTTTTATTTTTTTTGAGTATACTACCGCTTTATTCACTTCCCACCCGCCATATAGCACAATGACGGCCGCAAAGTGGTTTTTATCCTGACTGGGTAACAAATGACATTCAGCACGCAGGATAAGCCGCTGGTGCGCAGCGTGGCGATTAGTGGTGCTGTGTGTTGCTCTGCATCTCCAAACTTGGTAAAGAACCTATGACGTAGGCTCTTTACCATGTGCTCAGCTATGTCACATTGTAACCAGGAAGTGCCGTTTATTGGCTTTTCCTCTATTCATGCCCATTAGAGATTCAAGGGAGTGCCCATCAGTAATGACTGTCAGGCAGTACTGATCAGTGCTGCCTATTGGTGCCATCTATCAATCCTGCATATATGTGCCTATCCGTGCCACATATTAGTGTCTCATCATCAGGGCCACCTCATCATGCCCATCAGTAATGGCTGTCAGGCAGTACTGATCAGTGCTGCCTATTGGTGCCATCTATCAGTGCTGCATATTAGTGTCTCATCATCAGGGCAGCCTCATCAGTGCCCATCAGTAATGGCCGTCAGGCAGTACTGATCAGTGCTGCCTATCGGTGCCATCAGTGCTGCATATACGTACCCATCAGTGCTGCATATTAGTGTCTCATCATCAGGGCCGCCTCATCAGTGCCCATCAGTGCCCATCAGTGCTGCATATTAATGTCTCATTATCAGGGCCGCCTCATCAGTGCTGCATATTAGTGTCTCATCATCAGGGCCGCCTCATCAGTGCCCATCAGTAATGGCTGTCAGGCAGTACTGATCAGTGCTGCCTATCGGTGCCATCTATCAGTGCTGCATATACGTGCCCATCAGTGCTGCATATTAGTGTCTCATCATAAGGGCCGCCTCATCAGTGCCCATCAGTGCTGCATTTTAGTGTCTCATCATCAGGGCCGCCTCATCAGTGCCCATCAGTAATGGCTGTCAGGCAGTACTGATCAGTGCTGCCTATCGGTGCCATCTATCAGTGCTGCATATTAGTGTCTCATCATCAGGGCCGCCTCATCAGTGCCCATCAGTAATGGCTGTCAGGCAGTACTGATCAGTGCTGCCTATCGGTGCCATCTATCAGTGTCCATCAGTGCTGCCTATACGCGCCTATCAGTGCTGCATATTAGTGTCTCATCATCAGGGCCGCCTCATCAGTGCCCATCAGTGAAAGAGAAAACTTACTTATTTACAAAGTTTTATAACCGAAACAAGGAAAACTTTTTTTTTTTTTTTAATTTTTGTTCTTTTTTTTTTATTTGTTTAGCAAAAAATAAAAAACCCAGTGGTGATCAAATACTACCAAAATAAAGCTCTATTTGTGAGAAAAAAAAACAATTTAATTTGGGGTACAGTGTTGCATGACTGTGCAATTGTCCTTTTAAAATGCGACAGTGCTGAAAGATGAAAATTGGCCTGAGCAGGAAGGGGGTATTAGTGCCCTGTATTGAAGTGGTTAAAGGGATGAGGTGACAACCCCCTAGCATGGACACATATAGGATATAGTATAGCACTGAGCTGCTTCTACAGGCAAAACCTGTCAAAGCAGCGATTTTTAAGCCAATGTGCGTGGAGCTTTAACCATTCGAACATTTCTCCAGTGGAAGAACCTCAGACAGTGTCTACCTTCTCCACTCTCCTCCTTCATAGTGTTCTGTTAATCCTAGATGACATGCATGCTTTAAATGTTATCTGGGCCTTTAAACACTTTAATTGAGGAGGTGAAAACCTCAGCTGTTGACCTTCTTTTCTGCTTAATATCCTGAGAGAAAAAGTTTAGTTCAGTTTCTCACAATGTGAAACTAGCCTGTGGCTTTCAGTAAGACTGGTTAAATGAAACATTTGTAAGAGATTCTGTTCTGCATTGACATTATATACACCCATTGTTTTGTTTAGATAAAACCCATTGTTTTATCTGTTACTTTAAATGTCATCAAATTTAAAACTCCTACTCCCTCTTACCTCCCACTTTCTATAAAATCAAAGTAAAGAAAAACTGGAGTTGCTACTTAGGGCAAACAATCAGATATAAGATTACATTTTCCGAGAGCTCTTTTGAGGATAAAAAAAAGGACTCGAAATTGGTAGATAACCCAATAGGTGCTTCTCCCTGTATTCCATGTGTTCTTTTCTCCAGCTTCCATCTTGTTGGTTAGGAACCCAAAAAGTGTCAAAGGAAGTCTTTCATGGTCCTCATATTGTGGGATGTATTTTCTGGAAGACCCCCTTCTCTGGGGGTTTGGAGAAAGGTACAATTAAGAGATCTAATGAATTATTGTACCCACTGACATTAAATGATGTTTGGTCCTTCCAGTTCCATGTAGATCTGGCAAGGAACAAGATGGAAAAGTATATTCCAACTTACTTAGAGCATGTGCTTGGTTCATAGGCTGTAGTAGTGAGATGATCAGGATATTTATGGGTGGCCCTAAGAGGTCAGTGGTCATGGTAGACAGAACCTCTGGATGCTAAATTTAATTGTATTATAGCAGGCATGTCCAAAGTCCGGCCCGTGGGCCAAATGCGGCCCCCGGGCTGCTTTAATACGGCCCCACAGGTAATTTGGAAAAATACATTGGCATCATTCATTAATTTTTTTGCTGCCATCATTAATCATCATCGGTGGGTTCATATAGCGCTTATATGTGGTTAACCCTTGTGCGACTGATTTAGAGAGCACGAATGCTCCAGATTGAGATGAATATATTGTAAAATCTCAGTTAACGTCAGTTGGTCTAAATCAGTTATCAATATATTTGAACACAACATGTATACTTGGTGTTATGTTCCTGTTCATATTTTTTTTTAACTTAAAAGTTGACAGACAACCTTTATTACCAATAATATGTAATGTACTTTATAATGTTCCTGACATATATTTCAGCTTTCTGGATTTTTTTTTCATCTGGCCTTCAGATATGAAAGGCGGAGCGATTTAATATCCGTTTAGATTTGTCATCCATGTAATGAAAGGAATGTAATGTATTGCCGTTTGCAATAAACTTTGCATAATATAGTTAGTTTGTATTTAATTTGAATGGTCCAAAGAATGTCAGGTAAAATGGTCGCCCCTCACGAAGGTTAACTTCATGAAATCTGGCCCTCTTTGAAAAAAGTTTGGACACCCCTGTATTATAGTCCAGTCAGTGCATGAAAACACAGACATTGTCGGAGTGTGCATGTACCTGCTTTACCTTGGAAGAATGTAAACTTCAGAAAAGTATATCCAATGCCTCGTTTCCACTGAGCGGAACGGTTCGGATCGGTATAGTTTGGAAGGGTTAGAATGGTCCGGTCTATTCAGGTGAGCGTTTCCACTGCAAGTCGAGCCACCAGGGACCATGCAGGGTTTACACCAAATGAGGTGTTTGTTTTGCTCTTTCATTTGACGTGAGCATTGACGTTTTCCTGTCCGCCAATCAGTGGAATCTATCGTGTGACGCCAGTAGCTCCGCCCTAACCGTACGGTACCATTTCCTATGGCCCTACATCTGAAGCAGGACCAGGAATGGTGCGGTTTGGTTCGGTTGTATGGGCCACTTTCATAATGGAAACACTCAAATTATGCCTCGTTTCCACTGAGCGGAACGGTTCGGGTCGGTACAGTTTGGAAGGGTTAGAATGGTCCGGTCTATTCAGGTGCGCGTTTCCACTGCAAGTCGGGCGGACCAGGGACCATGCGGGGTTTACACCAAATGAGGTGTTTGTTTTGCTCTTTCATTTGACGTGAGCATTGATGGTTTCCAGTCTGCCAATCAGTGGACTCTATCGTGTGACGCCAGTAGCTCCGCCCTAACCGTACCGTACCATTTCCTATGGCCCTACATCTGAAGCAGGACCAGGAATGGTTCGGTTGTATGGGCCACTTTCATAATGGAAACACCCAAAAATGCGTACCGTACCGAACCGACCTGAACCGATCCGCTCAGTGGAAATGAGGCACAAGAGACACTAGGACTTCAAACACTTATTAAAAACATTTTAAACACTATTCGATCATTAGCTCGCAGGAGCAGGGCCCTCCTACCCATCTTGTATTGAATTGTATTGTCTACCTTTAAATTGAAATGCGCTGCACAAACTATTGGCACTAAATGAATCCTATATAATATAAATGGTAATAATATTCATTCAGAGTAATGAAAAAACAATCATTCGATGAGCTCACTGGCCCCAGCTAGGCTGCTCACATCAAACAAGGATCTCCTTCAGTGGATACAAGGAAACGCATTCAAAGAATAAATATACAACAGGAGTGCCAAGCCAAATATGTATGGGGTCCAAAATGATTTAATGGTTCTTTAGCAATATCTAATAAAACATCTAATGTATTTCAGGGGGCCAAAATGTTTGTATTATTTGGTAGCCCTGGTGAAAAAGGTGCATTGTGGGCCTCCAAAATGTTATGGCTGTTTTATGTGATGTCACTAAAGAATCATTAAAGCGTCTTGGACTTTTTAGCCTTTTGGCTTGGCACTCCTCTTGAGTTACCTTGGGAATTCAGGAATCAAACTGAGTAATCTATTCTATACCAAAGATACATCGCACTCATCTCCAGGGGGTCTCTTCATTGTTTCCCAATCTAACTGTAATTGACTTGAAAGTGGAATCTCACACCTCCCAACTTTCTGAGATAAGAAAGAGGGACACCTTTTAGTACAAGACATATAAACAAAATAAATACCCTTGTTATGCCCCCAGTTATGTGCACCATAAAACACACTGATTTGATAAACTCACGAGTGCTTTTCACCAATACTTTGCTTTTATATTGCCTTTTAAAAATAGAATATGCAATAACTTAAAAGCTGGATAAATATTTTAGAGCAGACATTAAAAAATTGTATAACTGAGAAGGAAAAAGGGACAGATGGACAGAGTGCCCATCAGCTCAGCCTTACTAGTTCCCGTCAATGCAGCCTCACCAGTGTCCATCAATATAGAGCTTCACCAGTGCATATCATCTCAGCTTCATCAGTGCCCATCAGTGTAGCCTGATCAGTGCCCATCAATGCAGCCTCACCGGTGCCCATCAATGCAGCCTCACCAGTGCCCATCAATGCAGCCTCACCAGTTCCCATCAATGGAGCCCCACCAGTGCCCATCAATGGAGACCCACCAGTGCCCATCAATGGAGACCCACCAGTGCCCATCAATGGAGACCCACCAGTTCCCATCAATGGAGCCCCACCAGTGCCCATCAGCTCAGCCTCATCAGTACCCATCAGCTCAGCCTCATCAGTGCCCATCAATGCAGCCTCACCAGTGCCCATCAATGCAGCCTCACCAATGCCCATTAATGCAGTCTCACCAGTACACATCAATGCAGCCTAATCAGTGCCTATCAATGCAGCCTCACCAGTGCCCATCAGTGCCTCCTCACAAGTGGCCATCAATGCAGCCTGATTACTGCCCATCAATGCAGCCTCACCAGTGTCCATAAATGCAGCCTTATCAGTGCCCATCAATGCAGCCTCACCAGTGCCCATCAGCTCAGCCTCATCATTGTAGCCTTATCAGTGTACATCAATGCAGCCTATCAGTGCCCTCTTTCGGTGACCTTCAGTGCTGCCTATCAGTTCAGTCTCATCAGTGCCGCCACATCCTCTGCCTTGCTAACCCCATTCTATGCCCCACTGACCCCATCCTCTGCCCTCATGTCTCAGGGTCTGATGAGGAAGCCACAGCCACTCACTGTGAACAGCTGTGGCTTCCTCATCAGACCCTGAGACAAGAAGTATACTGCGACTGGGGTGGGACAAATTTAGATGGGGGGGGGGGGGGTGCCTCATTTTAGTCTTGCCTAGGGCAGCACAAAATAAAATACACCACTGGCCACTGATGCATTAGTGACCAGTGGCAGTTATTAACCCCTTTGTGCTGCATTAGTACCACCAGCGTCAGTGTTATAAACCATTTCATGCTGCACCATACAGGGGTTAATTATTACTGATACTGGTGCCACTGCCACATGCAGCACAAAGGGGTTAATTAACACTGCTGATGCCACTGATGCAGCATAAAGGGGTTACTTAACTGCCACTGGTCACTAATCCATCAGCGGTAGTACAATAACCCCAACCATGCTGCATGTTATAAATCACATTGTTAATTAACCCCTCCCCCCAAAGAGTTAATCCTTTCAGCCAGTTCACACAGCTAAGAAACTGACACAACAGTGTCTTGGGTAAGGACAGGTTATTAGCCTCTGCAAACTCACTTGCACTATTGCACAGGGCTTCACTGGCTCTTCGAAGGTCTTAGCAGCAACTCTCCTCTGTTCTTTCTTTCCGCCTCCCAGCTTCGGGATGACATCACGCTGGGCCAGGACTAGAAGGCTCCTGTCTGGCAGGGATCACTCCGCCTCACAGGGAAGTGACTCTGCCGGTTGCAGGAGTGCACACAGCATACCCGCACCCCTCCGCTGCAGCTCTGCCAGTACAACCCAGTGTAGCGGCGGCTGGGGGGTGTAATGCCTGTCTGCAGTGGTGGAAGTGGTGCAGAGCAAGCAGACTTTTTACAAGGCATCAGAGCGGCCCGGAGGGCAATCGCCTCCCTGCCCCCCTGCCAAGTCTGCCCCTGCATAGCATTTTGCTTTTAGGCCAAAATGTTAATTTTTGGTCTCATCTGGCCAGAGCACCTTCTTCCACATGTTTGCTGTGTCCCCCATATGGCTTCTACCAAACTGCAAACGGGACTTCTTATGGCTTTCTTTCAACAATGGATTTCTTATTGCCACTCTTCCATAAAGGCCAGATTTGTGGAGTGGACGACTAATAGTTGCCATGTGGACAGATTCTCCCACCTGAGCTGTGGATCTCTGCAGATCCTCCAGAGTTACCATGGGCCTCTTGGCTGCTTCTCTAAATAATGCTCTCTTTGCCCGGCCTGTCAGTTTAGATGGACGGCCATGTCTTGGTAGGTTTGCAGTGGTGCCAGACATTTTCCATTTGGAAATTCGGATGATGGATTGAACAGTGCTCAGTGAGATGTTCAAAGCTTGGGATATTTTTTTATAATCTAACCCTGCTTTAAACTTTATCCCCGACCTGTTTGGTGTGTTCCTTGGCCTTCATGATGCTGTTTTTTCACTAAGGTTCTTTAACAAACCTCTGAGGGCTTCACAGAACAGCTGTATTTCTACTGAGAATAAATTACACACAGGTGGACTCTATTTACTAATCAGGTGACTTCTGAAGGCAATTGGTTCCATTAGATTTTAGTTAGGGGTATCAGATGAAGGGGACTGAATATAAATGCAGGCCACATTTTTCAGATATTTTTTGTAAAAAAAAAAAAATGAAAACTTTTATCATTTTCCTTCCACTTCACAATTATGTGTCACTTTGTGTTGGTCTATCACATAAAAATACCAATAAATACATGTTTTTATGTTTTTGGTTGTAACATGACAAAGTGTGGAAAATTTCAAGGGGTGTGTATACTTTTGCAAGGCACTGTATGGTAGGAGATTCCTGCTCCCACCAGTGTGTGCAAGAAGGATAGAAGATAAAAACATCAGGTCACTAAATATTTTACAGGTGTTTGATATTTTTTATATCATAATTTTGGCATCAAGATGTTTAAATCGAAAAAATGAATATTGTATTGGTCCTTGTAGGGTGTTAGGCATGTTGTTCTCACTTTAGTGCCTTAATTGGAATTGTTTTGCAAGATATAAGTACTTTGTTCTGTCTTTTAGATGGGATTTAAACGTGGCACCAGGGCGTCATGTGCCATGCATTCAAGGCATCATTTTTGAGAGGAGCCAGTCTTTGAGTTCTCCTAAGATGCGGGGACCAGTTTAGCAGCAGTGTCTGGGTATCCAGCTGCCGCTAACCACTGCAGAATACAATAGTTGGCAGCAGTGATTCCTCTGTCTGCACTGTTTAACGTGCATGGAGGAATCAATCAATTTCACCCATTCAACGTGGGATGGCTGAATGAGAGAAATCTACATATGCATAGCCAGGTTTGATGGTTAGCACCTATATCTTCTTGCAGTTCTTGGTTCTAAAGCTGGCCATAGATGGATTGTTTTTAGTTTTTTTGATCAGTGAGCACGTTCTCCCTGTGTATGCTTAGGTTTCTTTGAAAACATGCAGATGGGATCATTGGTGCCTGTCTAAATTGGTCCTAGGATGTGCGTACAAATTGGCTATGCACATGCTTTTACATTCTGCACCCCAGTTCCAAGCTAAGCAATTGGGGAGGGATGAAGAAAGACTTGGCGAATGGTGACCTATCTCATAAAAAAATTGTTGCCAAGAAAATTCTATGGGAAAAGGCTCATTAGTGTATTAGTTATGGTATCCATAGAATTGCAAAGAGTTGAATATATCTAAATGGATAAATACATACAGGACTGAATTTTAGTATTCAATAATTTTTATTGAGTTTTTACAAAACAGTGAAACAAAAGAAAGGGGTAGTATACAGAAAAGCGACACACAGCACAACAGTGTGTGCAAGCATATAAAACATTGTCTCATCGGTATCAGATAATGCAACAGTGAAATACATGGCATTGTAAGACCCCATTCACACTACCGCGACTTGTCAGGCGACTGGTCAGCCTGACAAGTCGCGGTCCATTCTGTGCTACGGGAACCGTTCTAATAGGAGCGACTCAAGTCGCTCCGACTTAGAAAAAGGTTCCTGTACTACTTCGGTGCGACATCGGAGTGACTTGCATAGACATTCATTATATGAAGTCTGTGCAAGTCGCGGTGCACGCGACTTCACAGGTCGCCCCCGAAGTCGTGCCGCGTTAGCGTGAACCGGCACTAATACATGAGGTTCTGTAACTGTACTGCTGCAAAGGAGGCATGTTGAGGGTCCATAAGACCAACTAAACCGGATAACGAACGGGCGAGCAGAGGCCCCGCCCCCAACCCTAGACACCCCAAATGGTTCAAACTGTGTCCGTGGCAGGGCGCAGCCCCCCCCCCCGACCCCGATCATCCCTTATGCCCCACCCATAAAAAGAACCAGTATGAAAACATTACCAATAGATATGGCCTGCATAGTAACGAGGTAATAAACTGGTGGCCACCCTCAAGTGACCAGTAAGGCACAGAGCCATAGTCTGGGTTCCAAAGCTAAAGCTCCACAGCCCAGAGCTTATATCACCTCTCCCGCATCCAGACCCCCAAAAGAGAGAAAAAGCAAAGAGTAGAAGGGTAAGATGGAAAAGAATAACGACCTGAGCAGTAATGGGTAAATAAATAAAAAAGGAAAAGGAGTAAAATAAGGAGAAAAAAGACAAACCAACAAAACGTCCCCCCGGCGCCGAACACCCCCCCCCCCCCAACCCACCGCGGCTACAGAGCCTGTAAATACGCGATCCAGGGATCCCACACCCGTTTGAATATACATTGCCTGTCCAAACGAATGCTAGCCAACTTTTCATTTAGCATAATCCACGACATTTTGTGTTTCACCTGCAAGATATTGAGTCCAGGCGTCTTCCAAGCACGCGCTATAGTGATTTTTGCCGCCAGGAGAACAGAAAATATAAGGGAGCATGTATGTTTCGGCATCTCAACTGGCAAGTCTGAAAATAGCACTGTCTTGGCGTCCCTACCGATTCTCTGACCCATCGCCGAGTGTATCAGGTTAATCACCCTGATCCAGTAGCGCCGGACCTTCGGACAGCTCCACCACACATGATACATACCCCCGTTCTGCCCACATTGTCTAAAACACTGGGGGGAAGCGTCTGGAAACAGTTTAGCTAGTCTCGTCGGCATACAAGCCTGAATTTTGAGGCAAATATTTCCTGATGACCAGTGTAGACTAGTAAAGCTGGCCATTTGAATTTTTTTTTTTGTAGGAAAGTTCTCTAAATTTTATAATCATTTCTGGGATCAAATCGATGTTTGTTTGCAAACAGTGACAAGAAAATGTAAAACAACAGGATAGGAAATTTTTCTCAAACAAATTTCTTACAATGTCTGTGATTTTCAAGGTACAATAATGCCTACCTCCGAGCAAAAAAAAAAAGTTTTCCTCTGCAGTGGGTCTGTGCCCGCACTGCATGAGTTACCTGCTTGTTTTTGTTTAGGGGAGAGGAGAAAGGAGATTTACTTACCTAATCCTCCCAGCACAAGACTGGCCTGGCACCCCCACGCTCCAGAGGTTTTGAGTTGTGGACTGTTCCTGATGTCATCAAGCCCGGAGCAGGCTCCATAGACCAGGAATAGTCCACTGCTGGACTGTCGGGGAGTGCTGTTTTCCAGTGGAATGATGGATCAAGTGAGTATAAGCTTTCTCCTCACCCCTAGACAAAACAAGCAGTTGACCCGTGCAGTGCGGGCACAGCGCCACTGTATGAGAACTTTTTTTACATTTCAAAATCAAATGGTAAAAGCAAACAAAAGTTTGAAGTACTTTTGAAAGAAGTTAATCAAGTTATCGAATTTACTGGCACTCCCCCACGGTCCAGCAGTGGACTGTTCCTGGTCTATGGAGCCTGCTCTGGGCTTGATGACATCAGGAACAGTTCACTGCTGGACTGTGGGGGAGTGACGTTTTCCGGTGGAACTAAGGATCAATTGAGTATAAGCATTCCCCTCACCCCTAGACAAAATGAGCTGTTGTCCTGTGCAGTGTGGTCACAGCACCACTGTATGGGAAAACTTTTTTTAAAATTTCAAAATTAAATGTTAAAAGCAAACAAAATTTTGAAGTACTTTTGAAAGACGTTAATTGAGTTATCAAATGTACTGGCAACCTACCTCGTAAAAAAAATTTTGACAAGAAAATTAGAAGGGAAAAAGCTCTCAAGCATATCAGGCATGGTGTCCAGAGAGCTGGCCCGTATACCGTGTTTCCCTGAAAATAAGACCTACTGTTATTTTCGGGGAGGGCTGCAATATAAGCCCTACCCCGAAAAAAGCCCTAGTTTTTAGTGTTTGTAAAATCCTAGCATCCACTCTATTACTGTTTTATATAATGTCCAGAGTGTGTTTCTGTAATCAAATTGTGTGAAATACCTTCGGTACAGCGCCAGTCGGTGCTCAGCTGATCTCCCGCTCTGCTGTTCTTCTCTTCTCCCAGCTGTCAGCGGGGGATCTCAGCCCCTCCCCTCTGCAGTGTTCAGAGCGGGTCATGGAAGCGCACATATCTCAGCTGGCCGCTGTCGGTATCGCGCACATTCCTTTATCTCAGCTCTTTCCTCCCTCTGCTGGCCACTGCTGGTATCGCACACATTAATGTATCTAGGCTCTCTCCTCCCTCTGCTGGCGCTTCCGTGACCCCCAGCTGTCAGCGGGGGAGAAGAGAAGGAGAGCAGAGCAGGAGATCACCTGAGCACCGAGCGGCGCTGTACAAAAGGTATTTCACACTATTATATTACAGAAACACACTGGACATTATATAACACAGTAATAGAGTGGATTCTAAGATTTTACAACCACTTTTACTAGGTTCACACAGGGGATTCCTGACAGGCAGGGAGGGAGAAGACCTACCCCGAAAAATAAGCCCTACTGTGTCTTTTGGTGGCAAAATTAATATAAGGCCCGGTCTTATTTTTGGGGAAACACGGTAACTGCTGAGAATCAGAAACAACTGAATGGAAAAATACATACAAAGCTGAGTGCCTTATGGCAAGTGTGGACGAATAGCATGTTACCTATTAGTGCACAATCATTTAAACTGACCCAATTATACAGTAAGCCACTGCACAGATCGCCAAGGATTGACTCCTTGTAAAGATAATTGCCGGTTTCCAAATCCTCATAAACCTGACCACATGAAAGGCGAAAGTCATACTTCCTCCATACGCACATAAAGAAAGGAATGCATAGCTAGGGCTGCCTAGCCTATTAAGCACCACTCCCACTGGCATCTAGAAAACAAATCATTAGATTTTATTACCACAGCAATATCTGACCAGCGTTCACTGTGAAATGGAAATTTATTGAGTAAAACGCCCCCAATGAGAGAGGACAAATGCTGCAGGATAACTGTGTAATATTTCCCTGTTAGCAATTCATCACAATACCATTACTGTCAGTATGTGCAAACTGCATTACCACGTGCCGGCCGCCTCCTGTAGCTTTAGTCCCCTTTCACACTTGTGCGACTTGTCCTAAGACTTGGGACTGCAAAGTCGCATGACAAGTTGTACCCAAGATTTCCAATGAGTACCATTCTTTGTGCGAATTCAAGTCGCGGCAACTTCAATGTAGTCCCTGCGCTACTTTGGTCGGACTTTGATGCGACTTGAGGTACATAGATCTCAAGATTACACAGGCATTGCTTCAAGTCGTGTCACTTTCAGTTCCTACAAGTATGAAAGGGGCTTTACTGCTACAAGGCGGCTCAGCTGTACAGAATCACGTAAATATACGGGATTTGCATTCCCCAGTAGGGGGCGCACCGCCACCACGGCTGTGCTGCCACTTACTCCAGTACATGCCAATCAGTGTGTCCCTGTCAATGATTTATGGGCGAAACCCACTGATCGGCTGAGCGAACGACAAAATGGAGCCCTGTGTTGATAAACAACACAGGGCTCTCTACAGACGCAGCAATGTGCTGTTTTTTTCTCCCTGCAAAGCAGAAAGAAAAACTGGGTCATTGCCTAGTAGAACTACACACAGTAAACATTGTAAGCACACAGTTAACCCCTTGAATGCCCCTAAATGTTAACCCCTTTCCAGTCAATGTCATTAGTACAGTGGTGGTGTATATTATTAGTAGTGATCACTGTATTGGGGTCACTGGTGATGTCAGTCCCCCCCCCCCGCATCAGTTAGTGTCAAATTGCTTTCCGCACTATCGCAGTCCCATTATAAGTCGCTGATTACCGCCATTACTAGTATAAAAATTACATTTAAAAAAAATTAAAATTCTCCAGTATATACAGTATACCATTGTTTGTTGATGCTATAACATTCAAGCAAACCAATCAATATACACCTATTGAGATTTTATTTTATTTCTTTATTACAGGTACTTATATAGCGCCGTCAATTTACGTAGCGCTTTACATATATATATCAGTCCTTGCCCTTAAGAAGCTTACAATCTAAGATCCCTAACCCACATTTAGGCTCTGTTCACATATGCATGCTGCCGCAGCTAACAGCATGGGGTCTGGTGCGCCCCCGTTCATCGATTCAGGTGCGAATCAGGTCTGAATTTCTGCTTGAATTTGCAAACTGAATCGGAACCAAAGACGCACAGAACCCTTTTAAAATGCGGCCTGGGGCCGCCCTGGTTTTGTGTGGGCCAGCTCCATTGAGGGCCGGTCACTCTCCTGTCATGCGATTGGATGCGGGGAAAACCGCATCCATTTCACATATGTGTGAACGCGGCCTCATACACATGATACCAAATCAGATGGAATGTTGATGCATCGATTTGTCCTTATAAACATGAATGGGGTTTTACAATGAGCGGCTCTCCACTTCTTTGCTTGGATGGTATGGTAAATGGTATTTGAGCTGTAGGTGGGGTTTGTGGGCTTGAGTCACCTGCTGGTTTTTTATGTCTCTTGGGGACACCATCTAGGATCTCTCACCCAAAGGTCCTGGCTCTATTCCCACCCACCTTTGGGTCTTCTGACCTACAGTACCTTTTGGATGTTCTTACAACTCCTATTGTAATATAAAATCATTTGAAAATACAGCAGAGAGAGTGCAAATCTCCTAGAATGTCCACAGCAGCTGCCCGGTCATAGAAACTTGGTGCAGAGATCTCGCCACTGGGGTGATTCTTTAACATTTTGCTTTTAGCTGAGCAGTCTCATATGTGGCAACACTGTTATCATAGAAAAGATGATACTGTACGTGAGAATTAGAAGAACAGACAGTCTGGCGATACTCCCAGAATGTTTACAGAATGTAATCACAAATGTTGATAGTGTGTCGATAATTAATTAACTTTAAAGAGCAACTGCAGTCTGCTCACATATTTGTAATAAAAACCTCTTTGCCGTTCTGAAGCTTCCCTCCAACCACTTTGCATATTATTTTATATATACTGTGATTCTGTATATTGCCAAATATGCTGCAGAAATCTTCCCCAGACTAAATCTGGCTGCAGCCATTTTAACTGTGGGCAGCTGAAGCTGCTGCCTGTTCACTTCCTGGATTTACACAGACACACACACACATAGGGGTTTATTTACTAAAGGAAAATCCACTGTGCACTACATGTTAACTTGGAAGTGCAGTTGCTGTAGATATGAGGGGGACATGCAAGGAAAATAAAAAAAACAGCATATTTGCTTGCACATGATTGGATGATAGAAATCAGCAGCGCTTCCCCTCATTTCAGATCTTCCCTTTAGATCCAGCGAGTGCACTTCCAAGTGCACTTGTAGTGCACAGTGGATTTGCCTTTAGTAAATCAACCCCATAGTCATACATATACACTGCTCAAAAAGTGAAAGGAACACTTTAAAAACACATCAGATCTGAATGGGGAAAATCTCATGCTGGATATCTATACTGATATGGACTGGGTAAGGTGTTAGGAATGAAAGGATGCCACATTGCTTGATGGAAATGAAAATGATCACCCTACAGAGGGCTGAACTCGCAGACAGCCCCAAAAATTAAAGTGATAAAATGATGCAGAAGGTAGTCCATTTTGCTGGAATTTCATTGCAGCAACTCAACATGGTACTCAGTAGTTTGTATGGGCCCCCTTGTATGCATGCCTGACAACATCGGGGCATGCTCCTAATGAGACGACGTATGGTGTCCTGAGGTGTTTCCTCTCAGATCTAGACCAGGGCATCACTGAGCTCCTAAACAGACTGAGGTGCAACCTGGCGGCGTCGGATGCACTGAAACATAATGTCCCAGAGGTGTTCTATTGGATTTGGGTCAGGCGAGCGTTTATGGTATCAATGCCTTCATCCTCCAAGAACTGGCTGCATACCCTCACCACATGAACCGGCCATTGTCGTGCACCAGGAGGAACCCAGGACCAACTGCACCAGTAGAGGGTTCGACAAATTCGTCCAGATTCCTAATGGCAGTCAGGGTACCATTGTAGAGCCTGTAGAGGTCTGTGCATCCCTCCATGGATATGCCTCCCCAGACCATCACTGACCCACCACCAAACCAGTCGTGCTGAATGATGTTACAGATAGCATAACATTCTCCACGGCTTCTCCAGACCATTTCACGTCAGTCACATGTGCTCAGGGTGAACCTGTTCTCATCTGTAAAAAGCACAGGGCAACAGTGGCGGACCTGCCAATTCTGGTGTTCAATAGTGAATGCTAATTGAGCTTCACGGTGCCAGGCAGTGAGCACAGGGCCCACTAGAAGACTTCGAGCCCTCGGGCCACCCTCATGAAGTCTGTTTCTAAATTGTTTGGTCAAAGAAATTCACACCAGTGGCCTGCTTGAGGTCATTTTGTAGGGCTCTGGCAGTGTTCCTCCTTGCACAAAGGAGCAGATATCGGTCCTGCTAATCGATTAAGGACTTTCTACAGCACTGTCCAGCTTTCCTAGAGTAACTGCCTGTCTCCTGGAATCTCCTCCATGCTCTTGAGACTGTGCTGGGAGATACAGCGGATCTTCTGTAATGGCATGTATTGATGTGCCATCATGGAGGAGTTGGACGGCCTGTGCAACCTCTATAGGGTCCAGGTATCGCCTCATGCTACCAGTAGTGACACTGACCCTAGCCAAATGCAAAACCAGTGAAAAGCAGTCAGAAAAGATGAGTAGGGAAAAAATGTCAGTACCTCCACCTGTAAAACCATTCCTGTTTTGGAGGTCGTCTTTATTATTGCCCATCTATTGCGCCTGTTGTTAATTTCATTAACACCAAACCAGCTGAAACTGAATACCAACCCCCTTTACTACTTAACTGACCAGATTAATATCCCAGGAGTTTAATTGACTTGATGCTATACTCTGATTAAAAAGTGTTCCTTTAATTGTTTTAAGCAGTGTACACACACACACACACCTTGCCTGCACATTTCTCTTCTCTTGATGAATATACATGAATGCAGTCTTCTGTTATCTCCACCCTCATCCAGCTACCCTCCAGCTCTGCAGCTCTCATTGGCCCTCCTATGACTCATCATTCCCTCCCTTGCTGACAAACTCACATGTCAGTGTGAGAGCGAGTGCATGATGTCATTAGCCTAGGCTAATTACCAGACAAGAGAAAGGAACTGAGCTGTATAAGATATTTACTGCTGTTCACTGCTGTGCTATTCTATTCTGAAAACTGTCAGAATACACAGATCAGCATTGCAGGCATTGGCTGCAGTTGCTGATCAAGCAGCTTTTATCTGACAGGGTGGTTGAATAGAAGTTGATTGGAAGACTCCTGTTCAACTGCAGTGGCCACACATAGATCCAAATTCAGCTGGTCTCCTTAGATTCCTTTCTCTCTTCCTCTTCCGGGCATCTCAGTTCACAGGACTGTATTACCAGAATGCAGGTTATTTGTGTTGGTGTGATGCGGTGCCAATCATTTTGCTGGCAGCTGTGTTGCTGTGTGCTATTCTTCCGGAAAATGGGTAGGTCCATTTTCTGGGAGATCATGGTGTGTTTCTAGCCCATTCATGTTAAATGGGCTGCCTAACTCATGCAAATATGCATGTTATGGCCTTGTGTTAACACAACACACCCCAGTGGCAAAGTGTAAACCTAGTGAAAACATAATCATACATTTTTGGTTTTATGTTTATTCCTGTAGCCCTGATGAAGGGGGTGTTATGTTGCCCCTGTAAAGCCGCTGATGTTTTATATGACTTTTTATTACCAATATTTAAAATTATCTTGGACTCTTCATCCGGTTTTGGTCTGGCGCTCCTTTCTATATTCCCTGGTTTGAGCTACTGTTGGGTGCCCACCAAAGAAAGTCTTGCTTTGTGTGAGTTGGTTTGCCAGGGCTATTGAGCTTGTTTGAAGTTTTTCTTCATCTGACTACACGTGCAAGTCTAAAGCCCCGTACACACGTACCGATCGTTGGCCGAACGATCGGCCGTCTTTTGTCCAGGGCTGTCGTGTCTGTTGAAAACTGCAAAAGACTGCACACGAATTTTGTCGGCCAACAACAGCCGACTGCAGAAGTGATGTCATGTGATGGTTAACTTTCCTTGTCTTTTTTCTTTTCTGAGCATGCCCAGTCTTGCAAATCTGCTGTCTGTCGGCCGAAATCTGTACTGACTGGCGAACAATCGGCCGTTCTGGTGTTGGCCTACAAAAATTTTAATGCCTGCACTACAGATTCTGTTCGGCCGAAAATGCGCTGTTGGCTGTCGGAAGCTTCATACTAACAAGCCTACAATCGGGCGATCGGTCGGCGGCCGAATATTTGTGGCCGACAATCGCTACGTGTGTACGGGGCTTTAGGCCTCCTACACACAGGATGTTTTTTTCCTCCCCTTGACGCCTACGCTCCAGGAGAAAAGTAGGCTCAAAGCTGTGTTTTGCAAACGTTCCTTAAAATAGAACTATAGTCCAAAACTTTTTTTTAATTTTGCATATGTAGCATCCTCCTAGGTAGGTGCTAGAAGAGAAAAGAGTATAGTTTTTGGATCTTTTCTGCGTACCAGAAAGATTGCCAGGTAAATGTATATTGCTCTCTGCCTACCAGAGAGCAGGATCTGCTAGTGAGGTCTGCTCATGGTGCTCAGGTGCAGCTCAGCTTGTCTGAAGTGTTTCACACTGGTCCAATAGGGAGGCTTATTTGACAGTGGGAGGAAACTTGATAAATGAGTGCACAAGCATTTAGTACAGCCCTGGTGATTGGCAGAGAAAAGTGCCTCAGTGCATGCCGGGATACTGTATAAATGCCAAGGACACATGTGCTCGGGGTCTATCAGCTGGAGAGCTGGGTCCCAGAGGCAGGGGGTAGCTGCCTCTCCTCTGTAGAAGCTGCCATAGGCCTCAGGTAGTGGACCTGTGGGTCTGAGAGTCAGAGAGGAGCTGAAGGCAAATGTCCTGCAAAGCTGACTGGAAGGGAGACACTAGAGAGAATCTGATTCTGCCTACAGTGAGTACAGATCTGTGTCAGGGGCCTGTCCTGAGAGGGACATTTGCCAGAATATTAATTCTGCTAGTAGAGTCAGTGGACGGGTGTCAGTCAAAAGGATGCTAGAGAGTGTCCTGAAGATAAAGTAGTTGCATCAAGTCTGCTGCTAGAGAGAGCAAGAAGACTTAATTCTTCTGTAGAAGTGGCAGTATGGTAAAGCAGTGTGTATTTGGTCTCTGTGTCTTTGGTCTCTGGAGTATCCCACTATTCCCTTCTCCCATCCAAGTTTCACAAAAAATACCAAAAAACATTGGGAGTAAGGATGGATGAACTGTCCCCTAGTGACTGTCTGCAGGTAATCAGAGGAGGCCCAAGAAGTCATCACACAGCAAGCCCTACGGGGACAGTGCTACATATATGGTAAGGTTTTTTTTTTTTTGCCATCTTTGACCTATGGGGGAGATTTCCCTTCAATTCCTGTCCCATAAGCGAAACAAAAAGCGAGAGGAAATCCCTGCAAATTACGGGAATTCTTTGGGGTCCCCCTGGTCACCAGAACTAGTGTCCATATTGGAAGATTTCCCCGCTATTACTTTTCTGGGAACAACTCAAAATTTTAGATTTTTTTCTGCTTCTAAACGCCCCTACCTCTAAATGCCTATGTGTGCATGGACACTTAGGCTAACATAGAGGGGCATTTAGAGAAACAACACCTAAAAGCAGCATTTTCAATGCCCTGTGTGCATGAGGTCTAAAAGATTTCAACACTTCCTTGAATATGTTGTTCTGGGGCCCCCTTCCACCTGGCATCCTTAGACTGAAAAATCGAAGGAGCCATTGAGAAAATTGCTGGCTAAACAGCAGCTGTATCCAATCAGATGACACCACAGCTCATGTATACTGACAACCCCTGGCGGCTGTCAGAATAGAGTAGCCCATCAGAGGGATTCGTCCACCCATGCTGTATAGCATGTATTGTGCAACCTGTTTTATTTCTTTCATTCAGCCTTCAGGCTTAGGGGTTGATTTATTAAAGGCAAATAGACTGTGCACTTTGCAAAGTGCAGTTGCACTCTGCAAGTGCAGTTGCACGAGAGCTTAGTAAATGAGGTAAAGCTTCACTTTGCAAAGAATACCCAATCGCGTGCAAGGAAAATGAAAAAAACAGCATTTTTGCTTGTACATGATTTGATGATGAAAGTCAGCAGGTCTTCTGCTCAGTTACTAAGCTCTGGAGCAACTGCTCTCGAAGAGTGCAAACTGCACTTTGCAATGTGCACAGTTTATTTGCTGGAAGTAAATCAACTCCTTAGTGTCTGTTCTTATTCCCTATCTATGGACTTTGCACTGTGTCACTTTTCAATCCTTGAGATGGGCAGTCTTGCCAATACTCACATACAAGAGGCATGAGAGGGCGGAGCCAACCATGACTTTGAGAACTGAAGTCGCTGTTATCAATGCTTACATCTAATCTTGCTGGCCCAGTTTACCTTCTAATTACTTGCTTATGACATACAATTAGGCATAGCGGGCTTGCAACAGGGAGTGGAAATGCTTATGAAAATGCCATGTTCAAAGTCCTAGCCGTTTAATGAACACACCCCTGGGAGTATTGATCTTGTCATTTACTACAACATACACGCTGAGATAGAACACAATGTGCTTAGTGAGGTTCCATCACATTGGAATACGGCAGTACTGTGGGAAGAGACAACCTGTGGTTCTGATGCAATTCTTGGCATAGTAAAAGCGTCTACATTGAAACAGACATTTCTCAAGAGAAACATACAAAAGTGCTGCCTGAAGCACTTTATCTAAAATCTGAACTTCAGCCAGCTATAACAAACACGGCTTAATACAGTTATGTTCTCATTGAAGTGTATGTCAGTTCTATCAATTAACTTCTCTTTTTTGCTCTGCTAAATATAGCATTGAAAGTGTTATGTTATATTTGGTAGATAAGTGCAAAAAAGAACCTGTTGATCCTGCCAAAAAAATCTTGTTTTCTGACAACTTATTTTGCTGTCTGCTGTTGCTGATTATTTATTGATCTCTGCTCTATCTGTACACCACAAAATACCTCCCCTGTGTTATGGAGATAGAAGAGCAGAAGAGGAGGTGTTCTGTAGTCCCTCTTCTTGTCTCAGGGTGATAAGGCTGCTTCTTCTGGCAGAATAAAGCTGGATGCACACGGACATTTTCATGCTCCTGAATCTTGACGTGTAAAAGGTCTGTTGCTTTCCTGTGCCGAGGGAGCCACAGCGCCACATACAGCTGCCAATACAAGGAATGGTCATAAGAGGCCGGCTGCTTGTAAGTCATTGGCTTTTGCATTGATGTTTACCTACACATGCATGTACAGTGTATATTCGCCTCTTCCTCAATGATGAAGGAAAGAAGATGACCGTGTGTGTATGGAAGTGCAGCAACAGAATGCAGCAGACAACGCTGGATTCACTAGCAAGGTGAGTGTTTTTTAAAGATAACCCAGCAAAAACAGTAAGATGTGTAGCACCCTCCTAGGTAGTTGCTAGGAAAAGTATATTGTGGCCCTGTCTGCTTATCAAGGGGGCCTGATCATTCAGCTAGGCTGTCGTGTGTTTCCAGGTGTGTCTGTTGAGTTTGGGTAGTCTCCCCACTGTGTCCAATGAGGGCTCTTATTGGACAGTGGAGGAAACCTAGCCAATAACACACCAGGGCTTGTATCTTCCCCAGAGGGCGGAGTCTGCCGCAATGCACCCTGGGATGGGGTATAAGTCTGAGGGGAGCACATAACAGAGCGGTCTTTGGCAGGAAGCAGAGTCCCAGGAGGAGGGTGACGGCTGTCTCTCCTACTGTCAGCCTTAGTGAGGGTGTCCTGGGCAGTCGGCCTAGAGGACAAAGGTTGAGCTGGGCTGCAGAGAGGGATCCAGAGTGCTGTGGACCGAGTGGAGTTGCTGGGCAGAAGTTTCAGGGAAAAACAGTGTTGTGAGTACTTG
Organism: Pelophylax lessonae; assembly: GCF_965119305.1. Lineage (NCBI taxonomy): Eukaryota > Metazoa > Chordata > Amphibia > Anura > Ranidae > Pelophylax > Pelophylax lessonae. The sequence goes on from NC_138774.1 coordinate 78,111,461, forward strand.
AAACCGCCCAGGGGTCTGCCTAGGTAAGGTGACCACTCCAGAAGGTCAAAGGGATCCGGGAGCCAGCTAACCAGTAGAGAACCTGTGCAGCAATGCTGGCTTTACTCATTTGTCTATTTCCCAAAGACAACCTCTGGAAATGACGCTGAGCACGTGCACTTAACTTCTTTGGTCGACCATGGCGAGGCCTGTCCTGAGTGGAACCTGTCCTGTTAAACCGATGTATGGTCTTGGCCCCCGTGCTACAGCTCAGTTTCAGGGTCTTGGCAATCTTCTTATAGCCTAGGCCATCTTTATGTAGAGCAACAATTCTTTTTTTCAGATCCTCAGAGAGTTCTTTGCCATGAGGTGCCATGTTGAACTTCCAGTGACCAGTATAAGAGAGTGAGAGCAATAACACCAAATGTAACACACCTGCTCCTCCATCACACCTGAGACCTTGTAATACTAGCTAGTCAAATGACACCGGGGAGGGAAAATGGCTATTTGGGCCCAGTTTGGACATTGTCACTTAGGGGTGTACTCACTTTTGTTGCCAGAGGTTTAGACATTAATGGCTGTACATTGTTATTCAAGCTGTGTACTCACTACTTTACATTGTAGCAAAGTGTCATTTCTTCAGTGTTGTCACATGAAAAGATATAATGAAATATTTACATTTATATATATATATGGTGGCTCCATAGTCATTATGGATACAGTGGCTTATACAAAAGAAGGCTTTAGACAGTTAACTGATATTAATACTTATTGCCCAATAGATAATTAATCCTGCTTTACGTATTCAAGGACGTATCAAGAAAATTGTATTACAAGCGATGCAACAAAACATCATTGATAGTGACACAAAAACATATCTGTTGCCAGAACATCCAGTAACTCCCATTATATACATACTACCAAATATTCACAAAGATCATTATAATCCTCCTGCGACCTATTTAAAACAGGCCTCCAGTCGCAACACCACCGACTCGGAGACAACCAGCCGCAGATACCTCCATTAGAACAACTTGGAGCCGTACCTCAGATGGGTTCCTACCAAGTACCTTTTTAGTGCCCACAGTAACCTACAAGGACCTTGCACCCACCAGCTTCTTGACAACAGTCATCCCCAACAACTCCAAACCCAACAAGTAAAATTACCAGGGCGGGTGGGGGGGAATTTTTCCCTTGCTGGTCCCTCTTCCGACTGGAGAACCTACCCACCACTCAGCCTCACCACCCCCCGCTGCTCCACCCCTCTCCCAGACTTGTACCCAAAACTTTCCTGTAACTGGAGTATCATTAATATATACTGTGTGTATATGTATATATATATATATATATATATAATATATATATATTTTGTTTTTTTTTATAGACCTAATCCCACAGTTCCCCAGACCCTTTAGCCCCTTTCATGCCGGCCCTCCGTCTATGCTCTTCTTTTATAACTCCGGCCTCCCTGAAGAAGGGCGCTAGCTGTCTAGCCTAAAACTGTTATATCATGGACACTGAATTAGGGATTAATGGATACTAAACGAATTGTTACTTTTGTAATGCCTTTTTTTCTGCATCAATCCCTCTTTTGTCGTGTATGTATATGTATATATATGTATATATATATATATATATATATATATATATATATATATATATATATATACAGTCAGGTCCATAAATATTGGGACATCGACACAATTCTAATCTTTTTGGCTCTATACACCACCACAATGGATTTGAAATGAAACAAACAAGATGTGCTTTAACTGCACACTTTCAGCTTTAATTTCATCCAAATCAGGTGAACGGTGTAGGAATTACAACAGTTTGTATATGTGCCTCCCACTTTTTAAGGGACCAAACGTAATGGGACAGATTAACAATCATAAATCAAACTTTCACTTTTTAATACTTGGTTGCAAATCCTTTGCGGTCAATTACAGCCTGAAGTCTGGAACGCATAGACATCACCAGACGCTGGGTTTCATCCCTGGTGATGCTCTGCCAGGCCTCTACTGCAACTATCTTCAGTTCCTGCTTGTTCTTGGTGCATTTTTCCTTCAGTTTTGTCTTCAGCAAGTGAAATGCATGCTCAATCGGATTCAGGTCAGGTGATTGACTTGGCCATTGCATAAAATTCCACTTCTTTCCCTTAAACTCTTTGGTTGCTTTCGCAGTATGCTTCGGATCATTGTCCATCTGCACAGTGAAGCGCCATCCAATGACTTCTGAAGCATTTGGCTGAATATAAGCAGATAATATTGCCCGAAACACTTCAGAATTCATCCTGCTGCTTTTGTCAGCAGTCGCATCATCAATAAATACAAGAGAACCAGTTCTATTGGCAGCCATACATGCCTACGCCATGACACTACCACCACCATGCTTCACTGATGAGGTGGTATGCTTTGGATCATGAGCAGTTCCTTTCCTTCTCCATACTCTTCTCTTCCCTTCACTCAGGTACAAGTTGATCTTGGTCTCATCTGGCCATAGGATGTTGTTCTGGAACGGTGAAGGCTTTTTTAGATGTTGTTTGGCAAATTCTAATCTGGCCTTCCTGTTTTTAAGGCTCACCAATGGTTTACCCTCTGTATTCACTCTGGTGAAGTCTTCTCTTGATTGTTGACTTTGACACACATACACCTACCTCCTGGAGAGTGTTCTTGATCTGGCCAACTGTTTTGAAGGGTGTTTTCTTCACCAGGGAAAGAATTCTTTGGTCATCCACCCCAGTTGTTTTCCGTGGTCTTCCGGGTCTTTTGGTGTTGCTGAGCTCACCGGTGCGTTCTTTCTTTTTAAGGATGTTCCAAACAGTTGATTTGGCCACACCTAATGTTTTTTCTATCTCTCAGATGGGTTTGTTTTGTTTTTTCAGCCTAATGATGGCTTGCTTCACTGATAGTGACAGCTCTTTGGATCTCATATTGAGAGTTGACAGCAACAGATTCCAAATGCAAATAGCACACTTGAAATGAACTCTGGACCTTTTATCTGCTTCTTGTAAATGGGAAAATGAGGGAATAACACACACCTGGCCATGTAACAACTGAGAAGCCAATTGTCGCATTACTTTTTGTCCCCTAAAAAGTGGGAGGCACATATACAAACTGTTGTAATTCCTACACCGTTCACCTGATTTGGATGTAAATACCCTCAAATTAAAGCCGAAAGTCTGCAGTTAAAGCACATCTTGTTTGTTTTATTTCAAATCCATTGTGGTGGTTAGGGATGATCGAACGGTTCGGGTCGACCATCGGTTCGGCCCGAACATTGGGTGTTCGAGGTTCGGCCGAATTTAGAACTTTTTGCCCAAAAAGTTCGGAATTCGGCAACCAGAACCGACCAAAATGCAATGCTTCAGGAAATGGGCTTTAAAAGCCCGTGATTGGACCAGAACCATTAGCAAAAGCCAATTGAGGGGGCAGGAGAATGCTAGGAATGTGATTGGAGTGACTAGGGGGTCCCTAGACCAATCATTAGTGAATACGCCCCCCAGTATATAAGATCGCCCCCGCCATATTCCTAGCTTTGTTATACTGGACATGGAAGAGAGTGGAAGCAGTTCTGTTAATTTTACTTTAAAAGTGTCATTTAGCTATTTATTAGTGTGAGGAAATGGATATCTAGTGTAGTTAGAGTGCTCCTTTACACTTAAGTTAGCTTCAAAAATTTAGTTTCTGTAGGGAAAGTGTTAAGTGTAAGGGGACCGTAGTGTAGTGTAGGGTTAACTGGCAGTGACTGCTATGGCAGGGTGACAAAACCCTTCCATAGCAGGGTGACCGCTATAGAGAAATGATCATTTCTCTGAACTGCTTCGGCACAGGAATATGGCTTCTCACCAGCCAAGCATTTTTTATGCTGCAGGGGCTGCCACTGCCAGTGCTTTTTTGAGGACATGTTCGATGTCAGACATGACATCTGAACATGTGTATAGGGGGTATATATACACATATATGTCTGTATATATACCCCTAGACATATATAGGTGTGATAGTAGCAGAAATAAATGCTTGTGCTAATGAAATCATTTACAGTAATATATTTCTGCTACTATCACACCTATATATGGCTAGGTGTCTATATACATATAATTATGTGTGTATATATACCACTATACACAAGTTCAGATGTTTTGCCTGCCTCAAAAGAACCCAAAAAAATGCGGAAAAAAAAACGCTTGCGTCAAAAAAAAATGCCCAGGTGTGTTTTTGCTGGCATTTGTTGGGGGGTTTTGGAGGCAGGCAAAACATCTGAACTTGTGTATAGTGGTGTATATACACACATCCATATATTTATATACACACCTAGACATATATAGGTGTGATAGTAGCAGAAATATATGCTTGCGCTAATGAAATCATTTACAGTAATATATTTCTGCTACTATCACACCTATATATGGCTAGGTGTCTATATACATATAATTATGTGTGTATATATACCACTATACACAAGTTCAGATGTTTTGCCTGCCTCAAAAGAACCCAAAAAAATGCCAAAAAAACGCTAGCGTCAAAAAAAAAATGCCCAGGTGTGTTTTTGCTGGCATTTTTTGGGGGGTTTTGGAGGCAGGCAAAACATCTGAACTTGTGTATAGTGGTGTATATACACACATCCATATATTTATATACACACCTAGACATATATAGGTGTGATAGTAGCAGAAATATTTGCTTGCGCTAATGAAATCATTTACAGTAATATATTTCTGCTACTATCACACCTATATATGGCTAGGTGTCTATATACATATAATTATGTGTGTATATATACCACTATACACAAGTTCAGATGTTTTGCCTGCCTCAAAAGAACCCAAAAAAATGCGAAAAAAAAACGCTTGCGTCAAAAAAAAATGCCCAGGTGTGTTTTTGCTGGCATTTGTTGGGGGGTTTTGGAGGCAGGCAAAACATCTGAACTTGTGTATAGTGGTGTATATACACACATCCATATATTTATATACACACCTAGACATATATAGGTGTGATAGTAGCAGAAATATATGCTTGCGCTAATGAAATCATTTACAGTAATATATTTCTGCTACTATCACACCTATATATGGCTAGGTGTCTATATACATATAATTATGTGTGTATATATACCACTATACACAAGTTCAGATGTTTTGCCTGCCTCAAAAGAACCCAAAAAAATGCCAAAAAAACGCTAGCGTCAAAAAAAAAATGCCCAGGTGTGTTTTTGCTGGCATTTTTTGGGGGGTTTTGGAGGCAGGCAAAACATCTGAACTTGTGTATAGTGGTGTATATACACACATCCATATATTTATATACACACCTAGACATATATAGGTGTGATAGTAGCAGAAATATTTGCTTGCGCTAATGAAATCATTTACAGTAATATATTTCTGCTACTATCACACCTATATATGGCTAGGTGTCTATATACATATAATTATGTGTGTATATATACCACTATACACAAGTTCAGATGTTTTGCCTGCCTCAAAAGAACCCAAAAAAATGCCAAAAAAACGCTAGCGTCAAAAAAAAAAATGCCCAGGTGTGTTTTTGCTGGCATTTTTTGGGGGGTTTTGGAGGCAGGCAAAACATCTGAACTTGTGTATAGTGGTGTATATACACACATCCATATATTTATATACACACCTAGACATATATAGGTGTGATAGTAGCAGAAATATTTGCTTGCGCTAATGAAATCATTTACAGTAATATATTTCTGCTACTATCACACCTATATATGGCTAGGTGTCTATATACATATAATTATGTGTGTATATATACCACTATACACAAGTTCAGATGTTTTGCCTGCCTCAAAAGAACCCAAAAAAATGCCAAAAAAACGCTAGCGTCAAAAAAAAAAATGCCCAGGTGTGTTTTTGCTGGCATTTTTTGGGGGGTTTTGGAGGCAGGCAAAACATCTGAACTTGTGCACAGTACCACTATACACAAGTTCAGATGTTTTTCCTGACTGCAAAGAACCCAAAAAAATGCCTGCTTTGAAACCGGCAAGGTGTGAAAACCGAGGAGAGAAGCTAACCCCCTGAGCTGAAAGGTTTCTAATACAAACAATCCTTTTTTTCTCTGTCGCTCATTGACAGACGTAGTCTTCTTGATTCACAAGAGCTGGGTTATGTTGTCTCCGCAGGAGTAGGACTAGGCAGAAAAGAAAAAACGTTCTGGCTCCACCCTAGGGGCAGTCCCAGAGGGTATATCCTCCCTCTCTCTGCTACAAGGCATCAGTTTTTTTCTGTCTAGTCAGGAGTAAGGACCTAAGTTCCTTGCTGGGATCTCTGGTCCTGGCAAGATTTTTTTTAGAAAAAATATTTTTTAGGTAGTTTTTTCTCCAGTGTTTTTTCCTGTGAGATCTTCAAGCAAATACGCCGGACTGGGCGACACCAGTGGTCACCCCAGCCGGCCTACGAGCGTGCGCAGACCATTGCATTGCGCTTGGTCGGCCGCGACACATTCAAGTAAGTATGCGGGGCCGGGCGACGGGCTGGATGTTGAGATCCAGTGGTCACCCCGGTTTCTGCCTACGAGCGCGTGCAGACCAGAGCTCTGCGCTGGGTCGGCCGCGACGGAGTCCCATTGGAGGGACTGACCTTGCGAGTTAAAAGTCTCGCTTGGACGCCAGGAACCAGAGAGTCGAGGTCCACAACCCCCCACCCCGGTGGAGAGGGTATTGTGAAGAGAGGATGCCTGTCGGTTCGGTATGGTGAGTAAACGTTCCCTTTTTTCCTCGTTATGAGGCAGTATGAATTATGGGCCCCTCCATACATGGTCAGTATCTGTCTGACACTAAAAGTCCCCCTTGTAAATACAGCATGTGTTTGGTGGGAAGTGGACTTGGTTTGAATATAGGAGGTATAATCCTACCTTAATTGTAGTGTACCTCCTGCAGATCGATAAACCGCCATTTAGCAGAGATGCAGGTGGATGTGCTGGGAAAAACGATTTCGGCAGTCCGCCGCCATTTTGCCGTAGACCGGGTGCATGAATGTCCTCAGGTCACGCCGGCCGCCATGTTTTTGGAGTCTATTGTCTCCTGTATGGGGGCGGCCATGTTTGATGAGCCCAGCTACCTCGTGGAGAGCTGGGAACGCCGGAAGGCGTACACAGGGGGCGGAGCCACGTCCTTCTACCCGGGAAAACTAACACAGCTCTTTCCAGTCTGTAAAAGACAGACGCTGACTGCAGTTGGTTGGAAACTTCTCTGCATCGGGTGGTGAGCCTTGAGGGTCCCTTTCTCTCTCTGTGGGGATGGAGAAGCAGGTACTCTGAGGGGCGCTATTGCGCTAGGGGGATACACATTAAAAAAAAAAAAAAAAAGAGGTATTTTTTATTTTAAAAAAAAAAAAAAAAGTTTTTGTTTTTTCTGGCAAAGGTGTCCTGAATTAACATGGACCCTGCCACTCATGTATCTCCACCGGATCCCCTCGAGGTGTCTGCAGGATCCTCCAGCACCCCACTGACGGTTGAATCATTGTCAGCTATTATGGAAACTTTTGTGTCCCGGGTGGAAGTGGCTTGTCAGGGACAGGGTGCAAGAAAGCGACCCCCGCCTAACCCCTTATTATCTGAAACTTCGGATTCAGAATCTGAGCCTATTTCTGCAGTTGCAGGTACTTCATCTGGGATTGGTGTCTCGGGTACTGTCTCTTCAGATAGTGAGGAGGATGTTTCGGCATCAGCCATAGCCCGAGAGGAAGCGTTGGTAAACGCACTCATTGTATCTGTTCAAGAAACCTTAAGATTACAGGGTATTCCGTCGGAAATAGCTGAAACTGAAATCCCCTTTGGGACTAAAAAAACGCATCAAAGTAGCGAAGGTTTTTCCATTGCCCAAATGTTTTGGCAATCCAATCAAAGAAGAATGGAGTCTGCCAAAACGCACTTCTGCTATTTCTAAACGCATTAACAGGCGTTATCCGTTTGAGGAAACCCTCATTAAGAAATGGACAGAACCACCTGTGGTGGATTCACCAATTGCTAGATTGAATAAAGCCACGGTTATTCCTTTAGAAGACGCCCCGTCTTTTAAAGATCCAGTGGATCGCAAGATAGAAGCTATGTCTCGCACCATGTTTTCCTTGATTGGATCAGCTTTCAGACCAATAATTGCTATTGGACTGGTTTCGCAGACTGTAACTGAATGGACCAAGTGGTTGCGCCGGGACTTAGAAGAAGTCCCTCAGGCGGTATCAGATTTGTTGGAACAAATGATACAGGGGTTACAGTTTGTGTGTGATGCGGCGTTAGACGCCACTCCATTATTGGCGCGAGCATCAGTTTCAGCAGTGGTTCTCAGGCGTACACTGTGGCTAAAAGGTTGCTTAGCCGACCAAGGTTCCAAAAAAGCATTGGCTAATATCCCCTTTTTAGGAGAGCGTCTATTTTGGAGCCAACTTAGATGAGATCATTAAGGATCTCACGGGAGGAAAGAGCACCTTTTTACCGCAAAATGTTAAAGGTAAAGGACCTAGTCAAAGACGAGGGCCTTCTTTCTCTGCTCACAAAAAGTTTTTTCGTCCCACGGGTGAAAAAATTAAGTCCTCCAAAGCTCCTTCAGGAGGCTTCAGGGGACGTTGGTCGGGCAAGCAAAAGCCCGCCCCCTCCAGACCTGAAGATAAATCGTCCAAAGCCTGAAGGTGCGCCCCCACCCATAACTGGGGTGGGGGGACGTCTTCGCCGGTTCCCGGATCCATGGCTTTCCAGAATCCCGGACAAGTGGGTTTGCGAAGTCATAAGGTCAGGGTACAAGATCGAGTTTCGATCTCTCCCACCGGCGCGATTCTTCCCTTCCAACATCCGACTATCCCCGGATCGTCTAGAAGATCTGCGGAGAGCAGTCACGGAATTACTACAACAAGGAGTGGTAGTCCACGTTCCTTGGACAGAACGTTTTCAGGGGTTTTATTCAAACCTATTTACAATACCCAGGAAAGAGGGCAAAGTGCGTCCAATTCTGGACTTAAGGGCACTCAATTCCTTTCTCAACATAAGAAAATTCAAGATGGAATCCATTCGCACAGTAGCAGCCTTCCTGCATCCAGGAGATGTCCTAGCGTCCATAGACATCAAGGACGCCTATCTTCACATTCCCATTTTCGCAGGACATCAGCGGTTTCTACGCTTTTCCGTAGAAGAGAACCACTATCAGTTTGTGGCGTTACCTTTCGGTCTCGCCACGGATCCTCGGGTCTTCACGAAGGTGTTGGCCCCAATGTTGGCACTACTGCGCCAAAGAGGCATATCGATTCTAGGTTACCTAGACGATCTCCTGCTTCATGCAGAGTCTCCTCAGACCCTGCTACAAAACATAGAAATTACTATAATTTCTTTACAGGAATTCGGGTGGCTGGTGAACCAGCAAAAGTCATTTCTGGTTCCCACCCAGAGGCTCGAATATCTGGGTCTTATTCTAGACACAGTCAGGACAAGAGTTTTCCTTCCGGTAGGGAAACTCCGGAAGATTCAATCAGCAGTCCAGTTGTTACTATCCAACAGCTGGTCTTCTCTTCGAACTTGCATGAGGGTTCTGGGGTTGATGGTGGCTTCCTTCGAAGCAGTCCCATTTGCCCAGTCCCATACCCGAATTCTTCAGCAAGAGATTCTTCTCAGATGGAATCGGAATCCGGAATCCCTGGACAATCGGATCCGATTGAGCAAACAGACCAGAGAGTCTCTGGTCTGGTGGCTTCGGTCTCCGATGCTCAGCCAGGGAAAGTCATTTCTGCCAATATATTGGACGATAGTGACCACGGATGCCAGCCTATCCGGATGGGGAGGAATTCTCGGTCAGTTATCTGTCCAGGGACTTTGGTCCCCGGAAGAATCCAGGTTGCCGATAAATGTATTGGAACTGAGAGCGATCAGACTTTGTCTGATTCACTGGACCGAGCAGCTCCAGGGCAGCCCGGTTCGGATCCAGTCGGACAACGCCACGGCCGTGGCTTATGTCAATCACCAGGGGGGCACCAAGAGTGTCCGAGCGGCCAAGGAAGTGGCTTGCATTCTTCGCTGGGCGGAACGATTTGTTCCAGCGATCTCTGCGGTGTTCATTCCGGGGGTGGAAAATTGGCAGGCAGATTATCTCAGCCGTCAGACTCTGGATCAGGGGGAATGGTCCCTCCATCCAGAAGTTTTCCACCAGTTGTGCCTACGTTGGGGCACCCCGGATGTGGATCTGTTGGCATCACGATTCAACAGGAAAGTACAGAGATTCGTGGCTCGCTCCCGCGATCCTCTAGCAGAGACCGCAGACGCACTGATCGCCCCGTGGGGGCAATACCAGCTAATGTATGCCTTCCCTCCTCTCGGGTTACTGCCAAGACTTCTTCGCAGGATAGAGGAGGAAGGAATTCCAGTAATCCTGGTAGCTCCGGACTCGCCTCGCCGAGCGTGGTACGCCGACTTGGTCAGACTGGTGGTGGACGTCCCGTGGAGACTTCCTCTCAAGGAGGACCTACTGTCTCAGGGACCGATCTTCCATCCTGCTTTACGATCGCTGGCTTTAACGGCCTGGCTGTTGAGACCCAGGTGCTGAAGGACAAGGGTTTGTCAGCTTCAGTTATTCCTACTCTAGTTAAAGCAAGGTAAGCGACTTCCAGAAAGATTTATCATCGCACATGGAAGTCCTACATTGCATGGTGTGAACCTCTGGGGTTCCGTCCACGGTCTTATAAGGTTAGTCGAATATTAGCTTTTCTGCAACAAGGGGTTGAGCAGAAACTGGCCTTGAGTACTATCAAGGGTCAGGTCTCAGCCTTAGCTATCTTCTTTCAGAAGCCTTTGGCTACTCCATTCCTTGGTGCGGAATTTCATCCAGGGGGTGCGACATCTGGCTCCGCCAGTGCGCGCGCCGTTACCACCCTGGGATCTTAATTTAGTATTGTCGGTTCTTCAGAAACCTCCCTTTGAAGATATTAGGGAGATTCCTCTACCTACGTTGTCCCAGAAGGTGGTCTTCTTGGTGGCTATCACTTCTGCACGCAGGGTGTCAGAACTGGCCGCATTATCTTGTCGTTCCCCATATCTGGTGGTTCATAGAGATAAGGTGGTTCTTCGTCCGAATCCATCCTTCCTACCAAAAGTGGTTTCAGAATTTCATCTGAATGAAGAAATTGTATTACCTTCCCTGTGTCCTAAGCCCAGTCATCCTCGGGAGTTTGCTTTGCACTCCTTGGATGTGGTCCGGGCGATCAGGGTATACTTGAAAACGACAGACTCGTTTCGCAAGACGGATTCACTTTTTGTGGTCCCGGATGGACCCAAAAAGGGGTTGCCTGCATCTGCCGCGACTATTTCCAAATGGATCAGACAGACGGTGGTACAGGCTTATTCTATTAAGGGTCGGGAGCCCCCGTTCCCTGTTAAGGCGCACTCCACTCGGGCACTTAGTGCGTCATGGGCCTTTCGCCATCAGGCGTCAGTGGTCCAGGTGTGCAAGGTGGCTACCTGGTCGTCGGTGCATACCTTTACAAAACATTATAAAGTTGATGTAATGGCATCGTCTGATGCCTCGTTTGGCCGCAAGGTTTTGCAGGCCGCCATTTGAGGAGATCAGTGGTCTACCTCGAGGGTTTTTTTCCGTTGGAATTTTTATTTGAGTCTCTTCTTTGTTTATAATGAGCCTTTAAAACTTCTAGTTTGGCACCGGTTGGGCCTTCTAGATTGGATTTTGATTTCTGTCAATCCCACCCCTCATTTGTGGCACTGCTTCTGGATGTCCCAGTTCTTGTGAATCAAGAAGACTACGTCTGTCAATGAGCGACAGAGAAAATCGGATTTTTGTAAGATCTTACCGTAAAATCCTTTTCTCTTAGCTCATTGACAGACGTAGTACCCGCCCCTCTATCATTGAGTTGGGTTGGGTTAAATTCTCTGTTGCTGCTTTGTGACAGAACTGATGCCTTGTAGCAGAGAGAGGGAGGATATACCCTCTGGGACTGCCCCTAGGGTGGAGCCAGAACGTTTTTTCTTTTCTGCCTAGTCCTACTCCTGCGGAGACAACATAACCCAGTTCTTGTGAATCAAGAAGACTACGTCTGTCAATGAGCTAAGAGAAAAGGATTTTACGGTAAGATCTTACAAAAATCCGATTTTTTTTCTGGTTCTGGACATGCTACAGAGCTGAACTTCACAGGTACACTGTTAGACCCCCCAGACACAAAATCACACAAAAAACGTTCTTAAAAATTGTCATTTTTGATAAAAAAGCCAATTATTGAAAAAATTTAAAAAGAAAAGAGATTTTTTGATTTTTACCTTGGATTTCAGATCTGGGGGTCTAAAAAGTGTACATGTGAAGTTTCAGCTCTGTAGCATGTCCAGAACCAAAAAAAAAAAAGATTGTTTGTATTAGAAAACTTTCAGATCACCAATATGGCTTCTCGGTTTCCACACCTTGCCGGTTTAATAGAAGGCATTTTTTTGGGTTCTTTGCAGTCAGGAAAAACATCTGAACTTGTGTATAGTGGTACTGTGCACAAGTTCTGATGTTTTGCCTGCCTCCAAAAACCCCCAAAAAATGCCAGCAAAAACACACCTGGGCATTTTTTTTTTTTTTTGACGCTAAAAATATTACTGTAAATGATTTCATTAGCGCAAGCATATATTTCTGCTACTATCACACCTATATATGTCTAGGTGTGTATATAAATATATGTATGTGTGTATATACACCACTATACACAAGTTCAGATGTTTTGCCTGCCTCAAAAGAACCCCAAAAAATGCCAAAAAAACGCTAGCGTCAAAAAAAAAAATGCCCAGGTGTGTTTTTGCTGGCATTTTTTGGGGGTTTTTGGAGGCAGGCAAAACATCAGAACTTGTGCACAGTACCACTATACACAAGTTCAGATGTTTTTCCTGACTGCAAAGAACCCAAAAAAATGCCTGCTATTAAACCGGCAAGGTGTTACAGCAGTTTAATTTTTCAACAATTGGCTTTTTTATCAAAAATGACAATTTTTAAGAACTTTTTTTTGTGTGATTTTGTGTCTGGGGGGTCTAAAAGGTGTACCTGTGAAGTTTCAGCTCTGTAGCATGTCCAAAACCATAAAAAAAGATCATATAGGTGTTAAAGGAGGGTCCCACATCCCTGTTCTACTGAAAAATTATCTTTTTTTTTTTTTTTTCATGGTTCTGGACATGCTACAGAGCTGAAACTTCACATGCACACCTTTTAGACCCCCCAGATACTAAATCCAAAGTGAAAATCAAAAAATCTCTTTTTTTTTCAATAATTGGCTTTTTTATCAAAAATGACAATTTTTAAGAACTTTTTTTGTGTGATTAATAGTTAATGGGGCATGGCCCAGAACCCTAGGCACTTTTTAGGGGCATTTATTGGGTTTTAGGGCTTAAAAATTGTGTTTTTTGATTACCGAAGTTCGGATCCCATTGATTTCAATGGGGTTCTGAAATCCGGGCCGAACTTTCGGGAAGTTCGGATGTTCTGGCCGAACCAAACTTTTCAAAAGTTCGATCATCACTAGTGGTGGTGTATAGAGCCAAAAAAGATTAGAATTGTGTCGATGTCCCAATATTTATGGACCTGACTATATATGTATGTATGTATGTATGTATATATATATATATATATATATATATATATATATATATATATATATATATAGTGTATGTGTATATATATATATAGTTAGTTTTTTTTTTTATGTGGTTTATTACCACTTTAACCTGCTATCTCTAGTATACCCTTTGTTGTCAAATATTTATCAAATATTTATCTGTTGATCCTGCCAGTCTTTCTGTTGTGACCTCCTTTCCTGTGCTGGTCTGACAATGCTGCAGTCCCACTGCTGAATTTGTAGTGTTGTTGACCCTTGAATCTCTGTCTTACCATTCTCCTAAACATCATCATATCGCCATGTCCAATTAGCATGCAAGTCAATTTCTGCCTTTCTATTCAAGTAATACATACATTAAAATACAAGCATCTCTACTAGGGATGGGCTCAGGTGTGTTCAGATCCTACTCCCAACCCACCTGAGCAATCCCGCCAGGAAGCTGTCACTGCACACCACCAATCATAGGCAGTGAGGCATTTCCTGGCCCGCAGATGCACATACACATGCTGCCTATGATTAGTAGTGTGCAGTGACAGCTTCCTGGCGGGATTGCTCTGGTGGGTTTTGACTAGGATCTGAACAGGCCTGAGCCCATCCCTAATCTCTACGCTCCCATTCATCTAAATGGTGATCATGTTGTCATGTCCATTACCATAGCATTACCATAGCATTGTTGACGGCAACGACTGCTCCTTCTCTCCTCCCAGTCAAGATGTCAATCAGCCGTCCATTGCCTGGCCAGTAAAGGTGTGTTCGGGGATCCTAACTGCCCAATCCCACCAGGAAACCGACACTGCAGACGGCTAATCACAGGCAGTGAGACATTTCCCAGTCCGCAGCTGCACACATGAGGAAATGTGATTAGCTGTGTGCAGTGTCGGCTTTCTGGCGGGATCAGGCAGGTGGGATCCTGAACACGCCCAAAACATAAATCCGTTTTTTTCATCAGCCAGCAGGAAAAAACTGAACAGATTACCTCGCCTTCGCTATTGTATTCTGACAGTGGGAGACTCCTCCACTGTCAGAATACACTGATCAGATCTGAAGCTGATTGGCTGTGCGCACTGATCGATCAAAAATATAGATTGCCTCTGCTTGAACAGGAATAGCCATAGATGGATTGACATTCGTCCTGTCCTGGCTGAACTGGCCAAATTTCGATCCCTCCATGGCCAGCTTTATAGGCACTTATAATTGATTGCAGTCATGTGATGAAAAGATGCCTATAAACAGTGGCGGCTGGTGCTCAAAATTTTTGGGGGGGCGCAAACAGAAAAATGTCATAGGCATTGCTTTGCGGCAAAAAATGCTGTAAAAAATTGCGTGACTTTGAGGTCGCAAAAGTGTGAAAGGGGCCTTCAGTAATTAAGGTATAGTGTGCCCCCTTTCAATGCAGAGAGACCAGCATGCCCCCTTTCAATGCAGAGAGACCAGCGTGCCCCCTTTCAATGCAGAGAGACCAGCGTGCCCCCTTTCAATGCAGAGTGACCAGCGTGCCCCCTTTCAATGCAGAGAGACCAGCGTGCCCCCTTTCAATGCAGAGAGACCAGCGTGCCCCCTTTCAATGCACAGAGACCAGCGTGCCCCCTTTCAATGCACAGAGACCAGAGTGCCCCCTTTCAATGCACAGAGACCAGAGTGCCCCCTTTCAATGCACAGAGACCTGCGTGCCCCCTTTCAATGCAGAGATGCCAGCGTGCCCCCTTTCAATACAGAGAGATCAGCGTGCCCCCTTTCAATGCACAGTGTCCAGCGTGCCCCCTTTTAATGCACAGTGACCAGCGTGCCCCCTTCAATGCAGAGACCAGCGTGCGTGCCCCCTTCAATGCAGAGACCAGCGTGCGTGCCCCCTTCAATGCAGTGACTAGCGTGCGTGCCCCCTGCAATGCAGTGACTAGCGTGCGTGCCCCTTCAATGCAGTGACCAGCGTGCGTGCCCCCTTCAATGCAGTGACCAGCGTACATGCCCCTTCAATGCAGTGACCAGCGTACATGCCCCCTTCAATGCAGTGACCAGCATACATGCCCCCTTCAATGCAGTGTGGCCCCGAGACCAGTGCACTTACCTGGAGCAGCAGCGGCTTCTCCTCAGTCCCCCGGCGCGTCTCCTCGTGTCCTCCCGGCTCCCGCCTCCTGCTTGGCCAATGGCATGGGGTTTGCCTTGCGGCCAATCAGGAATCAGGTATTAGACCCGCTCCCTGATTGGCCAGGAGGAGGATCCATGTGACAATAGCGAATTTTCATTCGCTATTGTCACACAATTGGTTTGGCCCGGGGCACTGCTCTGCGCCCCGGGACCACCCTTTGCATCACCCTATTAGAGCCTCTGGCTCTAATCAGGTGATTAAAAAAAAAAACCCCATTGAGCTCCCTGCGTCCGGCGCCCCGCATGCAGATTAGGGGGCCGGATGCATGGATGGGGGGGGGCGGCGCCCCTGCGCCTCCAACGCACCGGCCGCCACTGCCTATAAAAAAGGTATTAACAAGCAATTTTTGATAAGCGATTTATGCTAATGGGGCACAATCTCTTTATAGGTTTATTGCTGGTGGTTGTAACGCTCCTGCGTTTTCTGAAACAAGATGGATTTGCAGCTGCAGAAAAACTCCACTCAGCAGTCATGTAGAGATACGTTGAAATACCAATTCCAACTCCCAAGACTCATCACTGTGGTCTGTCTGATTCAGCATACAAATATACATACTCAATAAGATGTTCCTGGAGTGATAGATGTATATAGCAGTATAGTGGTGATGAGCTGAAGAGACAGGTATGAACAGTGACAATAGGTGAACAGCACTTGAGAGAAATGTTCATGAGAGTATAGATGGTAACAGGTAGGATGCAGATAGGTTAGCAATCATGTATGGTAGTAGGTGGTAGGACAGCAGATGACCTACAGGAGAGAGTAACCCAGTGCAAGGATAGATGTTAGTAGGCTCAAGAGCTAGCAATCTAAACAACAGTGCAGATGATAGTTACAGTCCTTAATATGCAGAGCTAGATAGTGTAAGCTTAGTAGAAAGGTTTATGGAGGATTCCCCTGCGGGGTACTTATCACTAATAGCAAGCAGTAGTAGAGAGGTTCGGTATGAGCAAGTGATCCGGTAGCGGGATACAGGGATCAGCAGCAAGGTTCCGACAGCGAGGTACGCTTGTAAGCATATGAGCTTCAAGGCAGGTTGAACGAACATGTGAGTGAGAACGCCGGCGGTTGAAATAGCCGCTCAGTGATGACAGCATCGGTCTTAAAGGTGTATGCGCACCTACCAGAAGAGAATGGTGGGACGCATACACTGAATTGGAAAGTGGAATAAGGGTACCAGAGGTACCAGAACATTACAGTGGCCTGCCTTTTGCTTAACAATCTTGTCTCATTTTCTGAAGTTGTAAATGTTACTGCTATGCAATTTAGCCAATATTAAACCAGACACCCAAAATAAGTTAATGCCTGGACCCACCCCTGATTTTAGAACATCCGTGGTCAGTGAGGGCCTTAATGTGCCTGTGTCCACCACGTCTACAGCCTCATATGCACGATGAGAATATCGGACAAAAGATCATACACTTTTTATTTTTCCATGCTAGTCTTGTATAGAAAATAAAGAGGTTACTAAATTTACAAAAATTCTCGTACGGCAGAAGTGATGTAATATATTGTAATGTAATTTTTTCTTTTGTTTCTGAGCATGCGCGGCCTTGGTACTCCATTTTTTTTTTTTTGGGATGAATACTGTACTGATTCAGTTAAAATCGTACGTTCTGGTATTGTACAAGAAAAGTTTTTGCGTTTGTGCATCCGGATAATTTCACGTGAACTGTTGTGATTGGCTCTCGAAAGCTGTGTACAAATGATCAGATTATCGTACTATCACTCCGAAAGCGATATTTTTCATCTAATTTTCTGATCGTGTGTACTAGGCATAAGGCTCATTGCACAGGGCAAAATAAATGCATAAAGTACATGTAAAGCCTAACTGGATGACATTTAGTCCTGTCTGACCACATAGCTGGGCTTCCACAGCATGTAGAAATATGGAACAAAGCACTACAACTAATTTTTCCCCTGGGGGCAGAACACTGTCACTTTTTAAAGTAGAACTAAAGGTAAAATCTTTTTTTAATTTTGTGAGGGTTATAACCCCATTAGTTCTATATCAGTTTTTGCAGATGACACAAAATTGGGCAGGGCAATAACTGCACAGCATGAAGCAGATATCCTACAGAATGACCTGGACAAAATAACAGAGTGGGCAACGACATGGCAAATGAGGTTTAATGTGGAGAAGTGTAAGGTTTTGCACTTGGGGACTAAAAACATAAAAGCACAATACACTTTAGGGGGGGAACCTTTGGGGGAATCAAAAAATGGAGAAAGATCTGGGAGTCTTGGTAGAGGATAGACTAGGCAATAGCATGCAATGTCAAGCAGCAGCTGCCAAAGCCGGCAGAATATTATCATGCATAAAGAAAGGGATGTATTCCAGAGATAAAACTATAATCCTTCCACTTTATAAAACTCTGGTCCGACCACATCTGGAGTATTCTGTCCAGTTCTGGTCGCCAGTCCTCAGGAGGGATGTGTTGGAGCTGGAGAGAGTCCAGAGAAGGGCAACTAAACTAATTAGGGGATTGGAGGACCTTAATTATGAAGAGCGTCTGCAATCGCTTGATTTATTCTCCCTGGTGAAGAGACGCCTGAGAGGGGACATGATAGCAATTTACAAATACCTCAACGGTGATCTCAGTATAGAAAAAAAGCTATTCAGTCGAAAGGATTGCATGAGGACTCGAGGGCATACAATGCGATTAGACGAGAAGCGTTTTAACCTCAGGCAACGAGGGGGGTTCTTTACTGTTGGGGATACAAGATTGTGGAATTCTCTACCACAAGAGGTGGTTTCTGCGGGAAGTATGGTGGCTTTCAAAAGACTCTTAGTCGTACATCTCAAGGATCAGGACATTCAAGGGTATGAGAGATGATTATGGCCACACACACCTACACAGGTTGAACTGGATGGACTATTGTCTTTATTCAACCTCAACTACTATGTAACTATGTAAGTTGTTTGTTTGTTTTTTTTTTGCCATCTGTGTCCCATTGTGAAGATTTCTCTTCCTTTCTTTTCCCATAGCCAAAATAGGAAGTAAGAAAAAGTCCATCCAAATTGAGGGAATTCCTGGTTGTCACCAGGATAACCAGAACCAGTGTCCCAATTGGGAAATTTCACCTCTATTCCTGTTTTTGTGATAACCCAAATTTTGTGATTTTTCTTCACTTTCAGTAATAACGATTAGCATGATAAGCAGGACAAAAAGAGAGGGTGAATCTCTCCAATGGGGGCACAGACCGCAATAAAAACCTGACATTGATTCCAACCACGCTGGCCAAAAGAAAAAAGGTTTTGCCTTCAGTTAAACTTTAAAGTGGTAGTAAAGTCCGCTTTGTGATTTTTACCCTACAGGTAAGCCTATAATAAGGCTTACCTGTAGGTAAAATTAATATCTCAGTGCAGGTTTAGGAGACACACTGGAAGCAGCCAGTTACGTCACTGGCACATGCCTTCTGAAGGTCCGGCATGCTGTGCCAGACCTTCAGAGCACCGTGCTGGAACTGAGGGCTCCTGTGATCATGGGAGGAAGTGGCGTCACTACGGCTCCAGCCACTCTTACAGCTGGAGTTCTCAATCCCAAAAGGAAGACCGGAGGAAAACGGAAGCCCTGTCAGCGCTAAGTAGTTCATAATGTGCTAGTATGCAATGCAAAAGTGGTTTGTTTTTTTACTGCAGTGGTTTACAATTTTCCTCCTCACAACCCCCCCCCTCCCCCCCTCCTTCCTCCCCTACTTTTGGACTTTTACTTCTTTTTTTTTTAGTGGGGGGGGGGGGCAGGTCTCTGATTTTGACAGGTACCTGCAGCCTTCTGAGACACATCACAAGTCCCAGAAGGCTGCAGGTCACACCTGGCTTCCCTTTGTAAACACGCATGCTGGAGACCCAAAGACTGGCAAAGAACCAGCCCAGGTGAGGACACCGCTGGATCCCTGGAGAGCTAAGTGTCCTTTTATTTAAATTCAGCAACTACAGTATTTGTAGCTGCTGACTTTTAATTTTTTTGGGGGAGGGGGCTAAAGATCCTCTTTAAATAGATGAGGTTTTTAGGGATTGGGTTGACATATACTTCAAAGCCTATTGTATCCTCATTGCCTGTCAAATATCCCCAGAAAAGCGATCCACTGAGGTTGATGCAGCACACTATGCACACTAGACATCCCATAGTGCCTAGTCCTTAGTTCATCTCAGGAGCAAGCAAGAGAGGGTGACTACATTCCTAAAAAGCTGGGGCCCATGGAGAACGAACGTAACCATCCTCTTAATAGGATGTCAGATCATAGCAGCCATAAAAGGAATTTGGAGGAGACGAGAGCAGCAGAAGGAGCTTTTTGAGTTAAGAATCCATACTTGAACACATTTTATTTTTTTATATACAAGAGTTTAGTGTCACTTTGATATAATGAGTCTGGCCATTAAGAAAATTGTATACTGTTCTGGGGAAAGCAGTCCTCATCTATATCTGATGAGGAGGGCTGGGAGCTGTGTGCAGGGTGGGTGACCTCCTCCCCTATTGTCTGTATCATTAGACTAGTTATTATTGGTAATAGGAATGACAGGTAATTATTTGTGGTTTGTACATAGGGTCTGAGTCATGCAGAATTAACTTTTACATAACAAGCTCAGCGTGTTGTGCCTTCTGTCCCAGAGGCTCATTCCTGGTAATATAATTGTCACATGGCAGCAAGTCCCCGCTGGCCCTCGAACAGAGGAGCTGCAGGCTCTGGCAACTCCTATAACTGTATACAAGGTCTCCTGTACTGCTGCCATTTCACTTGACTCCCCCCCAAAAAAAAAAATAAAATCCTATTTCTGAATGATAAGAACACTCTTAAAAAGTATGTAAACCTTATTAATGAGCTGCTCTTACATGCTTCCTGTGGGTCTCTTAAATATACCAAATAAAAGCATTTTCTTATATCTATTCTATAAGTGCGAAAAAAAATCCTCTTTGATCCTACCAGAAAACTAATGAGCTGATAAATTTCTGCGCTCTCTGCCTCTGCTGCATTTTTTCAAGTTATCAATGTTTATGTTTCCAGCCTTCTGTGGACTACAAGATACCTCCCCAGGGGTTCTTCATATGAGGAGAGGAGTAGGTGTCCTGTAGTCCTATCACACTCCTTAAAGCGGTAGTATACTCTAATGAAAAAAAAAAAAAACCCTGCAAGACAAAGGCATAATGAGCTAGTATGCATGCGCCACACTCGTCAGCGGCTGCATGCAGTGGTAATATCTCCTAAACCGTGCAGATTTAGGAGATATTAATTGTACCTACAGGTAAGCCTTATTATAGGCTTACCTGTAGTTAAAAGTCAAAAAAAGCGGTATACTACCGCTTTAAAGGAGAAGTACAGCTAAGCTCACTTGGCTGTACTTCTCCTGTGGATCACAGGAGTACAGATGGTTCAGCAGGCTGGAGTCTGCTGACATTCCAGAGCCGCTGAGAGCCTGAGCCGGCCACTCCGCCCCCCCCCCCCTTCCAATGCCCAGCACTCCAGTGGAGGCAGCTCAGGCAGCTGTGAGAACCAAGAGGTCTGCGATATTGGTTCCCTCATTTCTCAGTCTTAGAGGCGCCGGAGGACAGATGCAGCATCGGACCAATGCTGCATCTACCTAGGTAATTATGATTCAAGAATAAAAAAAATCCTATGCTTCTCTTTTAAAGTGGTTGCAAACCTCAGTCATGGAATCTGAGCAAAGCACATAAACCTGTAGTGTTTACTTATCTCTCTCTAAAGCTCTAAGTGTCATTTTTCTCTGGTGCTTCGTTCCTCTGTTATCAGCATGAGTCACTTTTGAGAATTTTTCCCAACACGTGAGATAAATTTGTGTTGAAAGGAAGAGCTCAGAACGGAGCTACTCTATTCACAACACAGTTATTCTGCTGTGTGGAGAGGGGGAGGTGGGGGTTCCTTTCCTCCAATCAGCTCTCACACACTGTAACTGCAGCTCTCCACCCCCTCCTTTGGGACTTGACAGATGAAGAAAGATTTTAACACTTTTCTGCCCATTTGAAGGGGTGTAGGGAAGAGAAGACTGCAGATAAAAAGTAAAACCTATGTAGGAGGATTTGTTTATTCTCTGTGTATCATCTGAGGCTGTTCACTTCACTGGGTATATGTGAGGGTTTACATCCACTTTAACGATGTGTTACACTTTGTCAACCCATATAGTTCGGTGATTAAAAATAGAAACAAAACTTTTATAGCTGCCGCAGTTTAGAAAAGTGCGTTTAACACACACATATAACAGAGGTAGTTATTTGTATAAGTAAAATGCGCTGTTGAGCCAAGTAGTAATATTTGTAAAGAGTGATCAGTCACTACTCTTTTTACATAGTACCAAAACCATACTTATAAATCATAATTGTAATCAATAATATTGAATTGTGAAATCAAATAAGGTGAAAATCAAATAGACCACAGTGACCTTGCTGCTTACGGACAGAAAAATATGTGCTCAGCTTCATCCCGGATGTGCTCAAGGTGGCACCACATAGGCTTGCACTCACCACAATGGTATGACCTTCTATTACTAGGTAGGTCAAACTGTGCCTTTGGGTCAAGCCCTGTTAGGTCTGCATCAACCACACAGCCCAGGTATCAGGGATGCAAGTCTTCCTAGTTTCATGCACCTACTCAAAAGATATAATACCATGGAGAGATTTTCATTGTGCAGAACAGCCGACTTTATTGAAATACACCCAACATATATAGAATTGCACTCACAATTGTGCCTTTAAAACCAGTACCATGTGTATTCTGCGATGCTGATAGAAGATGGTCGATACAGCTCCGCAAACCAGAAGTAGTGTGCGTTCCAAGGACAGGATGCAAATGTCAAGATAAGTGACGTTGCAAACAGAAATGCCCCACCTCAACGTGTTTCGTCCTGATTGGATTTTTTCACGAAGCTGGCAAAATAACTATCATTCTCCTTGTCCTATGTGATAATTCTACTCTTTCATTGATACAATGTAGTGAGTGAGCATTGTCATTCTAAAACAGGAAGGGTGTTATTGGAAGAATCACCAGGTCAAAAGTAAAGGCAAAAAATCCAGAAAAAAGAAAACTACCACATCTTACATCAGATAAGCTGCAAGATATTACATTTTTGTTCTTGGCTTTAGGATGCTTTAAAAATGAAATTGTTTTTGTTTACATGGAAGATGGTAAAGGGTCTTGCCTTTTTTTAGTACAAGTGGCTCAATCCTATTGCTACAACCTTCATAATCTGTTTTGGGACTAGAGTTCCTGGGGAAGTGAGAGTAAGTGTCTGCAGTGTAAAGTGGGTGTGGCTTACTGTTAGGGGGCATTGATTGATATGATGGTCCATTCTAAATCTGTATAGAAAAGTAGGCCCAGGTCTAGAAAATGTTCATTATAAATGTTTTGATTCAATTTTTTGGTGATGTGATAGCCTACTGGGCTATAATGTACAATCATTGTCTATTCCAGAACTGTCTTCAACTTCTAGTGTAAGAATAACAGTGCCCTTCATGAGCATTTTGTTACATTCTGCTCACCTGGGCAAATCTTGAGGGCCCTATTCTCACTTTTGCATTGTGGCAATGCTCGCTAAAACACACATTATCAGAGTGCTGGGCTACGCACCTGTCCTATGTTCAGTAGTACACTGTGATGCCATTCATTGTGAATGGCACCCAATGCATTCTATGGTTGAGCCCACAGCACAGCATATGGTACTGTATATGCAATGTGGTTTAAAGCATTTTGAAAAATGGGTAATGTGTGTTTTTTTTTCATCCGTTGTGATGCACTGGCAGTCCATCAATAATGAAAGTGTGGCCTTAATGCAATGCAAAATAAAACTTACCATAAACATGCAACTCATTTTCTTTTAACACACTGGGGTGTGCTTTATCAGCCTGCAATGGAAGTATTCTGACTCCCATTGTTGTAATAGTGACTTATCTCTTGCTGAGACCTATTCCTGGCCTGTATAAGCAGATGCAATCACTGCGGACAGCTGAACTTACCAGACAAAGTTTCTTTGAATCCATGTAGGTTGTATTGCAAGCAGTAGGTAAAGGCAGACAACAAAATGTGGCAGAAGATTAAAAGATGGTATCTGCAGGTTAAAACATAGTAATGTGTTCCTGGATGTGAGCGGATTGTATGCAAAGCCTAGACAGATGTGGCCATCTCTTTCCCCACAAGCATAAAGAAAGCAGGAACAGGAAATGCATCATCAATACGAGGGGACAGGAGGGAGCACAGAAAGAAAAGACAGAAAGGCATGTGCAACAACCAAATATACAGAGGTTAGTGAGGGCTTGTTACTGCTTGTTAAAAATTATGTAAACGTTTGAATGTCCAAAGCCTAGCCATGGGTTCGCTTTAAAGCGGAACTTTGGTTTTATTGGAAAGGTGTACTATGCTATGATACTGCATAAGAGGTTGAGTCCATACAGGAGATCTTATTGCTTTCCTGAAAAAGCCTTAATCTATATTGGCTAGTGACATGTTCTTATATATAAATGCATTGTCTTAGCAAGAACCATTATAAACAATGCAAAAGAAAATCCATTCCACCTGATGGTTTCTATATCATTTTTGTGATTCCCCTTTGACAGGTTTTTCATTGTTTAACCCATGGAAATGGAAAACTCACGAACTGACCAAACAGCTCTGTAAGAGCGCATAGTCCAGCTCAGAGATCAGCACAAGATATTACAAATATTATTTCTGCTTATTTAATATTTATGGAGCAACAGAATCACCTTGTCACTTTAAGGGGTGTATTCAATAAACTTTGCAAAGCAATTCATCCACAAAAGTGCATGTACATTTGTCCTGTAAAACTGGAGCAAATAAAATTCATGTTTATTGTGCAGAACAAATGTTTTTATTGGTTTAAAGCAGAAAATATTGCACTTAGGCACTAGGTGGCACTAAATATCATAGAAAATTGCTATGCTCTGTCATGCCATCTAGTGGCCAAATGCGGTATTTCCCAGCACAGCAAATTGCCAAATAACATTTGAATTTTTTTGCCATGTTTGTACTGAATGAATGTACTTTTTTACTGGATAAATTGCTGTGCAAGTTTTGTTTTTTTTTTTTTTAAATAAAAACCATCACTAATTTCGTGCCTGTGGCTGCAAGGGTCAGATTTCAGTGACAGGAATACAATCATTGATAGCCAAAACGAAATCTCTATGCTAGGATTATCCCTTTTACACAGAACATCTTGTTTCCTTGGTCCTGTCCTGGTGACTATAGTCTATAAATAAATGCACTGGAGATGACTGTATTGCTCTTTCATAATGGGCAAAACTATGCAAGAAAAAGCTGCTCCCATGCTTCTGTGCCTATAGACACCTGCCTACTGTGGCTAATGGTGAATTTTGTCCCTGATGAATTAATATTTCCTTGGCTCAGTTTGAATTTGTGGATGTCTGTTCTAAACATGATGGACATATACCTTTCTTATGACCCAAACTCTCGGCCATGTCTGGATTTATAACTGCCTGGCTGACCTACAAAATAAACACATAATAGTTGTTGCTTTAGGCTTCATTCATATTTGCAGACAAGGGGAGGCAGTCCACTTAAGATACAGCAGTGTCAGCAATGCTTCACTTCACACCCATGGAAAAATGATACACCGTGTTGCGTCTAGTGGGTGGTACTGTTGCCAAATGCAACTAATTCAAGTAAATAGGGCAATGCTGCAACCTCGTGTAATGCACATGGTTGCAGCTCCGTGATGCAGACTTTTCATGGTTAAAACAGGCAGTGAAGAGGCATTATATCACTTTCCAATTGCATCTAGACTGCCCTCTGAAAAGCGACCCCACGTAGATTGCTTTTCAGTGGTTCTTCAGGGGCTGCTGAAAGTGTGAATGAGCCTTTTTTGTATACTTGAAATTCAAAAAACAAATAGGCATTGAATAAAGAACAGAATTGTGCTGGAAAAGCCAGAGCCACCCTATATTTTTCCACCATAGCTTGCAGCCTATATGACCTTTCCATGGACTCATGCCCAGGACTCTGATCAATACTCTTTGCACTGCCTTAAGAAAAAAAAACCTGTAGTAGCGGATGAGTGTACACCCTTCCTTCCCCAGCAGTGCTGTACACTATTGATCAATGAGCGATCCCGCAGGCCCAGGCAGCAGTATTGTAAGATAGGACGCCGATTATGTTTGTTTTGGCGTGGTGTCAGGGAGACGTTACTCTGGACTTTGTACAGTTTATAACTGAAACCTCACAACACATCACAGCTTTGTCCACGTGGGAATCGCTGAGCTGCTTCATGGACGGCTTGCACCACCTTGTTGTCTCAGCCCCCTAACACAGCGGAGCAGCTTTCAGGTAGGAGACCATGTTGAACTTTGTTAAAAGAGCCCTCGACACTTACAGAATCTCCCCTAAACAAGCATTAGTGCTATACTTCAGGCAAACAGCTAAATACACAGATGAAATGCATTCATGCGAGCTGTTTTACATGCCAAAGGGTTTGTATTTCTGACTATCCAGCCCTGAGATTTGTACAGCTCTGCCACACAGCACAGCCCTGCCTGGCAGGACAGTAGACTTCATTTTTCTTGCAGTACAATTGATTGTTTCCTTGAGCTGCTACCCTTCCCCAGCATATTCTGTGCTGTACAAGGATGACAAGAGGCTGATGCTAGGTCACAGCAGTGGCATACTAAGGGGGGGTGTGGTCCCCACCAGTTGCCGACACTCTGGAGATGCTGTTGCCACCTGATATTTCTTTTTCTTTTGTTGCATGGCACCACACCTCACCAGACCATGCAACACAAAAAAAAAATGTCAGACAGCCATAGCACCCCCAGAGATTCAGCGCCTGCTGCTCCTCTGACAGCGGCAGTTCAGAGCGAGGAAAAGCTTCCGTCTCTGCTTCGGTCATATGACAGAGCCGAGCCGAGGGGAGGGCTTCCCCTCACTCTGAACTGCCACTGCATCTGGTCTGGTGAGTATGTTAAGATAAAGGGGAGATCTGTATTGAGGAGTCTGTACTTGGGGGGGGAAGGAGTCCTTAGTGGGGGGGAGGAGTGTCTGTACTGGAGGGTCTGTACTGAAGTGAAGGGGTGCCTGTACTGGGGGTAGGGGTTGTCTATACTGAGATGTCATTGCATGGGTGGAGAAGTCCGTCTGAACTGAGGAGTCTGTGCTGGGGGTGCCATCTGTATCGAGGAGTCTGTGCTAGGGAAGTGGGGAGGGGGGGGTCTGTACTAAGGGGTCTTTTATGGAGTGGGAGTCTGTACTGAGGATTTTGTGTTGCTGGGAGTTCTGTACTGGGGAAGGTTCGGGAGGGGGGGGGGGGGTTCTGTACTGAGAAGGTGAGCTGGGAGGGGGGATGTAGGGATGTTAGCTGAGATGTGTAGTGTGAGGGATATGACTTTGTGGGGGGAATTTTTGGTTGTACTCTGTAAAGTGACCTGTCTTTACACACAAATAAACTTTAATGCCATCCCAGTCTGAGTCCGTAGGGTTCAATGTTGAGTTGACCCACTCTTTGCAGCTATAACAGCTTCAACTCTTTTGGGAAGACTGTCCACAAGGTTTAGGAGTGTGTCTATGGGAATGTTTGAATCGCATTTGAAAGGTTAAGCACTGATGTGGACGAGAAAGCCTGGCTCACAGTCTCCACTCCATTTCATCCCAAAGTTGTTCTATCAGGTTGACGTCAGGTCAGTCAAGTTCCTCAACCCCAAACTCACTCATTCATGTCTTTATGGACCTTGCTTTGTGCACTGGTCCAAATCATTTGGTGGAAGGGGATTATGGTGTGGGGTTGTTTTTTAGGGATTGGGCTTGGCTCCTTAGTTCCAGTGAAGGGAACGCTTAAGGCTTCAGCATACCAGGATATTTTGGACAATTTCATGCTCCCAACTTTGTGGAAACAATTTTGGGATGGCCCCTTCCTGTTCCAACATGACTGCGCACAAGTGCACAATGCAAGGTCCATAAAGACGTGGATGAGCGAATTTGGGGTGGAGAAACTTAACTGTAAGATTGTTTATAGTTTAAAGGACATTCACTGATATTTAGGCATAAGAGTTTGTACAAGGGGGAACCAGGGCCCAATGCAAGGGGAACACAGCTTTTCACATCTCCCACACCAGATTCCTATTCATTTTTCTCTTGAATAGGGAAGTTGGCTAAAGCAAGTCATACATATAGTACAAATGTTCTTAGGAAAGATCTCATCAGTACATTCAATAATGCCAACAGTGACTTGACGAATCTTGTTCAAAGGTAATTAAAAATTTCAAAATTTTGTTTACTTATCACATTCGATTTCAGGAGGAATGGAATTTCCCAAAGGAAAACCACATTCACTGTTAATTCGAAAAAAGAAAATTCCATTGTGCTTCTTCAAATTTTCTCGTTACTGTGGTTAAAAAACAATTTCCGATTTGACCTCACTAACAATTAGAAAATATTCATTGAGATATCACTTGTGGATCACTTTCACCTGGCACAAACATTTCTGCGTACATTTATGCCAACGTTTTCCTTGTCAATATAATATAATATTGATAATACTATAAATTCTAGGATTATGGTTGAGTTTGAGCTTAAAGCGATAGTAAAGCCATGTTTTGTTGTTTTTTGTTTATTTTTTGAATAATAAACATGTTATACTTACCTGCTTTGTGCACTGGTTTTGCACAGAGCAGCCCAGATCCACCTCTTTTTGGGTACCACGCCAGTGCTCCTGGCTCCTCCCCCCTGCCGGGTGCCCCCACAGCAAGCAGCTTGCTCTGGAGCCACCCAAGCAGGCACACTCCTGACCCGCAACTCTGTGTGACCATTCACACACAGAGCTGCAGCTCTGCCCCGCCCCCTTCATCTCCTGATTGGCTCACTGGCTGTGATTTGCTGATGGCTTCCGCTGCTTATATTTCAGTAATGTTAACATATAAATGATGTGCAAATAATGTAAACAATGGTGATGCAAATACTGTGCAAAACTGTGTAAAACTCAGAAAATCATATGGTAGTAACATCCACAATATTAAAAATACTATTAGTGGTGCACTACAATATTTGGAAGGAAAAAAGTGCAAAGACCATAAATAAATATATATATAAAAAGACATGCATCTCTCAATGTGAGGTGAATATAACAGAACAATCATATATAATAGTGATCTGTAAACATAGTCCAAAATGAATGGGGGGTAGGTAATCAAATAGTGCTATCCTTTAGAAAATGGTGTATCCCTTCACCAGGCAGGTATGTGAATGTATCAGTGGATATCTCCTCTTTTCAGTGTTGTGACACCTGAGTGCTCACTGGCCTCTCACCTTACTCCTGTTAGATAACAGCATAGAACAACAGTCCCAATCTGGTGGTCTGTGTATCTCTTCTCACTTCTAAGGGTTCTCTAATGCTTCTGCCCAGCTGGGTGGATCTCTATGGTAAGTATGTCTACTCTGCGGTAATCCTGTGTATTCTCCCTTGATATTCTCCGTGATTATATTCATATATAAAAGAGACGATCCATGGTAATAACCTTTTACAAGGTTTATTCAAATTAAAAGTGGCTTTACTAACATTAGCACTAAGTAACAATGTATATACTCCACGAGTGCTGAACTCATACTAACTCTGGTATCACTTATGGTATACCTCCGCTCAGGCCCTACGCGTTACGTCATGCCCACGTGACTTCATCATGTGACGTAACGCGCAGGCAGTGAGCAAAGGCATACCGTAAGTGACGCCAGAGTTAGCACGAGTTTGACACTCGTGGAGTATATACATTGTTACTTTGTGCTAATGTTATTAAAGCCACTTTTATTTTGAATAAACCTTATAAAACGTTATTACACCATAGAGAGTCTTTAACATTAAACCTCATTTAAAGTGATAGCCGTGAGTATTCACCACACAATTATTCCTTGGGTATGGCTTCATTAAGTTATGAGCTTTAAGCCATTATTGTAGTGTGAATGCGTTATTTCCTGGGGTGGCCAGCTGATCGACAATCTTTGTAAACCGAACCTTCATTGCATGTAGAGTATGTATGTATCCAGTATATACTTTTCATAAATATATATTTACACAAATAGCGGCCACTTTATTAGTCATACTAATAAGTACAGGGCAGGGCTCTTTTGCCTTTAAAAAAGCCTGAATGCTTTGTGACATGGATTCAACATGGTGTTGGAACCCTTTCTTGTAGACTTTGCTCCATGCTAACCTGAAGCAGTTTCTGTAGATTTCTTGCTGCACGTTCATACTGTTGAAACTTATCTCAAAGGATTGTGTTGCATATCCCAAAATTTGACCCCACCACCAGTATGCTGCACCAAAAATGAATGTCAGTCATACCAGGCAACCTTTTTAGTCTTTAAATGCCTAGATTTCGTGGACTGTAATGGAACCTGGTATGGTCTTTACTGCAGCACAAATGTTTTGTGTGTTCAGAGGTGCCCATTTTTGTACCCCTGTTGTAACAGGTAGTTGCATAAAAGTGTATGGACTGCCATTTACTTTAGCAAGGTGTATTTCTACAGGATTACTGCTCACTGGATGTTATTTATGCGTTTTATATCAACCTCTATGAGATTGCAGTGTGTGAATGCAATTTCTGAGCTGATGTAACCACCACGTCTGGCACCAACACTCATTCCACAGTCAAAGTTGCCCAATCTTCCCCATTCTAACGTTCTGTTAAACAGCAACCAAAACAGTTGACCATTTGTGAATGCTTTATGCGTAGAAGTCCCATCATCCAGTGCAATTTTTAGAGTTTTTCATATTTGCTAGGGGTTTCGTTTTAAAGAGAACCAGAGGTAAAACACAAAATGAAGTAACACATATGTAAGTTGAAAAAGCTGTATATATCTCTGCCTGCTTTTAGCACAGGACATGTAACTCACAATTAATGAAAATTAAATATGCTTTAGGGATAGACAATCTTGGTAGTTTTTGTCCTGGGTGGAGTTTCCTTTTAATATTTAACTTAATTGCCGAATAGTCACCTGTATGGGGTGTATGTAAAAGGTATAGCTGGGTAAAGGTAGCAGAGGAATGCCACAATAAAAAAAAAATGCTGAATATATATATTTATATACATATATATATATATATATATATTACTAAGCACATCTACAAATGATCTTTGTACTGTGCCTTCCTCTGATTGCAGTAGAGAAAATAAGAATCATACATCCTGTTCTGAGTGTTTCTCAGCACTACAGAGCTCTACAAAGCTTTGTGAAAATAACCATAAAATACTTTTTATATCTTTATAGTGTGTCTGAAATGAGAGCTTAACGTAAACTTGCTGGAAACAGATTCAAACTCTCCGTTTTTTCAGTTTGGAGTCAAAGTGATTGTAAACGATCACCTTGTAAAACAGCCCATTTATTTTAAATTTGAAAAGGCAAAACATTTGTGTATAGATATAAAAAAAAAACATCATAAATCCCTTTTTCCCCTCCTTTTAAAAGTGATCACATTCTCTCTTCTCCCTTTGTTCTCAGCTGCATAAGAGCTGGGGAGGAGAAACAGCAGTACACTAAACTTCTCAGCGAATGGCTGTGTGGGTCAGGGGCGTGTCAGGATAAGTCTGCTCATTGGAGGAGAGCAGGCTGAGTTCCCTGCACAGCTAGAGCACTGACCACACTGCTCTCCTGCTTAGTGTGGTCAGTTTTTAATAGGAAAGCAGAGGGACTGGCGGGAACAACAGGACTTTCACACAAAGGAAGCAATACAAAGAGAACAGGATACTTTTTCATACAATTACATGGTACAGCAGGCACATATCAGGAATATTGGGAAAGTGTTGGGGTAACAAAAGCTTTAAAGCTGAACTACAGACAAACAGCTAAATACACAGATGAAACACATACTGCATATATGGGAGCTGTGTTACCTGCCAAAGGATTAATATTTCTGTCCATCCAGTTCTTGGATTTACACAGACCTATCAGTCAGTACAGCCTGGTGGCCTACATCACTTTTTCTGTTAGTGTTCTAGACTGTTCAAGGAAAACAGCGATGTCATCTTTCTACCTCCAGCTTGCTAATTGGACAGTGTAGGAAAAGCAGGAAACTGATGAGATTGTATTTCTGCTCTCTCTGATCAGCATGTTTCTTGTCAGCAAACCTGATTGGCTCCCTGTCCTGTCCCCCCCCCCCCCTCCTTATTTGAGTTTTTCCTTACAGGAGACTTCAAAGAGGCTGAGTCACTACAGGAGTCAGTAGTATAACAGCTCTTCTGTTGCAGAGAACCTTCATTTAGATTTTTTTAGGTGACCATCAGGGTCACTTTGTTAAATGTGTTGATTTGTGGCTTTTATATCTGCCAGGAGTTCAGCTTTTTAGGGGATTTCTACCTCAAACATGTTTTTGGCTGGCAGAAGGCAGGTGCTGACACCCTTACTATTTCTAATGTTATGACTGTTCACCAGTATGGTCTATACTTATTCCTTGGTTTACTTTGACAGCCACGATGAAATTACATGACTTGCATCACATGATGTAGAGCAGTGATGGTGAATCTTGGCACCCCAGATGTTTTGGAACTACATTTCCCCAGTGTTGCCAACCCATCACACTAAAAATCACTGACACGACACCCAAAATTTACTGGCAGAGCAAATTTTTACTGGCATTTTCAAAAACTTACAAAAATACATTTTTAAGTGCAAATTTCAGTATTTATGTTACAAACAAATACAATATGCAATTAACAGTGTGATTTGGGGGAGATTTCAAGGTAAACGAATGGTTCTGTTATTTTTGATATAGTAAGAGACATAGCGGGTTAATATAACGGCCCATCATTTTTGTCACCTGCAGTGGTGGTTATAGAAAATAATCACACGCATTACATCACACACCCCTTTTAAAATAATCCCATTTTGTTGAGTTGAGACAGATGCAAGGCCCCCTTTACATTAAAGTTACCTCTTACATCAGAGTCTTCCCTAGTTGCATCAGCGTCCCATACGCTGGTTGTTAGTGGGGAGCCCCAGTAACATCCCCTCTTAGTTACACTAGTTGTCAATAGCCCCAGTAACATCCCCCTTAGTAAGAGGCCCTCTACTGGGGCTCCCTATCGACAACCAGTGTAAGAGGGGATGTTACTGGGGCTTCCCACTGACAACCAGTGTAAGGGGGGATGTTGCTGGGGCTCCCCACTAACAACCAGTGTAAGGGGGGATGTTACTAGGGTTCACCACTGGCCCAGTAACATCCCCTCTTACACTGGTTGTGTCAGTAGACCCAGCTTTTTGGGATGGAAGTAAACAGGACAAAATAGAGACTGAATCTCCCTAGTCTGGGTCACAGGCAGCAATAAACAGTCATTAACATATCAACTGGCAAAAATTGTGCATTTTTACAAAATAGCAAGAAAGAATGTACTTTCTTCTTACACCAAAGAATGTACTTTCTACCTTACAGCAGTGGACAATGGAACAGGTTTCCCCATGTGAAGGTTTTTCTTCACCTCCTGTTCCACTGACAACTGCAATTTTGTAAACTTGACACATTTAACAAAGTGTGAACGTTCCTGACAGTGACAGATAACTGCTTTGAAAAGCAATCAAAGGTACTTTTTTGCTAAGACACATTTAGCAGCTCTTGTGGAGACAGTTATCCCCATAATTTTTACAATGTAAACAGTAATCCATGTTTAAAAAAAAAAAAACAGAACAGAATATTCCTGTTTTCTAAAATGTGTTGTACATCTGAAAGACATCAAGTGGATCTTCTTCTGCAGTCAGTCATTCTTCTTCCTCCACCACCACTACATATTTGTCCTTACCAGCAGCAGCAGAAGACACACCCAGTGGCTTATGTTTACGGTTTAAAGCGTCAACCTTGTGGTCATACATTGTGACATCAACCTTTTCAATCATGCGTTGAGTAATCTTTCCTGGGCCACTTTTTACTGACAGCAGTCCTTCCAACATTGGAGTGGAAAGTTTGTTCCTGTGATCAGTTTTCAATAACTTTACAGATGAAAACACACGTTCTACCTCAGCTGTCCCATGGGGAAGGGAAAGCAGAATTCTTGCAAATTTACCCAGAGTTGGGAATTTAGGTATTTTAAGACTGTCTGCATCGATCCTACAGCTTTGTCCTACCATGTGCCAAAAAGAATCATAAGTGCAAGTCTCAGGCTCATCATTAAATTCTGTCACTTGGTATTCAATAAATTCAGTATGCAGTTCATCAAACTCAGACCGGGGAACAATTTGTGGAAAATGCTTGGCAAGTTCTATAATATCTTCAGAATTTACAGTAGACCTGTTTAATGGTTTTAGTAAAGCCAACAGCTGAATGATTTGGTTTCCACTGGGCATTCGTTTTTTAATTGCAGCTACAGCTCTTGTGTAAAATGTGGTTACTTGCACCATAAACTGTTGAACAGCTGACAAGTCATCTACTGTAGATAAATGTTCCCTTGTTTGGTATCCAATAAATATGCCATCTGTCGATTTGAAGTTTGCACTATTAGTGTGGTCAAACTGAATCAGTGCATCATTTTGAATTGAAACCAACAGGTCTGGCTTAATAAAGTAGCCCATAAGACTTTTCAGCAGTTGGCAGTACTTAAAGTACAAGTCAGGTAACATAGGTGAATTGCTCTGGAAAATTTTATTGAATTGTGTGAAATGTGGCAAAACTGCTTGAAGAAACAAAAAGTAGCACTTAGTGATAGGATCCTGTAGCTTAATGCTTATGCTGTCCACAGTTACTAAGCGATCAGTATCATCACTTGACTGAAAATAACTTAACAAGGCATCATATTGATTCAAAATGCGGTTGACGCAATCAAGCATTGAAAGCCATCTGGTAGAACAAAGCGGTAGAATCTTTAGACAATCTGCAGCTACAAATTCCTGAAACTCCTGATGCAACTGTAAACGTTTACAACTATGTGCAAAGTGGCTATGTATGTCTCTGCAAAATTGCTCAACAGTTTTTGGTATGGCTTTACAGGCATCTGCAGCACACAGGGCAGCAACATGACAGGTACAGCGAATGTGAAAAATATAGGCAGGATAGTACAGAGTTTCTAGGACCAACCATGACACTTGCACCATCTGTACCAAGAGCCATTACATTTTTTAGGGGTATACCATCTTCCAGAAAAGATTGTTTATTCTTCTCAAAAATAGCATCAGCAGTTGCTTCAGTGAGATCAAGGAGGCGGTAGAACTGGTATTGGGTTCTACCAGCTTCGTCATCAAAATAGATGACAACCATTGCCAATTTTTGGTTGTTGATATGTCAGTAGTTTCGTCAATTAGTAATGAAAAGTGACAATATGCAAGCATTTTGCACAACTCCTCTTTGAGGCACTTGCCAATGACATTCTTAGCCAACATGGAACCTTTAGTTCGCTTACAATTGATGGATTTTGCTATTTTTGAGTCTGGAAACCAGTGAGTGACATTATCAGTAAGATCATCTAACAACCTTAATGGCAAATTTTTTGTGCAAGAAAATTGACCATTTGTAGCTCTGATTCAGAAGTCCTTTTCTTAATAGCCAACACCACTGGATCTTGCGGTGGCGTTATTGTTTTGCAAAACTAACAAAGCCAGTGCTGGTTTGCCTAACTGCAGCAATAGCCTTGTGTTTTGAACTCTGGCAATGACTGCGTACATCACGAACACCACCATATCCAATGCTAAACACTTTTTTGCACCATAGATACCTTGCATTTGATTTTGTTTTGATTCAGCATCTGCTCTTGACCAGTATTTGAACTGAACATCTGTCAGCCAAGAAGCAACAAAGGAACAAAGACTAACTTTGTAAGGTTTCTTTGCATGAGGTGGTGCCTCTTCCATGTCTAAAGAGAAACTGCAGAGTACAGACATTGCCACCTGACCAACACAAGCCCTGAAAGGTATTATTACAAGGTGAGATACCGTAGCACATAAAACTTCCCTGTGTGCTGCAGATGCCTGCCTGAGGAAACTAACCAAAAGCTGTTCATGCCAACAGATCACAGGAACTTAGGTAAAGTTTAATAGCACTGTTAATAGCACTGAGAGAGGCATCACAACATGTGAAGTTCTGTAGGTAGGACTAGGAGGTGAGGTGTCTAAAGAAAAAAAAAAAACACGTTGTCTATGTGTTGCCCATTTTCCTTAAAATGTGTGTGGTGTTTGTATAATCCAAAAAAGACTCAGTTTAGGAGATCATTTTCTTTAATCTGGTGGTGGTGGTAGTGGTGTGGGCTGTACAGCCATAGCTGGCTATCTTCTCAATATGTTGAATTCTAGGGGAGAGAAAGAAAAAAACTCAACAAAAAATGAATGGTGTGTAAACCTAACAAATTTAAAGAGTCTTCAATTGGCATGCACTTACCAGAAGATGCCGTTGGAGTCAATAGCAGAGGACAGAGGTCACGTTGGTGGATGTGAGTTCAGGAAAATCAACCTATATAGAAAACATGAAGGAGAAAACCTGAAATGAGACATCCCAATAGCAACTAAATGTTGGAAAACAAACCCAAAACTAAATAGTGTACTTACCATAAAGATGTAGCTGTAGTGTATGCTGAGGAGAGTTTGTAGCTGTGGAATTTAAGGCAGGCCAGCTAGAAGGAGCAGGCTGGTCCAAGAAGACGGATGGCTGGAAGGAGCAGGCTGATCCAAGACAGATAGTCTAGCAAAATGTACCTATATACCAGGAGGAACAAAAACTTAGATGAGCATATAGCACCTGACCTAATGATAACAAAGCCCACAAAACAAGGTTTACTTACTGTTATATGTAGCTGTGGTATTTGCAAGCAGGTAGCCCTATGTTCAGGGCATGAACTTAGTGGTCCAAGACAGTCACGGATGGCTGGTAGGAGGAGCAAGCTGGTCCAAGAAGACGGATGTCTGGAAGGAACAGGCTGGTCCAAGACGGATAGTCTAGCAAAATGTACCTATATACCAGGAGGAACAAAACTTTAGATGAGCATATGGCACCTGACCTAATGATAACAAAACCCACAAAACAAGGTTTACTTACTGTAATATTTAACCGTGGTATTTGCAGGCAGGTAGCCCTGTGCTCAGGACATGAACTTAATGGTCCAAGACCGTCGGATGGCTGGAAGGAGGAGCAGGCTGGTCCAAGAAGACGGATGGCTGGAAGGAGCAGGCTGGTCCAAGAAGACGGATGGGTGGAAGGAGCAGGCTGGTCCAAGAAGACGGATGGCTGGAAGGAGCAGGCTGGTCCAACAAGATGGATGGCTGGAAGGAGCAGGCTGGTCCAAGATGGATAGTCTAGCAAAATGTACCTGTATAAAACCAGGAGGAACAAAACCTTAAATGAGCAGGTAGCACCTGACCTAATGATAAAAAACACACAAAACACGGTGTACTTACTGTAATATGCAGCTGTGGTATTTGCAGGCAGGTAGCCCTTGAACTTGGTAGTCCAAGACAGATGGGTGGAAGGAGCAGGGCAGGCTGGTCCAAGACAGATGGGTGGAAGGAGCAGGGCAGGCTGGTCCAAGACAGATGGCTGGAAGGAGCAGGGCAGGCTGGTCCAAGACAGATGGCTGGAGCCTAAAAGGAGCAGGCTGGTCCAAGAAGACAGATGGCTGGAAGGAGTAGGCTGTTCCAATAAGACAGATGGCTGGAAGGAGCAGGGCAGGCTGGTCCAAGACAGATGGCTGGAAGGAGCAGGGCAGGCTGGTCCAAGACAGATGGCTGGAGCCTAGAAGGAGCAGGCTGGTCCAAGAAGACAGATGGCTGGAAGGAGCAGGCTGGTACAATAAGACAGATGGATTGGCTGGAGGAAGGAGCAGGCTTGTCCAAGACAGTTAGTTTAGTAAAATTTACCTATACAAAACCAGGAAAACAAAACTTTACATGAGCGATATAGCACCTGACCCGACCTATTTGATTTTTAGGACCAAAAAAGCACATACAAGTTTTTTTTTCTTAACGGTGGGGTGCACAAATGCAAAGTGAGTGACTCATAGGTGATGAGGAAGGTTATTACGGTTAGGTAGCTGTTAGTAACTCTGTGCTGGCCGGGCTGGGACTTGGTAGGGTAACTCAGGCTGGGTTAAAAAAAGTGACTGTTCATTCACCCCAGTCAAGGGGGGGGGGGGCTCTCTGGTTAGGCTACAGTACAGGCTAGCCTAGTTAGTTAGTAGTACTACTTAATAACTCTGTGCTGGGCCTAGTAGTCAGCCTTGGCCTGGGTAACCCACAAATTGTGACACTGACACTCACTAACTCTGTGCTACACAGTGCTGGGCTCTCTCTGCTGCCTACAAATTTCTGGACATGGTCATGGATGGACAGTCCTCTCCTCTCCCCTCTTCTGGTTTCTCTCACCTTGATGAAATAAATTCAATGATGGCCTCCTCCAGGCAAGCTCAGCGGCCGCCTCAGCCAGGTCCTCCTCAGTCCAACCAGCAGACTTCTCCACTCCAGGCCTCCATCGTCCGTCAGGGCAGCTCCTTCCTCTCCCGAAGACCATCGCGTCCCCATCCGTCCCTCCTTCCAGCACCAGGTCGCTCGGCTCCTGCCTATTTATAGGCTGTGGGGGCGGTGTGCGGCACTGGCGGGAAGCTTTGTGGCGGGCCGGGGGCGCAGGTCTCATTTGCTGTCTAATCGTGTGTGGCGGCACTGGCGGGAAAATTCCGGGGCGGTCCACGGCAGGGCGGGCGCAGTCCCACTGGATTGACCGCCGGAAATGTCCGAGTGACTCCGAGGGGCATACCGCGCATGCGCAGTTCTGTTCGTCGCTCTGGAACCATTTGTTTACTGGCAGCTTTCTCCTTTTACGGGCAGGTAAAAAATGCCCTGCTTTTACGGGCTGCCCATAAATTTACTGGCGGTTGGCAACACTGATGGGAAATGTAGTTCCAAAACATCTGGGGTGCCAATGTTTGCCATCACTGATGTAGCATAAGGGAAGCTGGGTTTTCACATCCCCACAGAGAACATTGAAGGTGTGAGTAGGGACAGATCAGGGGAATTCTCGGCCTATAAATACAGTATGTTCATTACAGTACATCATCACCGCCGGGCTGTTGGCAGAATTGACCTAAGGGTGTGCAGTGACCATGCAAAACAATAAAAAGTAAATTCCTGGAAGAGCCATTCATTTGTTGTTATTCTTAAGGGAAGCTAGCCCATCACCACAATGTTTTTTCATAGGCTGCAGGCTCAAGTCCAAATATAAAATTCAGATAAATCACACTTATTCTTCATGCAGATGAGCTTGATCCTAGAGTTTCTGTAACCATCTTGTCAGCTGCCCCTGCAAAACATAGATATTTCCTTTTTTCTTTCCCAGACACTAACAAAATTGTGTGACAAGGACCAGAGGCCCACTGGACACTGGAGCCACTGGATATATCAAAGACTTCCATACTAACAAAACACCTCCAATT
The DNA here is from genome assembly GCF_965119305.1 of Pelophylax lessonae. NCBI lineage: Eukaryota > Metazoa > Chordata > Amphibia > Anura > Ranidae > Pelophylax > Pelophylax lessonae. The sequence continues at coordinate 78,150,528 of NC_138774.1, forward strand.
TGCAACTTATGCAGAGCTTTCTGACCCCTGTAGTTGGTATTTGTAGTGACTTAGTAGACACTGATATGAGAAATGTCCCAAAAACCAAACATTTGTTAGACACATTAAAATGCAGATATAAGCAAACAGCCACATTCCACTTGCAAGTACAAATTTCGTGTTTCACAACCAAATGGTTTGCCCAGCTCACACTGAATACAGGACTTACAGGACATTTTCATATATCCATGAAGGACACTTCCCATTCACCTGCTGTGCCATAAATTGTATCAAAGTGGCTTGTTGTACAACTCAAAGTTTAGATAAAGAATCAAGTGGAAAATACTCTTAGATAGCATAAATGGTGTAACCTGGTAGGTGTAAGTTAATCGTATTGAACACCCCACTTGGGGTAGAGCTAATATGGCTGTAACAACATCAGAAAGATAAGCATTCAAAGTGATTTGCTCAGTTCCACTGGTGTTCCAATGCTTGTATGGAATATTGGTAAAAGTACATACATTAACCACTTAAGCCCCGGAAGATTTTACCCCCTTCCTGACCAGGGGTTTTTTTGCGATTTTTTTACTGCGTGACTTTAACGGACAATTGCGCGGTCGTGCGACGCTGTACCTAAACGAATTTCACGTCCTTTTTTCCCCACAAACAAAGCTTTCTTTTGGTGGTATTTGATCACCTGTGCGATTTTTTGATCATGTGCTATAAACAAAAAAAGAGCGTAATTTTTGCAAAAATAACAATATTTTTCACTTTTTTTTTTTATATGAAATTCCCGCCAAAAAAAATGTAAAAATAAAAATTTCTTAACATTTTCGGCCAAATTATTTTATGCTACATATGTTTGGTAAAAAAAATCGCAAAAAGCGTATTTTGATTGGTTTGCGCAAAAGTTATCGCGTTTACTAACAAAGGGAAAGATTTTTGTCATTTTTGGTGTTTTTTTTTAACGAGTAATGGCGGCGATCTGCGATTTTTTTTGCGGTACTGCGACATTGCGGCAGACAGATCGGACCCTTGACTGACATTTTTGACACTTTTGGGGGTACCAGTGACATTACTGCAGCAATCAGTGCTATATATATGCACTGTTACTGCAAAAATGACACTGGCAGGGAAGGGGTTAACTGTATTGGACAGGGAGGGGTTAAGTGTGTCCTAGGGGCGTGATTCTAACTGTAGTGGGACAATGCTATTGGTGTAAAAACAAAGATCAACGGTTCTACATAGTAGAACCGTCTGATCTCCATTTTTACACAGGGGAGAATGACAGGCGGCTTGTTTACAGAAGCCGCTCTGCCTTTCTCCCGCTGTACCGACGATCGGCGAGTGACCGGCGGACATCGGGTCTGCCGGTCACACGCCCGCACTCCTCCCTGAACGAGCCGAGGCGGGCGCTCGCCTCAGCGGGCACGCGCTCGCCCGCTATTGGCTCTAATAGCAGTGACAGGCGAGCGACATAGACCTACGTCACTCTGCCTGGCCGGGGCTGACTGCCGCAGTTAATATACTGTGCGCAGTCGGCAACCGGTTAATCATTTTTTTTTCCATTCAAACCGACCCAATTGCTAATGAGGGAATCACTCCCACTATTATATTCTGACTGTATGGAGACTTCCCCACCATCAGAACACATTGATCAGTATTGCCGGCTATAGCTGATGGCACTAATCATTCAGGAAAAACCCAACAGGCTGGTTGTACAGAAGTTGATCAGTAGCCTGACTATACATGGATTGAAATTCGGCTGGTTCCCGCTGAACTGGCTGAATTTTGATCCATGTATTGCTGCCTTTAAAGCAACTGTTTAACAGTCAATTGCTCCAATTTGCAACAAAGGTCCTGCCAACTTTACCATTTTGATATGTACTGCATAAAATAAGTACTGCATGTGTTTAATTATTTTGCCTTGACATGCACTTTAAAATACTTTCACTTCTATACACATATGATAAGACCTATACACATGATAAGACCTAGCTTAATCCCAAAAATCCCAATTTCAGCTTGTTTTGCTAGTCTGGATTCTGACTGCACACTCTGCATCCCGGGGGTTCTCTCCTGATTGTTTTTTTGTCAGCTGGAGCAATGAGGAATGGTGAGACCTTCACCTCATGTAGCCCCTCAGATGGTTCCACAACCTGAGATGATATTCCCACCTTGCCTTATAATATGAATAGCACTATCTGCAGAGATTAAAAGCATGCCAGAAAATGTTATGCCTGATTCCACAGTATTTTGTCACACCCATATGATCCCATAAGCCAGCAACATACAGGATGTTCTTTATTGCCTCCTGGGAGTTTCCACTCCTTCGATGTAACATTATAAGGTATACTAACAATCCATATCTGTTTGTTTCAGCAAAATAATTGAAATTCAGAGTTGCCACATTTCTTTTTTATTAATATTGATAGTTACACTTTTCTCTTTTAGGGGCATCAATTGCCTTGGAGTTTGGTGATGACGAGGATAATATCTTCATGACTCGTTCTCCTTTGCACGGTCCTGACTGCTTCCTGTAGCCCTAGAATTTTCTTCATGACCATTCCTTTCATTCCCTTTATGATGTTTTCCAAGCTGACTACTGCTCTGCAGTATCCCTGAACTGTTCCTCTATATCTCAAACTGCTTGTTCCCTTATTTAAATAAGAATTTGTTTTAATTGGTCAATCTGACAGATACTCTTCAATCCTATAGAATGCTGACTTGACTATTCTGAGCTGTGTCTTTCACTTGTAATAACACCTAGCTGACAGTACTATTACCAAACCACTAATCCTGAACAATTGACCACTACTCAGAATATAATCTAGAAAGGTTCCTTAAATGAAAACATAGCTAGTAATATTTCTCCTGCACATCACTAGTTGAGATTTCTTTCCTCTCTATATGTGCATTTCACCTTCCAGGCATCTCCTACCTTGATTGTTGGGACATATGTGACTATATGGCCCAAAATAACATTGTTTCTAGCTCCAGTGTTGCCTATTCATGTATCCTTGCTTCCACCACTTGCAACACACAAGCTGGAGAAATTGACCATGCATCATATATGTTTGTAAAGGAAATCATGGGCACTTCTCCAGTTCCAAATAATCTTAGCTGTTCTCCATCTAGCATTCCTTCATCCTTTTTCTCACCTTCTGAATGTGTGAAAACTTCTTTTGAGGCTTCCTTTGATTCACCAAATTATGTCACTCCTCCTAGCAATCCTATCCTTCCTATTGAAAGGATTTCTACTGCACATTCTACAACCATGCAAATTTGTGGTGAACTCACTCATAGTTACTTCACTCCAGCTTCCCCCCTGAGCCTTTACTTTCAAGACCCTCTTGAACCAGACATTGTTTCTTCCTGTTCTGACACATCAGACACCATTAGCAACAGAAGTGATCTGTCTTCTTTTTCGACCAAAGTCCAAAACTGTCCCCTTTTTTGTAATTGCTCCCCAAGAAAGTCTGATAACCGAATAGGAGTGGACGGTAAATGTGAAATATGCAGTGGATCAGTGGAAAACAAGGTTCGGTGAGTAGCACAACATACTTCTCTCCCTCTAACTAAAATAAACTGTATACATACAACAACAATTGGAAAGTTGCATATTAGTAGTTAGTCGCTTTTAACCACTTAAGCCCCGGAAGATTTTACCCCCTTCCTGACCAGGTCCTGTTTTGCGATTCGGCACTGCGTGACTTTAACGGACAATTGCGCGGTCGTGCGATGCTGTACCTAAATGAATTTGACATCCTTTTTTCCCACAAACAGAGCTTTCTTTTGGTCGTATTTGATCACCTGTGCGATTTTTTGATCATGCGCTATAAACAAAAAAAGAGCGTCAATTTTGCAAAAATAACAATATTTTTCACATTTTTTTATATGAAATTCCCCCAAAAAAAAAGTAAAAATCAAAATTTTTTAACATTTTTGTCCAATTTGTTTTATGCTACATATGTTTGGTAAAGAAAATTGCAAAAAGCGTATTTTGATTGGTTTGCGCAAAAGTTATCGCGTTTACTAACTAAGGGAAAGATTTTTGTAATTTTTGTTGTTTTTTTTTAACGAGTAATGGCGGCGATCTGCGATTTTTTTTGCGGGACTGCGACATTACGGCGGACAGATCGGACCCTTGACTGACATTTTTGACACTTTTGGGGTTACCAGTGACATTACTGCAGTAATCAGTGCTATACATATGCACTGTTACTGTAAAAATTACACTGGCAGTGAAGGAGTTAACTGTATTGGAGAGGGAGGGGTTAAGTGTGTCCTAGCGACGTGTTTCTAACTGTGATTGGCTGTGGCTACTAGTGTAAGAACAGAGATCAACGGTCCTACATAGTAGAACCGTCTGATCTCCATTCTTACACAGCGGAGACGTAAATAGTCGTGCGGCGGTTGGCAAGCGGTTAACTTGACTTTGATTTTGAAGATGTGTTCTAGCTTTTCCAAGCCACTTCTTCAGTTTTAATTAGTGTAAGGCATTTACCTCAATGCTATCTGTGTGGATAGAGTTTCTGGGATATATTTCTGACACTCAGAACTAAAGAACTGGCTTTGATCAGCTGGAAAATGTTTTAAAAATATCTGAACAAGACCAGTTAAATGGCCTGGATAAATGAGAACCTTCACAGACAAAGGGTTCATGTGCATACCTACACCCGACCCCAAGGGTTTTAAAAATGCTACTTGGGACACTCTCAACCCAAAAAACAAAAACACTGAAGGAAAAACTAATTAGGCTGGTTTCACACGGGCTGTCCGATCAAGTTTGCCTGTCATTATTTCAGGCGGACCTAATTGCACTATCCATAACTCAATCATACCTCCTACACTTTTAACACTGATCACAGTGCAATCCTTAAAAGGGGACCTTTCCTGGACAATTCCCCCCCCCCAATGCATGAAACCTTGCTCTATCTAAGGTGTATTGTGGTATACTATAGAACTTACTCTGACTTTGACTTTCATAATATTGTATTTCTCTAAATGTAAAGTTTCGGTATAATTTGCCATATAATACCCATTTCCTGTTCTTGTCTAGCTTGTAAATTTTCTGAAGAAACCTAATACAAATCTTTGTGAAATAAAACAACCGTAATTCTTGACTTGGAGCTCTAGTTAAAAATAATGTTTCCTAGCTTAAAAAAGGGTCTGAACTCCTGTTGAGAATTTATTTTGCTTTCTTTAACCTAAATCGGTATAGCCATTCTTTCTGTATTGTTGAGCATTCTCAGCACAACAGGAAGGGAGAAAACTATGTACAATTTTTAATGTACCACTTTTTGTGACAAAAACTCCAAAAAGAGGCATCTGTTTTAGTGACAATTGTTAAAGTTTGGGTTATTTCTCATTTCCTAGTTTGACTCTGGGACAAGAAGTGAGGAGAAATTGCCCAAGCAGGTACATTTGGAACAATGCAAACCTGACAGTGGTTCTAATTCTCCCCCACAATTCTGAGTACTTATTAATATCAAAATATGGAGCAATAAATCTCTAAATTTACATAACATGCAGCAAGCCTTTTACCTTTATAAGTGGACCACTGATTTTAAAATGGGAATTCTGCCCCCCATTGCCTAATGTGGCCTAGACAGCCTCCTTATTATAATTAATTACTGAATGTTTCCCAAATTGATATAGTTCACAAATTCCTCACTACAATTTGCTTTTCCTTGTAGTATGCAGCAGGATAGGCAGCTGTGTGAACAGTTCCTGGACTCCCTCTCACGGATGGAGGATTGGCTAAAGATTACACAGATAGTGGCCTCTCTTCAAAATCCATCTCGAACCCTTCACAATGATGCCAAATTGGCATTAAGAAAATATGAGGTAAAATATATGTCTTAGTCTAGAAAAACAGTTTTCCAATCATCACATAATTTCTTATATTTCCTTGATTATTCTTTACATTCTGCTTGACATTCTCAGGATCTCCTCAAGGAAATTCGAGAGAAATTGCTAGACCTAGAAACACTAAACAGGAAATATTGGAGAATCACACAGATTTCTCACCAGATGTTTCTTCCAACTACACTTCGAAGTAGAATGCAGGAGGTCAACACCTTCTGGGACTGTTTGCAGAAGGAGGCAGAGACCATCTATCAGACTTTGAAGGTATCTCATCGGCTTTGTCATGTTCTGAAGCAGAGATATATTTATAAAAAAAAATGCATTTGAAGCAAGTTAAGGATGATATTTCATCTTCTTACAGTCCAAGGTCCAGCAAAGAGAGGAATTTGATACAGATCAGGATGATCTGAAGCTATGTCTGACTGAGATGGACTTGGAACTTTCTAGTGTAGAGTATATCTACCATGGTAACTCAACTGAGAAAATCCAACAACTCAAGGTACAGCAATGGTAAAAAAATCAGAAGATGCTCTTCTCCTTTCCAAGAACTGTTAAAAGTACTTTACAGTAATATGTTTAATGAAGGTGTAAAAATGACTCATTGTAGAGCCTTAAAGAGAATCTGTCACTAGACCATTCTTTTCAATGGTCCCTTATTCAAAATCTTCCCAAAAGATTATATGGGAGATTATCTCTCATGTAAACATCCAAAAGCCTTAAGACTGCTGCCAGGCACTGGCATGTTGGACACAGAGCTTTCTCTCTGTCATATATGATTATGATTTCTCTCTGTCCTGTATTGATTAGTATTGTAAGTGTATTGTCTGCCCTTATGCTGTAAAACGCTGCGCTATATAAATCCTGTATAATAATATACTGCAGAGGTTGGTGTCAGTAGGCTAGTGGATGTTGTTAGTTAGTAGTGCAATAGTTGGTGTCAGTGGGACAGTGGATGGTGTGACAGTGGCTGATCGTCATTGCTGATTTGAATTGGCTTCTTAATAGTTACAGTAGTAGATCATGTCTGTGGAATGTGTGTGTGAGTGCAGCCACTTTTAGCTTCTACTAGGGATGATCGAACGGTTCGGGTCGACCATCGGTTCGACCCGAACATTGACTGTTCGAAATTCGGCCGATTTTCAAACTTTTTGCTGAAGAAGTTCGGAATTCGGCAACCAGAACCGACCAAAATGCAATGGGACAGGAACTGGGCTTTAAAAGCCGTGATTGGACCAGAACCATCAGTAAAAGCCAATTGAGGGGGCAGGAGAATGCTAGGAATGTGATTGGAGTGACTAGGGGGTCCAGAGGCCAATCATTAGTGAATACGCCCCCCAGCATATAAGATAGCCCCGCCAAATCTCTACCATTTTAATACAGGGCTGTGGAAGAGAGTGGAAGCAGTTCTGTTACTTCTACTCTCAAAGTGTCATTTAGCAATTATTAGTGTGAGGAAAGGGATATCTAGTGTAGTTGGGGTACTATTTTCAACTATAGTTAGATTTAATCATTTAGTTTCTGTAGGGAAAGTGTTGAGTGTAAGGGGACCGTAGTGTAGTGTAGGGTTAACTGACTCTGACTGCTATGGCAGGGTGACAAAACCCTTCCATTTTAGGGTGACCGCTATAGAGAAAAGATTGTTTCTCTTAGAACACTTATAGAACCGGATAGTGGCTTCACCCCTGTCACCCTGCTTTTTGTTGCAGGCATTTATAGGGCTTTTTTGAGGACATGTTTGGAGTCAGGCATGACATCTGAACTTCTGTGTAGGGGTATATATACACACACACATGTATGTATATATACACATACACATATATAGGTGTGAAAGTAGCAGAACACTATGCTTGCGCTAATGAAATAATTAACACCCATATGGCTTCTCTGCTATAACACATATATATGTGTATGTGTATAAATACATATGTGTGTGTGTATATATACCCCTATACAGAAGTTCAGATGTTATGCCTGCCTCCAAAGACCCCAAAAAAATGCCCAAAAAAAACACCTGCAACAACACACCTGGGCGTTTTTTTGGTGCAGGTGTTTTTTTGGGCATTTTTTGGGGGTCTTTAGAGGCAGGCAAAACATCTGAAATTCTGTATAGGGGTATATATACACACACACTTATATGTTTTTATACACATACACATATATAGGTGTTATAGCAGAGAAGCCATATGGGTGTTAATTATTTCATTAGTGCAAGCATAGTGTTCTGCTACTTTCACACCTATATATGTGTATGTGTATATATACATACATGTGTGTGTGTATATATACCCCTACACAGAAGTACAGATGTTATGCCTGCCTCCAAAGACGCCCAAAAAATGCCCAAAAAAACGCCAGCTACAAAAACGCCCAGGTGTGTTTTTGCAGCAGGCGTTTTTTTGGGCATTTTTTTGGGGTCTTTGGAGGCAGGCAAAACATCTGAACTTCTGTATAGGGGTATATATACACACACACTTATATGTATTTATACACATACACACATATAGGTGTGAAAGGAGAGAAGCCATATGGGTGTTAATTATTTCATTAGCGCAAGCATAGTGTTCTGCTACTTTCACACCTATATATGTGTATGTGTATATATACATACATGTGTGTGTGTGTGTGTATATATATATATATATATATATATATATATATATATATATATATAACCCTACACAGAAGTTCTGATGTTATGCCTGCCTCCAAAGACCCCAAAAAAACGCCTGCTACTAAACCGGCAAGGTGTGAAAATAGCAGAGCCACTATCCTGTTCTATATTAATTCTAATACAAACAATTTTTTTTTCTGGTTCTGGACATGCTACAGAGCTGAAACTTCACAGGTACACTTTTTAGACCCCCCAGACACTAAATCCAAAGAAATCTCTTTTTTTTCAATAATTTTTTCAATAATTGGCTCTCTATCAAAAATGACAATTTTTAAGAACTTTTTTTTGTGTGATTAATAGTCCTGGGGGCATGACCCAGAACCCTAGGCACTTTTTATGGGCACTTATTGGGTTTTAGGGCTTCAAAATGGTGTTTTTTGACTACCGAAGTTCGGGTCCCATTGATTTCAATGGGGTTCTGAAATCCGGGCCGAACTTTCGGGAAGTTCGGGTGTTCTGGTCGAACCGAACTTTTGAAAAGTTCGATCATCCCTAGCTTCTACCAGGGGCTTGTGACATTGTGACAACGCAAAAGCACAGTGGAGAAGGTTGTCACCGCATAACATGAAGTGTCCATACATAGACATTTATGAAAGTATTTCATAAGTATGTTATGTATCACCAGGTATTTTTTTTTTTTTTTTTATGAAAGCTACTGATTTAACGTTTCATTAAAAGCAAAACTTTTTTTTTTTTTATAACTTTGGACAAAGTAAGGGTCAGTTATAACTCCTATCGGTTTTCTTTTTTTTTTTTGTCATCTGTGTCCTATCGGAAAGATTTCTCTTCACTTTCTTTTGCATAGCCAAAACAAGTCCCAGGAAATCTCTCCAAGGTGAGGAAATGTTGGGGTGTCACCAGGATCACCAGAATCTGTGTTCCCATTGGAAGATTTCCCTTCTATTTCTGTTCTGTTGTCAACCTATAATTTGGAATTTTCATGTACTTTCACTTTCGATGATAAACAGGGCAAATAGAGAGGGGGAATCTCCCTAACAGTTGGCACAGACAGCAATAAAACCTGACAAGAGTTCTAATCTCTCTCCACTCTATCCAAAACTAAAAAACATTTAATTTTTCCCAAAGTAACACTTTAAAAAATAGAAAACAACTTTTGAAATAGCATAAGAAAATTAATAAGCAATTGCGCTGACTAGACCCCAATCGTCATTTTTAGGGGGCACATAAGAGAGCCAGGAGAGTGGTAGGGAACACCAGGTGATGTGGATATAGCTCCTCTCAGAACAGGTCTTGAGGTCCTAATGCACATATATAAAGCAAACACAAGAGGACACCTCCATAGAGGTTTAACGACCTATTAAAAAGAATAAAAGACAATAAAAATGCACTCACTAGTTAAAAGTGGTTTAAGGCTTGTCATAAACCCATATAGACCTCCATAGGATCACTGTGAGGCTGCAGAGCTCGGCAGGAATGTGGCTGACTGAAGCAAAGTTCTTGGTGGAAGTACAGCTGTCAGGCTTCAGGCTAGAACATAACTATGGTTTGATGAAGGGGCGGTCCTGTTGCCCTGAAACATGTTGGCATGCTCTATCCATTTCCTGTCACCATCACCCAGCCGAGAGTGTTACTGATTGAAACCACAGCCTTGCTACATCTGAAAGCCACTGTTGCTTATGTTCTAGCCTAAAGCCGCCTGCCTGCCGAGCCTCACGGTGATCCTATGGAGGTCTACATGGGTTTATGACTAGCCTTGATCCCCTTTAAAATAGTGAGTGCGTTTTTATTGTCTTTTACTCTTTTTAATAAATTGCTACACCTAGATGGAGGCGCCCTCTTGTGTTTATTTATTTTGAAATAACATTAACATATTAAAGCTTATATGAGAAGCCTTACTTATAGAACTTTTTGGTGAATATATTATATGTCACTTGACGCTGACCATTCTTGTGTCAGGCCTTCCAGGAAGATGTGTGGAATAACATGAAGCGTGTAGAGGTTCTCTTAGAGCGTGGAGATCAGCTCATATATGAAACTGATCCGCAAGATGCGATGGCCTTAGAGGAGGAGATGACGGAGCTGGGCTCCTACTGCCAGGAAATTTTCATCCGCCTCTCTCGACTGCAGAAACGGCTTGTAAGCACCAAGCTGGTATGTATATTGTATATGCTTACACTTTGTGGTGGGAGGAACCAGACTGAGTTCAAAGACATTATAAGAAATTAGCCAACAATGGGACATTGGACTAGCCAACAAAGGAACAAGGAAAAGCAGATTACTTGTACATAGTAACAAACAGATTTGTTTTCCAAGTGCATAAAAGAGATTGAATGCTAAATATGCCATTAAACATATAATAGCAGTTTTAAACACCAACCACCAAAAGGTCATACATATTAAAAACCAATGCATAAACATTTGGATCAGTGACAGGACAAGGTAATCCAGCGTCTGGGGCAAAGAAGCCAAACTGTGCCCTTCCCCCTTCATTGTGTGCGAGGATGCTACCCCCAGCAGTCATCCACTTGTCAAAATGCTTTGTATCAGAATGTGCTCACTGGTGCCCCCATCCATACAGTAAACCGCTGCTCCTATGGCAGTCGACCCTCCTGCCCACCCCTTGTCCCGGCCCTGATTTGGATGCACACGTTTATGCAGTTTACTGACACTTCAGACCCTGACTTTATTTCAGGGTAACAATAGTGATTATACAGTGGGTACGGAAAGTATTCAGACCCCCTTAAATTTTTCACTCTTTGTTATATTGCAGCCATTTGCTAAAATAATTTAGGTTCATTCTTCTTCCTCATGAATGTACACATAGCACCCCATACTGACAGAAAAACACAGAATTGTTGACATTGTTGCAGATTTATTAAAAAAGAAAAACTGAAATATCACATGGTCCTAAGTATTCAGACCCTTTGCTCAGTATTTAGTAGAAGCCCCCTTTTGATCTAATACAGCCAGGAGTCTTTTTGGGAAAGATGCAACAAGTCTTTCACACCTGGATTTGGGGATCCTCTGCCATTCCTCCTTGCAGATCCTCTCCAGTTCTGTCAGGTTGGATGGTAAACGTTGGTGGACAGCCATTTTTAGGTCTCTCCAGAGATGCTCAATTGGGTTTAAGTCAGGGCTCTGGCTGGGCCATTCAAGAACAGTCACGGAGTTGTTGTGAAGCCACTCCTTCGTTATTTTAGCTGTGTGCTTAGGGTCATTGTCTTGTTGGAAGGTAAACCTTCGCCCAGTCTGAGGTCCAGAGCACTCTGGAGAAGGTTTTTGTCCAGGATATCCCTGTACTTGGCCGCATTCATCTTTTCCTCGATTGCAACCAGTCGTCCTGTCCCTGCAGCTGAAAAACACCCCCACAGCATGATGCTGCCACCACCATGCTTCACTGTTGGGACTGTATTGGACAGGTGATGAGCAGTGCCTGGTTTTCTCCACACATACCGCTTAGAATTAAGGCCAAAAAGTTCTATTTTGGTCTCATCAGACCAGAGAATCTTATTTCTCACCATCTTGGAGTCCTTCAGGTGTTTTTTAGCAAACTCCATGCGGGCTTTCATGTGTCTTACACTGAGGAGAGGCTTCCGTCGGGCCACTCTGCCATAAAGCCCCGACTGGTGGAGGGCTGCAGTGATGGTTGACTTTCTACAACTTTCTCCCATCTCCTGACTGCATCTCTGGAGCTCAGCCACAGTGATCTTTGGGTTCTTCTTTACCTCTCTCACCAAGGCTCTTCTCCCCCGATAGCTCAGTTTGGCCGGACGGCCAGCTCTAGGAAGGGTTCTGGTCGTCCCAAACGTCTTCCATTTGAGGATTATGGAGGCCACTGTGCTCTTAGGAACCTTAAGTGCAGCAGAAATCTTTTTGTAACCTTGGCCAGATCTGTGCCTTGCCACAATTCTGTCTCTGAGCTCTTCAGGCAGTTCCTTTGACCTCATGATTCTCATTTGCTCTGACATGCATTGTGATCTGGTAGGTCTTACATAGACAGGTGTGTGGCTTTCCTAATCAAGTCCAATCAGTATAATCAAACACAGCTGGACTCAAATGAAGGTGTAGAACCATCTCAAGGATGATCAGAAGAAATGGAAAGCACCTGAGTGAAATATATGAGTGTCACAGCAAAGGGTCTGAATACTTAGAACCATGTGATATTTCAGTTTTTCTTTTTTAATAAATCTGCAACAATGTCAACAATTCTGTGTTTTTCTGTCAGTATGGGGTGCTATGTGTACATTCATGAGGAAGAAGAATGAACCTAAATGATTTTAGCAAATGGCTGCAATATAACAAAGAGTGAAAAATTTAAGGGGGTCTGAATACTTTCCGTACCCACTGTATATGAAAACTGGCCACTTAAAGCCCATAGACATCTACACTATATTGTCAAAGGTATTGGGACACCTGCCTTTATACGCACATTAACTTTAATGGCATTCCAGTCTTAGTTCATAGAGTTCAATATTGAGTTTACCCACCCTTTGCAACTATAACAGCTTCAACTCTTCTGGGAAGGCTTCCACAAGGTTTAGGAGTGTGTCTATGGGAATGTTTGACCATTCTTTTAGAAACGCATTTGGGAGGTCAGGTACTGATGTTGAACGAGAAGGCCTGGCTTGCAGTCTTCACTCTAATTCATCCCAAAGGTCGTGTTAAGGTCAGGACTGTGCAGGCCAGTCAAGTTCCTTCACCCCAAACTCACTCATCCATGTCTTTATGGACCCTGCTTTGTGCACTGGTCCAAATCATTTGCTGGAGGGGGTACCATGGCGTGGGGTAGTTTTCCAGGGGTTGGGGTGGCCCCATAGTTCCAGTGAAGGGAAGGCATCAGCCAAGACATTTTGGACAATTTAATGCTCCCAACTTTCCCAACTCTCGAAAGAAGTTCATGGGTTCTCACGACTAATCTATTTCTGAGAATAGTATCGGCTTGGCTGTCATAGTGCTCTGATACTCCCTCATCTGAGGCTGGTATGCAGATGAGTTCTGAACTCACTGAAGATTCAGCATTACATGGGTTGTTTCTGGGTCAGTGACTAAAGCCTAGTACACACTATGAGAAAATCCGTCGAACAATCGTTTGAATTTCCACTAAGGAGAATTTTATTATTTCCGTATTATTTCCATATTGTTTCTGTATGATTACTGTACATAATTAATGAAAATGGGGTGTTGTGTTAACTTGCAAAAAAATTTTTCCAGCTTGCACCTTCGGTTTTCTTGTCCAAACAGTCGGAATCGGCTGTTAAAAGCACTATACTAACAAACAGATAATTGACTAATCAATCCTCTTACGGAATTTTCTTCTGATCTTCTTATCATGTGTACTGGACTTTAGCGTACTGATACAAGAGACACACAAGCCAACAAAGGATCCTTCAACAGTAGAAGTTTCTGTTTTTTAAATCACAATAATGTTATGTAACTAGTTAGGCTAATTTTCTGTCACTGTTGAAACTGCCATAAATAAGTCTCTTGTTTCTGTGTATCTTCTTCAATTGCACTCATTGGCCTTACTTTTTAATACATCTGTGTAGGTAATTTTGCATTTTTTTCATGTTATCATATGTTTTTACCTACTGAAATAATTATAGAAATATTACATCATTTCATGCCAATTAACCACGGATCACATAACCGTGATCATTTTTACATTTTCCTTATAGGTCTTTGAAGATGACGTTCTTGATAGTGGCTTTGAACATGTATCATCTGGGTCATCTGATGTGTTCTTGAACCTTGATTTTGAAGATGAGGCAGTTCCTTGTCTTCCCCCTGCCAAAGCAGCCTTTGCTATTGATCTGGAATGGGACCCGACAGGGGATGTTGGTAGCTCAGGGTCTCATGATGGGATCTCAAGATCTAGTAAGTGACGATTCATTTGTCTGGCATTCTATCTTCTTTAAATACATTATGGATACATTTATGATAGGGTAATTCCACCCCAGGTTGATCTTTCAATTAGAGGGCACTGCTGGGTTGAATCATACACTAGCTTTGGGATACATTTTGTTGACTCCTGAAATCAGATACTCCTGCCAGAAATAAACATTCTGACCCACCACACCAACTAATGTCCTTTTTCTGCAGTATTCTTTATAAAGTAAATTGAAAATCTAATATCGAGCGCAAGAACCTTTAAAAAGGATAGCGGGAGACTGAATTGGAAACTTAGGTGTATAGATCTTAGGCTGACCATAGATGGTTTGTAGCAGATTCCTCCATCCACACAAATGAGATTGATGAAGTAACCCCTCCCTACAGGAACATTGTATCCTGACAGCAGGACACTCTGCTGTCAGAATACACTGATCAGCAGTTACAGCCATTTGGCTGCAGCTGCTGACTGACAACATGTTTTCAACTTGTCTGTTTAACACACACAAATTGAAATTCAGCTGGTCTCTGCTGAACCGGTCACATTTTTAGCCATTTAAGGCCAGCTTTACTGTTGAAGTCCATTGTAGACACAAAAACTAGAGATGAGCAGCAAATTTCAGTAAACTTGAACAGCAAAATAACTGATTTCATTTTTGATAAAATTTCTATGAAATTGGCCTCTAACTTATCAGAAAAAGCCATGTGATTTACTTTTTTTAATAAGGTTATTTATTTTAATTATTTTAAGCAAATGGTGCATACAAAAAAAAATTTAAAATAAAATAAAAAACCAAATAAGTGGAAACATATTTAACTACTTCCTGTCCGCCTGCCGTCAAATGGCGGGGGAGCAGTGTGGCTCTTGTTCTGGGACAAGGTCATATGACAGCTCTCATGGCGGCAAATCCTGGCTGCGATGTGTACCTAGGACACGGCACAACACCGAGCTCAGTAAAAATGTGATGACGTGGCTTTTTATCCATGCAATTAATGTCTATAACAACATGCTGAGCTAGATGAGAAGTGGTCGGACACTAGGGCGACAGCTCTCCTCTGAGAGTGAAGACGGCTCTAGATCGGGTTAAAGTAAACACAGGAGAGCACCTCTAAGTGTAGCAGTTTACTGTTTTAAAAAGGCAATCAGGCAAATATATACTCACATAAATGAAGGGATAAAGGCTCTTAGTAAAGGTGACGATCCAGCAGATGGAGGAGAAGGCGTCCAAGCCTGGGGTACACAGAGGTCTTCCTGCGCCGGAGTCCCATGGGCGAGTGTAGTGTACTGTATACCCGGAAGCAAGCTGGATGGAGAGCAGCTTGGGCCGCAACGCCGGCTGGCATGTGACGTCACCAGAGAGGGGAAAACACAACGCATTTCTGAGCATGTGCAAAGCTTGTACGGAGCATGTGCGCTCCTTTCTCAAGTGTGTATGGGACATAGAAGAGTCGGGTTAATATAGGGGAGTAAATTGGTACGTAAAAAGCGTAAATACACAAATATGAGGTCTTAGTGACTGGTACATACATAAAAATATGAGCAATTAAAGATGTATGTGTGTAAAAATAAGATGCCTCATCAGCCCACATCAGTGAAGGAGAAAAATTATTTATTTACAAAATGTACTAATAGAAAGTAAGAAAAACTTTTTTTTCTCAAAATTTCAGAACTTTTTTCTTTTGTTTAATAAAAAATAAAAAGCCAAGTGGTGATTAAATACCACCAACAGAAAGCTCTATTTGTGTGAAACAAATAATAAAAATTTAATTTAGGTACAGGGTTACATGATTGCGCAATTGTCATTCAAAGTGTGAAAGCACTGAAAGCTGAAAATTGGCCTGGGCAGGAAGGAGGGGGGAAGTGCCTGGTAGGCAAGTGGGTAAACATTCTATATCCTTATAGGGAATATATATAGGGAATAATATATATATATATATATATATATATATATATATATATATATATATATATATATATATATATATATAATATATATATATATATATATATATATATATATATATATATATATATATATATAGGGAATAATGGATCTTTGGTGATTCTCAAGATGCCGCTCCACATAAACCATAAAAGAAAGAGGAGAGCCAACTAGTGAAATAATGTATGAACTAGTTTATTCCATTTAAAATCCACTAATATGCATGTATATGGGATATAAATATGCAAAGCACATCATAATAAAGGGTGGGGATCAGGGTGCTCACTTACCCCGGACGCGTGATGTACCAGAAAAAGTCAGTAAATGACGAAACGTCAGGGACGTGGCCATACGACGTGCCTGGTGATTGATCGGGTGAGCGGCGGTGTTTCACCGGAGAGTCCTGGACCCGTCCTGGAGAGTTTTAGTTTATGTGGAGCGGCATCTTTAGAATCACCAAGGATCCATTATTCCCTATATCCTGTGCAGTGGTGTATATTCCAAAGCATTATCAGCCCTATCCATGAGAGTGGAGGGCAAAAAGTGGGGTGAGTGTTCTAGCTGAGGGGAGTGGAGCACAAAGGTGGCGGACACTTTGTTGGTGTGTTTCTGTTCAGCTTACACTGGAATCTCACCGGATCATCACATATCACTATTCTCCTACTATTGGACTTTTAGTTTTCCTACTATTGGACTTTTAGTCCACTGATTTATTGTCCATTAATTATTTTGGGATTGGGATTTGATTTTCAGTGATTATTTGAACACATGTATATATATCTATTTATTGATTTAATTGTTTGTTTATTTTGTTCACATATATTGTGTGCACTTTTCTGAGTTGAGCGCTGCTAGGTGGGATTATTTTTATTTTTCACTTTTTTTTGGTAAATAAAAACGACTGCAGTAGGGAACAGACACAAAAAGATACACTCCGCATCTTCCCTAATAACTTTTCTGTTTATTTGGCCCAACTGAAGATTTTTTACACACATGATTACGTATTACATTAATATAAAATTTTACTTTTATGGTAACAAGGGGCGTAACATAGGTAGGCTAGATTCTAATCAGAATATAATCAAAACAAAATGAGTGCAGTGTGCAATACATAGGCAAAGCGTGCAAAGTAAAACCTGCCTGGTGTGTTCCTTGTTCTTCATGATGCTCTCTGCGCTTTAAACGACCTCTGAGACTATCACAGTGAAGGTGCATTTATATGGAGACTTGATTACACACAGGTGGATTCTATTTATCATCATTAGTCATTTAGGTCAACATTGGATCATTCAGAGATCCTCACTGAACTTCTGGACTTCTGGAGAGAGTTTGCTGCACTGAAAGTAAAGGGGCTGAATAATTTTGCACACCCAACTTTTCAGTTTTTTATTTGTTAAAAAAGTTTGAAATATCCAATAAATTTCGTTCCACTTCATGATTGTGTCCCACTTGTTGTTGATTCTTCACAAAAAATTACAATTTTATATCTTTATGTTTGAAGCCTGAAATGTGGCAAAAGGTCGAAAAGTTCAAGGGGGCCGAATACTTCCGCAAGGCACTGTGTATATATATATATATATATATATATATATATATATATATATATATATATATATATACAAGTCCATTGCATCATTAAAACCACCTTAAACTATTGTAATTTTTCTATACATCCAATGCATGTTGATAAACTGGTGAATTTTAATTGAAATAACAGAAATATCGGCAAAACAAAATCTGTTATTTTTGCTCATCGTTAATAGGAACCCTGTTTCAGTAAACTACCCTATCTACCCAAGCCTAAAGCCAGCCATACATGGATCAAAATTTTCATGATTCAGCAGGGACTGGCTGAATTTCAATCCACGTATGGGCTAACTGGTTGTACATAAGTTGATATATCAATCGACTTGTGTACAACCAGCCTGTCAGGCTTTTCCCAAAGGATCAGTGACCCTGGCTATAGCTGACAACACTGATCATTGTATTTTGATGGCGGGAAAGGCTTCTTGGCGGGAAATGGCTCAGTGGGAGTGAGACATTGAATGTGTGGATGTAGCAATTGGCTTATACTTTTTTTTATGTTCAACCTGCTGGTTGGACGTAAAAAAAAATAATCATGTATGGCCAGCCTAAAGATTGGCTGGCAAATTATTCTGTCTATGGTTGCTAACATATATTTTTATTCTTACATCCAACAGCCCCACAAAAATTATCACGGAGGCATAAATGCTCTGAGAGTAGCATTAGTACTGACTCCGGGGTCACTAATTCCAAACGCAGGAGCCAAGAGGACCTGTTGCCGGTGGAAGAAGATTTAACTGCCTTCATTGTTCCTAGAAGCACTGTTATCTCAGAGGGATTTAGAAGACCTAAGATTGACATCCAAGTTCAAACAGTAGATAACAGGGTAAATATGGATTATTTTCCTTTTTATGCCCTTTCCTTATCTTAGTTGACGACTTCTTATCTATACCTCAGTTTCTGTTGTTTTTTCTACAACCTTATCACTGCACTTATTACCTATCTTGCTCTTTGCCCTGGCTGTATCCTTGGCCTAGAACTGCCAAACTTCTCTTTTAATTATCCCTTGAGTGACCAAATTAGCAGAAAGGACACTTAGGAAATGTAGTAAAAACTTAAAAAATGAACATTATTGCCAGGTGTAATAAAATAAAAAAAATGACATTGTCAGTGTCACTCAGTCCCATATATAGTATTAAAGTGGAGTTCCACCCTATTTTTATACTTACCTCCATCTTCTCGCTCCGGGTCACCTGAAAAAGAAATGGATAATCGCATATTTTTTTTTTTTTACTTACCTCGTAGCGAAGAAAATATACTTACCTTACTTCCTTCTTCCTCCTTCCTCGGCCGCGGCCCGTCGTCACTTCCTGGCTCTGCAATGATTCCTGGGAGCTGAACGTCATAGCTCCCAGGAATCATTGCGCCTGCACCGGCCCCGACGTCAGTTCCGGGTCGCGCGCGTCATCCCCTTCTAAACAGCTTCTGGGCATGCCCAGAAGCTGTGGAGGGATGACGCGCGCGACCCGGAAGTGACGTCGGGGCCGGCGCAGAGCATCGTGGGACCAAAGAAGGCGGAAGAAGACGCCGAAGAGGACGCGCTGGCTTCAAGCTGCCCACATCTGAGATGGCAGCGCTGGACAAGACGTTTGCAAGGTAAGTATTTGTCCTAACAGGTAAGTGCAACCCGGGACAGATCAGAGGCTAGCCATTGTGGAATGCACTAGCCCTGACTGTCCCGGGGGTATTAAAAAAAAAAAAAAAAAAAATCCAGGGTGGAACTCCGCTTTAATAAAGATAAGCAATCATTGTAAAGTTAAAGGGTTTTTTTTATTGTAATGTATTCTATGCCCCCCTAATACTTACCTGAGCCCATCTTTATCCAGCGATGTTACAGGAGTGTCTCAGCTGCCCGGGACTCCCCTCCTCGTTGAATAAGATAGCAGCATGGCGCGATTGGCTCCTGCTGCTGTCAATCAAAGTCAGTCAGCCATTTAGGACAAAGAGGGGGCGGGGTGGGGCCGGGCCATGCTCCATGTCCAAATGGACACAGGGAGCTGAGGCTCGGCTCGGGTGCCCCCATAGCAAGCTGCTTGCTGTGGGGGCACTCAACAGGAGGGAGGGGCCAGGGATCCGAAAAGAGGAGGATCCAGGCCACTCTGTGCAAAACCAACTGCACAGAGAAGGTAAGTATGACATGTTTGTTTTTTCAAAACAGACTTTACAATCACTTTAAAGTAGGAAGAAAGACAATACAATTACCTACCTTTCCACCTCTTAAATGTTGCCTCCCCACTTCTCTTATATTTCCTGCAGTTACTAACAAATTTTTATAAGGTGGCCTCACACTAGTAGAATTGTGTTCAAAATTTTTTTTTGTTTTAAGAATGTTTGTTTAATTTTCTCAAGGTTCATTCTCGACTGTAGTCACAAGAAAACGCAAAGAAGCAGGATGGAAACATTTACTTGAATGAACAACCTTTTCATTTAATTTGTGATTAAAGTGTTTATAAAGGCAGAAGTTTTTTTTTTTTCTTTTATCTTAATGCATTCTAAACCTTCTGTGTGCAGTAGTCCCCTCAGCCCCCTAATACTTACCTGACCCCCATCTTGGTCCAGCGAGGTTGCACGAGAGTCTCGGCTGTCCAGGATTCTCCCTCGTCATTGTCTGAGACAGCAGCGGGCGCCATTGGCTCCCTCTGCTGTCAATCAAAATCAGTTCGCTAATGAAAAGAAAGAGGGGGCGGGACTGGGCCGTGGCTCCATGTCTGAATGGACACACATATAGCCTCGGCTCAGGTGCCCCCATAGCAAGCTGCTTGCTTTGGGGGCAGGAGGGAGGGGCCAGGAGTGCCGGACAAGGGACCCAAGAAGAGAAGGATCTGGGCCACTCTGCAAAACTACTGCACAGAGCAGGTAAGTATAACACGTTTGTTATTTTTAAACAAAAACAAAAAACAGGTCTTTCACCGCATGCCGACCGCCGCACGACTATTTACTGCGGCGGTCAGCCCCTCACAGGCAAAGCGACGTAGGACTACATCGCTAGCCTGTGAGGCTCTAGGGAGCGAGCGCGCACCCCCGAAGGCGTGCTCCCGCTCGGTCACGGACCCCCCCCCCCCCCCGCACGTGTGCCCGGCGTACCCGATGTCCGCCGGTCACTCGTGATCGTCCGTTACACCGGGAGAAAGGCAGGCGGCTAATGTAAACAAAGCCGCCTGTCATGCTCCCCTGTGTAAGAATGGAGATCATACGGTTCTGCTATGTAGGACCGTTGATCACTGTTCTTACACCTCAAGCCACATCCAATCACAGTAAGTGCCCCTAGGGACACACTTAACCCCTCCCTCTCAAAAAAGTTAACCCCTTCACTGCCAGTGTCATTTTTACGGTAACAGTGCATATGTATAGCACTGATTACTGTAGTAATGTCACTGGTAACCCCAAAAGTGTAAAAAATGTCAGTCAAGGGTCTGATCTGTCCGCCGCAATGTCGCAGTCCCGCAAAAAAAAAAACGCAGATCGCCGCCATTACTCGTTAAAAAAAAAAAACAAAAAAAATGACAAAAATCTTTCCCTTCATTAGTAAATGCAATAACTTTTGCGCAAACCAATCAAAATACGCTTTATGCGATTTTTTTTTTTTTACCAAACATATGTAGCATAAAACAAATTGGCATAGAATGTTAAAAAATTTAGATTTTTACATTTTTTTTGGAATTTCATATAAAAAAATGTGAAAAATATTGTTATTTTTGCAAAATTGTCGCTCTTTTTTTGTTTATAGCGCATGATCAAAAATCTCACAGGTGATCAAATACCACCAAAAGAAAGCTCTGTTTGTGGGGAAAAAAAGGATGTCAAATTCGTTTAGGTACAGCGTTGCATGACCGCGCAATTGTCCGTTAAAACCACGCAGTGCCGAATCGCAAAATAGGCCCTGGTCAGGAAGAGGGTAAAATCTTCCGGGGCTTAAGTGGTTAATATCACTTTAACATTTTCTTTTAATTTTCTTTGGAAATGTACATTAATTCCAAAACTGATTGTTAAAAGCAAACAAAGTTTTGATACTTTTGAACAACATTTGTCAAGTCATCGAATGTACTGAGAATGTTCGTAGGAATGTTTGTACAAATATTCATACAAACATTTGTTTAAAAAATCTACTCGCGTATGGCTGGCTTAACTTTTTGCATAACGGTCAAGGCAAGTGTGCCTGTCTGTGTGGCTGTTACTGTTGGTGCAGCTAGCGGGAGTTCTTTCCCGACCAAAAATTCCTTAGAGCTAAGGACACTGGGGGGGGGGGGGGGGTGATGTCACTGCTCTAAAGATTTAGCAGTGTTGCACAGACAGATACACTCGCACATGACTGCTCGGAAAAAGTTAAAAAAGATTAATATAATAAAGCTGAACTCCAGCCCAAATTATTTTTCCCAGCTGCCTGCACTGAAAGGGTTACCTGCTCCTTTTATTCTAAGGGAGAGGACAGCGGAGATATACTTACCTGATCCATCGATCCTCCCCGCAAAAGATTGGTGCAGCATCCCCACGCTCCAGCGGTCCTGAAAACGGTCTGTTCCTGACATCAGCATGCTCCATAGACAGAAAAAGTCCACTGCAGGACCATGGGGGAGTGCTGTTTTGCCGGAGGATTGGTGGATCAGGTGAGTCTAAACTTTGTGCTCGCCCCTAGAAAAAATGAGCAGTTGACCTATGCAGTGGGGGCAAAACCCCACTGCATGGGGAAAAATAAAATTTGCCCAGAGATGGGCTTTACTATTTATTAGAAACTGTATGCAGGATATATTAGAGCAGTGAGGGGGAAACATTTAAAAGGTGGGTAACTGTATTGCCTTCCCTTCTACTTTAAGCCTTGACATTCACTAACATTTTTAGTTTTCCTGTACCCTTAAAGTGTATATAAATCCAAAAACAAAAATATATTATATTGGAGCTTACCATTCCTTAGGCTGCTTTATTAAAGTTTTATTTCTTTATTTGTACCTGGTAATCCTGCATATAACACATATCCTGTCCCAGGCCAGCAACGTGCACTCCACTCCACTGTATCTATGGTGGCAGCTATGGTCGCACCTAGGCAACATGTCTGCCTTTGTTCATCTCCATTACATGGTCGTTTGAATAGGTTGGTTGTTTACCAAAGAAAAAACAGGAAATACCAGTTTTATTACAGAGCTGGTCATGGACATTTAACCACTTGGCCACTGCTCACATTGCTGCTACTGCAGCAATGTGGCTTGATACCGTCCAGCGACGTAGACCTACGTCGCTGGACTCCTCCCCCTGTAGGCGGCACGCTCCCGCTGTTTTCAGTCACAGCGGGAGTCAGGCCAGGGGAGGAGCTGCGGCGATCGCCGCCGCTCTTCCCCGATCGTCGGGAATCGAGTGAGGAGATCTGCCCGCTTGTGTAAACAGAGCGGGCGGATCTCCTAAGTGACAGGGAGTGACAGATCGCAGTGTTCAGCATAGCTGAACATATGCGATCTGTCCCTGTGTCAGTCAGTCACCTCCCCCCCACACGTTAGTTAACACCAGACATACATTAACCCCTCCCTCTCCAATAAAATTAACCCCTTCCCTGCCAGTGTCATTTTTACAGTAACAGTGCATATTTATAGCACTGATTACTGCAGTAATGTCACTGGTACCCCCAAAAGTGTCAAAAATGTCAGTCAAGGGTCCGATCTGTCCGCTGCAATGTCGCAGTCCTGCAAAAAAAAATCGCAGATCGCCGCCATTACACGTTAAAAAAAAACACCAAAAATGACAGAAATCTTTCCCTTAGATAGTAAACGCAATAACTTTTGCGCAAACCAATCAAAATACGCTTATCGTGATTTTTTTTACCAAACATATGTAGCAGAAAACAAATTGGCCAAAAATTAAAAAAAATTTTGATTTTTACATTTTTTTGGGGGGAATTTCATATAAAAAAATGTTAAAAATATTGTTATTTTTTCAAAATAAACGCTTTTTTTGTTTATAGCGCAAAAAGTAAAAATCACACAGGTGATCAAATACCACCAAAGGAAAGCTCTATTTGTGGGAAAAAAAGGACGTAAATTTCGTTTGGGTACAGCGTCGCGCGACCGCGCAATTTTCAGTTAAAGTTGCACAGCGCCGAATCACAAGAAGTGGCCTGGACGTAAGACAGCAAAATCCTCCGGTGGTAAAGTGGTTAAAGCAGAACTAAACCCAAGAACAAATTTTTAATATATTGCATTTTACCAGTCCTTAGAGGTGGTGGCTGCATTAGATTTCCTTTTTCAGATGGAGAACATATCAGCTAAAAAATACAGCAAAAACGATCTTTTTTAGTTTCACATATTGAGCACACATGTAACTTACATACTGCGAGCCTCACATTTTTTACTTTTTATGCCATATGGCATAAGGAACACCTCCCTGTGTATCCTTTCTGTTCTACAGACTGCCCATGTACCTATCATTGTGAGCCATTGTCATTACACTTTTTGCATATTTATTTGTATTATATTTCTATAGTCTCCTAAATATATATTATGGTATGTCAACCTTTTTTAGGTTCTGTGCAATGATCTGCCAAGTTTGGAGCCAGGACAGTTAGAAGTTGCCTCCTATTGTGGTAAGAGTCATGAAAACCTGTCATATGAGCACTGAACAGATTAGAAAACACACACCAGTATTTATTCTGAATGGTTTAAAGTAAATCTGACATAAATCTGGCCTATAAATACTGAGAACCTGCTGATTAATGCATAAACGAAGGTTACCTCCAGTGGATCTCGTAGTATAGGGAGCTGAAGTTTATGTACAAATCTCAACTTTAATGGTTTTAGGGACCCTATCTTCCCCCTAAGCTACATATTGTTCTTATAATGGGATAGATGGTCTTGGCTAAGAAAGAGTCTCAGTTGGTAGTTAGGGGGTAAGCATCATTTGTACAGGAAAATGTATTTTATAGTATCCTCAGTTTTGAGTTATCTTGGCTTGTGGCAATTACAACAATCTAACCTTTGGAGGCATCTGTGCTTTTCACAGATGAGAGCAGGTTCACCCTGAGCACATGTGACAGACGTGAAAGGGTCTGGAGAAGCCATGGATTCAGCATGACCAGTTTGGTGGTGGGTCAGGGATGGTCTGGAGTGGCATATCCATGAAGGGACTCCCAGACCTCTACAGGCTATACAATGGCACCCTGACTGCCATTAGATATTGGGATGAAATATTTGGACCCATTGTCAGACCCTATGCTGCTGCAGTGGGCCCTGGGTTCCTCCTGGTGCATGACAATGCCAGGCTTCATATGGCGAGAGTATGAAGCCGGTTCCTGGAGGATGAAGAAATTGATACCTTTGAATGGCTCCCAAGCTGGCCTGACCTAAACCCAATAGAACACCTCTGGGACATTATGTTTCGGTCGATCTGAGGCTGCCAGGTTGCACCTCAGTCTGTTCAGGAGCTCAGTGAAGTCCAGGTTTAGATCTGGGAGGAAATACCCCAGGACACCATCCGTCGTCTTATTAGGCGCAGGCCCCAACATTGTCAGGCATGCATACAAGAACGTGGAGGCCATACAAACTACTGAGTACCATTTTGAGTTGCTGCAATGAAATTTCAGCAAAATGGACTATCCTGCTGCATTCTTTTTTCACTTTGATTTCTGGGGGTGTCTTTGAATTCAGCCCTCTGTAGGGTGATAATTTTCATTTCCATCAAATGATGTGACATCCTTTTGTACCTAACACATTACCCAGTCCATATCAGTATAGATACCTAGCATGATATTTTTCCTCATTGAGATCTGATGTGTTTTCAAAGTGTTCCTTTAATTTTTTTGAGCAGTGTATATATTACATTATCAGATTGGTCCAGTGGCCCTTTTTAGAATTGTTATTTTCCTATATATGTTATTGCATTAAGAGGGGCACATATTATTGGCCTGGATGGAAGTTGGAAAGGCTCCTGATTCTGCAGCACCAGCCAGACATTTACAGTAAGCCGGAATTCTGGATAAGAATTCAGTGGTGGCACATATGATGATTTAGCAGAGTCATCTTCCTGCAGGGGTCTTGGCTGAGTCTGTTTCCTCTCCTACAGTAGAATCTGGGAAATCGTTTTTATGTGAATCAATGACATCAATTAACCGTCACTATATGTGCTTTGTGCCCTTGTCCTGCTCTGCCAAAGGGACACCATTACTTAGAGCTAAACTTTATGTGATTAATAAAAAAAACTGCTAAACAGGCGACTTTGCATGTCTCTTCTGCTGAGAAAAAAATACCCCTTCCCTCTTCTTCCTAGCAATCTTTTAAAATTGCACATTGCCTGTGACGCATGTGATGTGCAGTGAACTCCCTGGCTGTTCGAAGCCTTTCTTAATCGAATATACACTCACCGGCCACTTTATTAGGTACACCTGTTCAATTGCTTGGTAATACAAATTGCTAATCAGCCAATCACATGGCAGTAACTCAATGTATTGAGGCATCTAGACGTGGTGAAAACAACTTGCTGAAGTTCAAACTGAGCATCAGAATTGGGAAGAAAGGGGATTTAAATTACTTTGACATGACATGGTTGTTGGTGCCAGACGGACTGGTCTGAGTATTTAAAAAACTTCTGATCTACTAGGATTTTCACGCACAACCATCTCTCGGGTTTACAGAGAATGGTGCAAAAAATGAGAAAATATTCAGTGAGCGGCAGTCCTGTAGAGGAAAATGCCTTGTTGATGTCAGAGGTCAGAAGAGAATGGACAGACTGATTTGAGATGATAGAAAGGCAACAGTAACTCAAATAACCACTCGTTACAACCAAGGTATGCAGAATACCATCTCTGAATGCACAACACTTAGAACTTTGAAACAGATGGGCTACAGCAGCAGAAGACTACACTGGGTGCCACTCCTGTCAGCTAAGAACAGGAAACTGGGGCTACAATTTGTGCAGGTTCATCAAAATTGGACAATAGAAGATTGGAAAAACGTTGCCTGGTCTGATGAGTCTGGATTTCAGCTGCGACATTCAGATGGTAGGATCAGAATTTTGCGTTAAAAAATATTAAAGCATGAATCCAACCTGCCTTGTATCAACGGTTCAGGCTGATGGTGGTGTTGAAAAGCTGTGGGGGAAATTCCCTTGGCACACTTTGGGCCCCTTAGTACCAATTCAGTGTAGTTTAAATGCCACGGCCTACCTGAGTATTGTTGCTGACCATGTCCATCCCTTTATGACTACAGTGCACCCATCTTCTGATGGCTCCTTCCAGCAGGATAATGCACCATGTCACAATGCTTAAATCATCTCAAACTGGTTTCTTGAACATGACAATGAGATCACTGTATTCCAATGGCCTCCACAGTCATCAGATCTCCATCCAGTAGAGCACCTTTGGGATGTGATGGAACGGAAATTTGCATATGGATGTGCAGCCGACAAATCTGCAGCAACTGCATGATGCGATCATCAATATGGACCAAAATCTCTGTTGAATGTTTCCAACACTTTGTTGAATCTATGCCATGAAGAATGAAAGCAGTTCTGAAGGTAAAAGGGGGTCCAACCCGGAACTAGCAAGGTGTACGCAATAAAGTGGCTGTTGAGTGTAGTGCTCTGGGAATCCCTTGTTCTGTATTTAATATTTATTTTTAAATAAATTGAATAATTCCAATATTGAAGCAGGCATGTAGATAGGAAAGATTACACAATATGGAGCCTCATTTTAAATGTTTTCACCCAAGATTAACACAAATTTCACTCAAGATTCATACATTTTTCTAATTGGATTCCATCAATTCCTTCCACTGTTTTTTTAAATTTATTTTATTTGAATAGGAGTGACCTTTTATCTGTGTACAGCATAAGATGAGGCCATGTATCCATAAAATAATTAAAGAAGAATTTTATAATATGACCGCTCTAATTCACCATTATAAATTCATGATCTGTTCTAATTTCCCCCCTGTAGACACACTAGATTCGAGACACAGGACAGATAATCCCATGCATGCACCGAGATATGACTGCACTATGTCTGATCAGGGAGCACAAGTTGCCCCTAATCCCCAGGTGACTGACCACCACATACAACACAACATCCCTGGGCAAAGGAGAAGACAGGGGAGGAAAAAGAAGTTGACTCAGACAAAGGTAGGTGGAAAATAATAATGAATTATGGATTACATGGGGAGTGTCATTGATTATGCAAATTCCAATACTTCCTAACAGCATTGCAAGTAGTTCTTCCCTTCTGGCCTCAAAAGCTTTGCTGTTGGCCAGCAATGCTGCCCTTTGTAGTTATGGAATAATGGATTCAAATTAACAAAAACTATAATACGTATTACCTAAACCTGTCCCCACTCTATCCAAAACATAAAAAAAAAAGCTTTGGGTGGACATTCATATTTAGGTGGCATTGTCTGCAGATGCTGAAATATATAGCTGTGCATGTGTAGGTAAATTGTTTACATAGTCTTCAGAAAAACTGTGATCAATGTGATTATCAATGGTGGTACACTGAGGGCTGTGGAGGAAGATGAGGACAGAGGTCAGAACCCTCGAGAAGGGGTGGAAATGAAATTTTGCACATTGCGCATAGTGCACCTCTGAACCTTGCACTCCATACGTAGCGCACACCTGAACCCTGCACTCTGTACGTAGCATAATCCTGACATAATCCTGAACTCTGTACATAGCGTAATCCTCAACACTGCACACTGTACATAGCGTAATCCTGAACTCTGCATTCTGTACATAGCGTAATCCTGAACTCTGCATTCTGTACGTAGTGTAATCCTGAACTCTGCATTCTGTACGTAGTGTAATCCTGAACTCTGCATTCTGTACATAGCGTAATCTGAACTCTGCACTCTGCACGTAGCGTAATCCTGAACTCTGCACCCTGTACGTAGTGTATTCCTTAACTCTGCACTCTGTACGTAACGCACCCCTGAACTCTGCACTCTGTACGTAACGCACTCCTGAACTCTGCAATCTGTACGTAGTGTAATCCTAAACTCTGCACTCTGTACGTAACACACTCCTGAACTCTGCACGTAGCGTAATCCTGAACTCTGCACCTTGTATGTAGTGTGATCCTGAACTCTGCACTTTGTACGTAATGCACTCCTGAACTCTGCACTTTGTACGTAATGCACTCCTGAACTCTGCACTCTGTATGTAGCGTGATCCAGATACAAGTGAACCTTTGAGTGCAACTATGCTGCTAATGCAGCCAGCGATGATATGGAGTTTGAAAACCCTGATCTAAAGTCTAGGATAAAATTGACTTGGTATAGACTGCAGATACTGCTGGCTAGTTTGCCCATTGTGGAGTTTTTTTTCTCTAATTGCTGTTTTTTTTTTTTGTCTCAGGAGGTTAAAAGGAAGGTACAGCCTACAAGACAAGATGTGTCAATTCTCATGGATATTGGGTGAGAAGGTCCTTCTTTCTAGTTTAATGGCTCATGATGTCATTTTGTTGTGACATGTTTCAGGAAATAAAGCCTAAATACCAGTTGAACTCAATTAAATTAGTTACCAACATTCCAGGAATGTCAAAACAAAG
This sequence comes from Pelophylax lessonae, assembly GCF_965119305.1. NCBI lineage: Eukaryota > Metazoa > Chordata > Amphibia > Anura > Ranidae > Pelophylax > Pelophylax lessonae. Next base: position 78,179,932 of record NC_138774.1, read on the forward strand.
GGTGTTTTTAATGTCTTTTAATTTGCTTTATTTCTAAAACAGCCACAGCCTTAAAAGCTGCCACAGCCACAGAATAGAAAAGTTTGTCCCCTGCCAGCATTTTGCAGAGTAGGATCCTTGCTCACTTATGAGAAGCAGTGATCTCTCTGCAGAGATCCAACACAATTCCTGACTCTGAGTCAATAGGCTCACAGGAGATACCCGAGTTGTATTGTCTGTGTTGTCATGGCCCACCCAGTCAGTCAATAGCTACCTTCAGGTGCATCCTCACTTGTGAAGTGACAAACAGGCATCCAGCCTTTTCCAGCTGCCTTGTGTTCTTGTTTACTGCAACAGCATTAGAGGGCTAGTTCAGCTTTTTAGAAAAAATAAAAAGATGAGTACTGTACACCCTTCCCTCCTCCCCTGTCCCTGGGTGCTGATCTGGAAGTACACCGTTGGCCAGTGCAGCAGTCTCAAGATTTGAAATCCCAGCTCTTCTTCCTCTTCCTTTTGCTGTGCTTTCAGGATGGATCAGAGTGATGCTAGGGCTGGCATTGACCATTCAGAATCATTCTTATCCATCCTGGAAGTGCTGCACAGAGAAGAGAGAGAAGAGTGTGCAAACCCCCAGGCCGCTGCATCAGATGCGTGGTCACCTGCAAAGGTAAGTACAGAGCAGGGGCAGACTGGCAACATTAAGCCCAGGGGGCAAATATAAACCAGAGCCCCATGGTGCAGCGGCTCGGCCCCACTCCTAGGGGGGGGGGGGGGCTGTGCTCTGTCCTTGTCTTTAACCTGCATTCAGTAGGCCAGCAGCAGGGGCTTTTTACTTCTCTTCACCAGAAAACTTTAGACATGTCTATGGCAGAAGCGGTGCAGCCTTTTTATAGGACATTAGAGCGGCCCAGGGGGCAATTGCCCCCCTGCCCCCTGGCCCAGTCCTCCCCTGGTACAGAGGGTACTAGGGGGATGGGGAAGTTGTACGGTTTTAGATCACCTTTTTTTGGGGAGGGGGTTTAGAAAGGGTGACCTTACACTTTAAGACTTTTGCTGAGCCACCTGGACACTGGCTCCTGCCTAGGTTGCTTTGTGGATGATCCACATCTGATTCTAACAAGTCTGCACTACATTATTTTAGATAAAGACTACATTCTTAATATGCTTCTAACTATTTCTCTTTACGGATCCTTATTAGGAATGAAGACAAGTTGATAATAACAGTGGTTGCAGTAGTATGCATGTCTCTTTAACCAATCTCTGGGTCTCTTCTTGTCTTCTCAGTCATGACACAGCCAATTTGAAGTCTTACAAGTCCTCCTATGGATGTTCAGGTTTGCTCTGGCTTTCAGTCAAGTGTTTGACTTTTTTGTCCCTTGTGTTCCTCCTTCTGTGTGGATCACTGTTCATCTTTCCTTTAAGCCATACAAAATGTCCTTCACAGCGATTTTCCTGGACTTTGATGCTCTCCTACGTTAATGGACCTCCACCCACATAACAAGACATGGAGTGACATGCAAAGACTTTTAGGAGAGACGCTCTGGATATATGAAATATGCTTTATGCTGGACAAGGGACCCACAAGATGCAGACTGTACCCACACACTTCAGCCATCTAGGTCCCAGTGGGCAAAGTCAAAAACTGACAATAGTATTGATGTAACAGTGAAAGCAACCAAGAGAGAAATACTTCAGTGTATATATTGTACATTGGCATCAAGTAAGGGAATGTATATAATTTAAACAGAAAAGGCTAGTCGGTTTGTGAAAGTATGTATTTCAGATAAAATGTGCTTAGATTTATTAATGTGTATGTCAAAGATAATGAATGAGGTAAAAGTGAGTGTGACTTTATGAGTGAGTCTTGCTCTACACCGCTGACCATTGACCTGCAAAGCAATTGATTTAAGTATTTATTATGACAGTTGCACATTGAATATAGCACCACCATCCTTAACCACTTAAGCCCCGGAAGATTTTACCCCCTTCCTGACCTGGGCCTATTTTGCGATTCGGCACTGCGTGACTTTAACGGACGATTGTGCGGTCGTGCGACGCTGTATCTAAACTAAATTTACGTCTTTTTTTTTCCCACAAACAGAGCTTTCTTTTGGTGGTATTTGATCACCTGTGCGATTTTTTGATCATGCGCTATAAACAAAAAAAGAGCGTCAATTTTGCAAAAATAACAATATTTTTTCACATTTTTTTATATGAAATTCCCCCCAAAAAAATGTAAAAATCTAAATTTTTTTACATTTTTGCCCAATTGGTTTTATGCTACATATGTTTGGTAAAAAAAAATGCAAAAAGCGTATTTTGATTGGTTTGCGCAAATGTTATCGCGTTTACTAACAAAGGGAAAGATTTTTTGTCATTTTTGTTGTTTTTTTTTTTTAACTAGTAATGGTGGCGATCTGCGATTTTTTTTTTGCGGGACTGCGACATTGCGGCGGATAGATAGGACCCTTGACTGACATTTTTGACACTTTTGGGGGTACCAGTGACATTACTGCAGTAATCAGTGCTATACATATGCACTGTTACTGTAAAAATGACACTGGCAGTGAAGGAGTTAACTGTATTGGAGAGGGAGGGGTTAAGTGTGTCCTAGGGGCGTGCTTCTAACCGTGATTGGACATGGCTACTGGTGTAAGAACAGAGATCAACGGTCCTACATAGTAGAACCGTCTGATCTCCATTCTTACACAGGGGAGACTGACAGGCGGCTTTGTTTACATTAGCCGCCTGCCTTTCTTCCGGTGTAACGGACGATCGCGAGGGGGGGTCCGTGACCGCGCGGGAGCGCTCGCTCCCTAGAAGCCTCACAGGCTAGCGACGTAGTACTACTACGTCGCTTTGCCTGTGAGGGGCTGACCGCCGCAGTAAATAGTCGTGCGGCGGTCGGCAAGTGGTTAATATGGTGAGTTGAGAGTAACTGCATATTACAGATTCTGTTTGCTAGAGAGACAAACTGCAATTGGTCAGGTAAATCGGTAAAGTTTTTTTTAATAAACTCATGTCAGGAAGCTGTAGCAGCCAATCAGGAATTTACTTTCTCGATCCTAAAAGCAATGCAATGTGAATTGATTGGCAGGCCTAAGCTTACACAAGACCTGTTATAAGGAACAAGCTGGGGACTTTGGGATTGTTTAAACTTGACTTCTTGCCATGGTGCCACCTTGCCAGAGTCTAATAAAAACGTAAAGGTTTTCTATAATTTGTTGTGCCTAAAAATATAGCTGCCTGTTTTGCCTGTGATTCCCAACACTTGCCCATGATTCCCTATTGACACCAGTAGACTCAATGCTCCATGCCACAGCACTTAAAACGCATCTTTATATACCCACTTAAAGACCCGGCCTATTTCTGACACGGGTTGTTTACAAGTTAAAATCAGTATTTTTTGCTAGAAAATTACATAGAACCCCCAAACATTATATATTTTTTTTTTAGCAGAGACCCTGGAGAATAAAATGGAGATCGTTGCAATACTTTGTCACACCGTTATTGTGTAGCGGTCTTACCAAAGCAATTTTTGGGGAAAAAATACACTTTTTTCAATTAAAAAATAAGAAAACAGTAAATTTAGCCCAATTTTTATATACTGTGAATGATAATGTTATGCCAAGTAAATAGATACCCAACATGTCATGCTTCAAAATTGTGCACGCTCGTGGAATGGCGACTAACATTGGAACTTAAAAATCTCCATAGGCTACATTTTAAAAATTTCTACAGGTTACCAGTTTAGAGTTACTGAGGAGGTCTAGGGCTAGAATTATTGCTCTTGCACTAATGATCATGGCAAATACCTCACATGTCTGGTTTGAACACCGTTTACATATTTGGGGGTGACTTGCATATGCATTCGTTTATGCGTGCAAGCTTGAAGGAACAGGGCGCTTTAAATTATTTTTATTTTATTTTTTTCTTATTTATTTTACCTTTTATTTTTACACTGTCCCTTTTAAAAAAAATGTTTCTTTGATCACTTTTATTCCTATTACAAGGAATGTAAACATCCCTTGTAATAGAAATAAACAGGACAGGTCCTCTTTAATGTGAGATCTGGGGTCAAAAAGATCTCACATCTCACAGCTACACTAAAAAGCAAAAAAAAAAAACATTTCATGTATTTTCATCATGAAAAAAATGGGCCTTTTAAGCCGCTGGGAGGTAGCGATGTATGACATCGCTCCAGTCCTCCAAGGCCATAAAGTCAAGTGGGGGCCAGCTTGCCCTCACTCGACTTCCTGCCTAGGAGGGGAAAAGACCGGATTGTTTTCCCTGCTACCATCGGCTCCGGTAAGTGGGGAAAACGACCAGGAAGCGGCGGGAGGGGGGCACCTCTCCTACCACCCATAAAAGTGATCCCGCGGCAAATCCACGGGATCACTTTTGAAATGAAAGGAAAAACATTTTTGTATAGATGTAAGAAAAAAAAACAAACAAAAAAAAAAACATGATAAATACTTTTTTTTCCATTTTTAAAGGTGATCACATTTTCTCTGTTCTCAGCTGGATAAGAGCTGGGGGAGGAGAAGCAGCAGTACACTGAGCTTCTCAGTGAGAGGCTGTGCAAGGGGGTGTGTCAGGACATGTCTGATCATTGGAGAAGAGCAGGCTGAGTTCCCAGCACAGCTAGAGAACTGACCATGATGTGCTCTCCTGCTTAATGTGGTCAGTTTTTAATAGGAAAGCAGAAGTGCTGACAGGAACACCAGGGATTTCGCACAAAGGAAGCAATACAAAGAGAACAGGATACTTTTTCTATACAAGTACATAGTACAGCAGGCTCATATCAGGAATATGAAATGTTGGGATAACAATTGCTTTAAGGCATTTACTAGTCTTTTATAACAATTACCATAACAATTCTATAAGGATAGGGAAGTTTAGGTGTGACCTAAATGCAAAATGAATAACCTTTAAAGTGCAGGCCTTAATAGGTGCTTGTATATAATCCTTATTATCTGTAAAACTATAGCTGTGCCACCAAACTTGCTCTTTCTTTATGCTTTCCTTAGTTATAGGTCTAACTCCATGCTTTGGGCCATCCCTTTATTCTGCATATGACCCTCCAATGGCTGCATATTATTTCGGGACACTATAGCTCAGTTTTTCCGGCCAGACCCGTTCGGGCCACCCATTGACCTCTATGGGGAGGCGGATGTCAGTGGACATGTGTCCGCTGACACCCGCCTGGCATCCGATCCGACAAGATCAGCGGAAAAAAAGACATATGGCAATACGTTTGCCATCCTTCCAGCTGGTGGGATCGGATGAAAACAGACTGGCTGTCCATTTTCATCCAATCTCCCCATAGAGCAGACCGGGACTCTGACAGGTCTGTCTCAGCACAGTGAGTGGAGACGGACATGTCATCTGCCTGCACAGCAGGGATCAATGGACCGATTATCGCTGAGCAAGCTGAGTCCGTCCAAACGGATCCATCCCGTGTGAAAGGGGCCTAAGGGTGTGATTTCACACTGGAGGTACACTTAGTAGATGCACTACAACCAACAGATAAGTCAAGATGATTATTGGGGGAGGGAAGACTCCTCTTCCATCCTGACAACTTACTAACACTTCCCTTGTACTTGATGGGTATTCTTGTCCATTTGGGCCCCTTTACAGTAATATTGGCAGAATATCCACCTCTGTTTAAAGACAACTCTGGAGTTAGAGAAGGGCCAAGGCATTGCTGGACCCTGGCCAAGGCATTCTACTTAGTGCCCCAGGTCTACTTTGAGATTTGGAGATGATATGTAGCACTCTCCCTGTAGGGTTTGCTGGCTGATGACTTGTTGGGCCTCCTCTGATTACCTGCAGACACTTAGGGACAGTTTACACATCCGTCCTCACTCCCACTGGCTCGTTACTCAATAAACAGTCCAGGGGTTTTGGTTTTCCGATATCTATTGTGGAACTTGGATGAAAGAAGGGAATAGTGGGATACTCCAACTTGAACAACCCACAGTCGACAAGGACAACTCTCACCTGGCCTCAGCAGGCCACCCGGGGAAGCAGTCACACCGCTCCAACCATACTGCCACCCGCATGGGAAGGGTTATGTCTTCCTTCTCTCTCTCCAGCAACAGACTTGATGAACTACATTATCTTCAGGACACTCTCCAGCATCCCCTTTACCGCCACCCGTCCACCGTCTCCTCCAGCTGAAGGGACGTCCCCCTTAGGACAGGCCCCCCGACACAGATCTGCACTCACTGCCTGCAGAACCAGATCCCCTTCAGTGTCTTCCCTCCAGTCAGCCCCGCAGGACCTCTGGGCCCAGCTCCCCCCTAAATCCCAGGCCCTCAGGTCAACCACTCGAGGCCGCATGGCAACCTCCACAGAGGAGGGGCAGCCGTCCTCTCCCTCCATGACCCCACCCCCCAGCCGAAAGGCCCCAAGCACATGTGCCCTTGGTATTTATACAGTATCCCAGCACTCACCTAAGCACTTTCATCTGCCAATCGCCAGGGCTGTACTAAATGCCTGTGTGCTCATTTGCCAGGTCCCCCCCCCCCCCTCGTCCAATATGCCTCCCTATTGGACCAGTGTGAAACACTTCAGGGAAACTGAGTGGCACCTGATCACCATGAGCAGACCTCACTAGCAGATCCTGCTCTCTGGTAGGCAGAGAACAATATCAGCAGCAGATCCTGCTCTCTGGTAGGCAGAAAACAATATAGATTTGCCTGGCAATCTTTCTGGTAAGCAGAAAAAATCCAAAACTATACTCTACTCTCTCTCTCTCTGGCACCTACCTAGGAGGGTGCTACAGATACATTACCAATTCATTTTTGTTCCGTTAAAAGGATTATATAATTCTTAGATTTGATACAGAGTGGGCATCGTGGTACTATACCAGCCGCTCAACATTTTATTTGGTGTGCCCAGAGGTGCTCCTGGTCTATTAGGACCTTTGAATTGCTCCTGACCAGGACATCTCTGATACTAGTTGAACTTTACTCTACGCACACAACATTTTTTTGCACTAGGTTGTTGAATAAAACGTGATACATGAGTGAGCATGTGAGTAAATATTTGCACATAATATCATGCATATTGAATAAAGTGTATTTATTAGATCATCAGAGGATATGTTGTAAGTTTTGTATTGCAATTCTTTAAATGTGTCAAAAAGTCTAATAAAGAAAGTCCTAGTCGTTTTTTTTTCTTAATGAGGTTTTTACTTATGTCGTCTTCCAGACCTTTTTACACAGCCATGGCCTTCACTTCCTTTACTAAAGAATATATTGTTAATGATCTTGTTTTATCTAAGTTCACATCCCCATGTTGTTGTTACCTAAAGATACCTGTATATGTAAACCTGTCTTGGGCCTCCATGTAGAAGTAATACTATCTAAATGAGAAGGATTACAGAAAATTGTTATCAAATACTTACTGTAACTTTCCTTTCCTGGCCTATCCTCACGTCAGCACACAATGGGTTAACGCCTCCTCTGGAGCCCACAGGACCATCTCTTCCTAGCTAAATAAAAGACTCTGATAACCTAGCCTGTGACAGGCCACTAGGGAGGGAGTCTTGTGCTGACGTGAGGATAGGCCAGGAAAGGAAAATTACGGTATGTATTTGTTAACAATTTTCCGTATTCCTGGTCCTACCTTACGTCAGCACACAATGGGATATAACTAGCTGAATAAATGGGAGGGAGAGAGCACATGAAAAGAAACAATCAAAGAAAAGCTGCCAAGGACAAACATAATTTATATGTCTCGTCCCAAACTTTGCAGGACTTGCTGCCTTCACTTGTAAAGTCAAATGAAGGGCTAGCCATCTCTCATATCTTTCACTGAAATCCTGGCATAACTGCCCCAAAGGCTGCCACCCCTCTGGTCGAAGGACCTTGCCTCTGTTCCTGAGCAGAAAGGCCTACTTCCTGCATGCCAATCTAATCACCCTGGTAAACCAATAGAAGATGGCTCAAGAACCTGACGGCGAAATGAAAAGATTGTCCACTTTCCTCATGTCTTTGACCTTTGCATGTACACTGTTAGCAACTTGTGTAAGGACCTGAAACCTTCCTACTCTGTACTCAGTGACTCCATGTGAATGCTTGGAGGGATTGCCCCCAGGTTTTCCTGGAAATTGGATACCACTTGGAGATGGACGTAGTATCACTATCTCTAGTAAAAAGACACAAAAGGGATCTTTGCAGAAAAGTGCTGCAATCTCCAACATCCTTCGGTCTGAAGCAACTGCTGTCAGAGGAGCTAGTTTTACCATTAGGAACCCCAATGGAAATGAAGCTATTGAAGCAAAGGATGCCTGTACTAGTGTACTTGGTGGTTATGAGTAAGCGAGTGTAAACTCGTGAAACGCGTCAACCTTTGTCCTTGTCCGTGATGTATTGATGTCAAGTTTGGATTTACAGTGGTGAATAAACTTCACATGTTTACTTACATCGGAGTGCGGTCATCACTTTGTGTTTGAGGATGCCTGTACTAGTGCTTTCAGAGCCAAGCCTAATGCCTCGTACACACGCATCGATAGTTGGCCGTGAATTTTCAGCCAACGTCCGATCGGCCGATTTTCGGCTTGTTATGCCTCGTACACATGCAAGAATTATCGGCAGACCGATCGGCCGTCTTTTGTCCAAGTTGTGTTTTGTTGGTTGGAATGTGCCTAGACTGCACACGAATTTTCTCGGCCAACAAAAATCAACTTCAGAAGTGATGTCATGTGCTGGTTTACTTTCCGTGTGTTTTTTCTTCTCTGACCATGCCCAGTCTTGCTCATCAGGTTTTTGTCTGCCGAAATCTGTACTGACTGACCGAAAATCGGCCGTTGTGTTGACAGCCAACAAAAATTTTATAGTCTGCACACCAGATTTTTTTCGGTTGAAAAGTCGGAGTCGGTTGTCGAAAGCATCATACTAACAAGCCGAAAATTGGCCGATCGGACGTTGGCCGAAAATTCACGGCCAACTATCGATGCGTGTGTACGAGCATTAGTATGATGCTTTCGACAAGAGACTCGGACTTTTCGTCCGAATAAAATCTGGTGTGCAGACTATAAAATTTTTGTTGGCCGTCAACAGAACGGCCGATTGTTCCTCAGTCAGTACAGATTTCGGCAGACAAAAATCTGATGAGCAAGACTGCGCATGCTCAGAGAAGAAAAAACACACGGAAAGTAAACCAGCACATGACATCACTTCTGAAGTTGATTTTTGTTGGCCGAGAAAATTAGTGTGCAGTCTAGGCATATTCCAACCAACAAAACACAACTTGGACAAAAGACGGCCGATTGGTCGGCTGATAATCGTTGCGTGTGTACGAGGCATAAGTGTCCCATGAAGGGAACAAGGCTTTTCTTTGTTGGTCATATATAGATTACGGCCTGCATGATGCATTTGTTCAATGGCTCTTCCCCCCATCTGCAGCGTGAAAAAGAGGATATAGGCAGAGACCTGTACTTTAATAGAGTTGTATGCCAGACCAACCTCAAGCGCCAAATTTAAAATTGTCCAGGATATTGGCTAGAGCTGGGGACACAGGAGAGAAAACTTTTGATGAGCAAACAGAACAAATTTACTTCATATATTCTTATAAGTAGCGTTTAACTGGGAACACAGTACAGCAGGAGAGCAAACCACAACAAATTTTTACTGCACAGGAGAAAACTGTCAGGACTGCAGATAGAGGAGAGAAACCAGTTCCTCTGCCGACTATAAGACTGTTTAAGCTGCTGCTTGGTGACTGGGGAACACTACACCGTGCCGCCGCGTCTCCCTGCCCTATGTGACATCAGCCACCGCCGCTCTCAGACTGAAGACAAAACCAGGAGAGAAGTGCGGCATGCTGCCTATACAAGGCAGGAAAACCCCCAGTGGTGACATTGCAGAGCTTAGTAATACCATACCTGTAAAATATTTGTGCTATCTAAGCATCATTTGCCCGCCGCCCAGCACAAATGGCACCCAGTGTTTTAGAAGGGTTTACCATACAACATTCAGGGTCTTCCAACTCCATGAGAGGCTGAACATGGAGGGGTAGGTTCTGCGGGGGGATATACCTGCAGCAACCAAAATACTTACCAACTGCAACCCGCAGGTGGTCCTATGGGCTCCAGAGGAGGCATGAACCCATTGTGTGCTTACGTGAGGCAGGGCCAGAAAAACCTATTAGGTCCCTCTTTCAGGTGGGATGTAAAATGTGAAGTCATGGCTAGTCCTGAGAAAATAAAGCGCTGGGGTAGTTTGTCGTTTGGACAATGGAGGACCTTTGTTTAGCTACACATAGGGATCCGATAAAGAATTATTTATATAAAGGATTTTTATTTTGACTGGAAAAAAAAATTTAAGTACAGTCCCCATATCTGTTCAAAGAAGAAGATAAGCAGCAAAAAATTACCTTCAGTTATGCTATCTCCAAAACTAAAAAAAAAAAACATATACTGTACACTACATGACCAAAATATGGTGGACATGTGATGATCACACTCACCTACTGTATATGACCAAAAGTATGTGAGAACCTCTCCAAATTGTTGAGCTTAGGTGTTCCCAGTGAACAGTACTATCCATTGTTCTGTTCTCACTACACGTATGCCCCAGGCGTGTGCAGCTCAACATACATCTAAACCTTTAATCCTACAATAACCAGTCCTTTTGTAACTTAAGGCTTTATTCCAGTGAAAGAATGGTGGTCACATAAAACAGGTTACAAGTCAGATGGATATGCAAATAGGATTGTGAATAGTCCGATAGGACTGATCAGATAGGATTGAGAATATGGTGAAACTGTAAATAAACAGATAAACATACAATCAGTGTACAAACATAAACAATATATGCACTGAGTATATGACTGACAGTTCATAGGCATACCAGCGATGCTTCAAAGGGGGGTTCAGGAATCTCCCACAACAACCTCAGATGCTGACTGCTCCTTCATGAGGTAAATCTAAAATGGAGATTTTCTCAGAGAGGGGTGGAACTAATACTCAGTAATAGAGAACAGGAAATACCATACTGTACTGTACAACAATTGTATTGTCACAGTGGCATCTTGTGGACAATATTGGTATTGCAAGTTCCACTAACATTAATTACTTCCAAGCTGAAGGCATGACATCCATGTTAAAGCATTCAAAGACATTTTAAGCAATTGTACTGTGTGGTAGTTGGAGATGGATCTTTTTTATTTTCGCATGGCCATCTTTACAACACTGGAAATAACTGTAGCAGGCAGCTCTAGTAGTCTGCCTCAGTATCTCCAGAACATGAGTAGGCTAGGATGCAATTATCCTTGCAATGTATACTATATTGTGAAAAGTATTGGGACGCCGGCCTTTACAAGCACATGAACTTTAATGGCATCCCAGTCTTAGTCCATAGGGTTCAATATTGAGAACCCTTGCTTTGTGCACTGGTCCAAATCATTGGGTGGAGGGGGGATTATGGCGTGGGGTTCACAGGTTGACATGAGACACCTGAAACGCTCATATGAGTGTTAATGGAGGTGAGCGGCCATTACACTTATTTTAACCGCTTGCCGCCCCCCGCCGTCATATGACGGCGGAGCGGTGCGACCATTATCCTGGGCCGCCGTCATATGACGGCGGCACTTTAAGCAGGGCAGGCGCGCGATCGCGGGCGCGCCGCCGTGCACTGCCGGTGTCGGCGTGTCCCGGGGACACCCCCCGTCACCGGCAGGGGGGAAACAGCCAATGGGCGTGGCTGTTTCCCACGTGATCGGCTGTGTTCCAATGACACAGCCGATCACAATGAAGGCGCCCACAAGATGACCGCGCATGCGCGATCGGGAGCGCGCAGCGCGGTCATGTCGGTGGCACTGTGTTCCGTAGGAACACAGCTGTCACCGGCGGTAGTAAACAGTCACTGACAGTGACTGTTTACTATGTGATCGGCTGTGAATCCATTCACAGCCGATCACAAAATGTAAACAAAGAGCAGTAACTGACTGTTACTAGCTCTTCTCTCCTCATACAGTTTCCAGTGACACATGTCACAAAGTAAAAATCACACTAATAAAGGTCCCCACACAGTCCTCAGCCCCCCCCAATGTCACCTGTCACCCAACAGTCACCTCATCAGTGCCCAGAAATTGACACCCATAACGTTCACATGTGAGCGTAGCGATCGCGGGCAGAATCACCGCGATTCTGCCCGCGATCCGGAAATCATTGCAAATCGCGGGACGCCTGTGCGTTGCCCCTGATTTGCAATAGCACCCCAAACACTGTGCAATGTTGCCGCCATTTCCGCCTGCCGAATCGCGGTAACATCGCGCAAACATCGCATGACGCCTAAAAAAGGTACAAGAGTTTCTTTGGAGCGTCATGCGTTGTTTGCGCGATGTTACCTCGATTCGGCAGGCGGAAATCGCAGCAACATCGCACAGCATTTGGGGTGCTATTGCAAATCACGGGCAACGCACAGGCGTCCAGCGATTTGCAATGATTTCTGGATCACGGGCAGAATCGCAGTGATTCTGCCCGTGATCGCTACACTCACATGTGAACATAGCCTAAAGTTCACCGGTCACCAGAGACTGCCATCAGTACCGCCGTGCACCATCGCCCGTCACCTGTCACCCATCAGTGACCATCACCTGTCACCCCATCAATCACCGTCACCTGTCACCCCATCAGTCATCGTCACCTTTCACCCCATCAGTCATCGTCACTTGACACCCCATCAGTGATCGTCACTTGACACCCCATCAATCATCGTCACATGTCACCCCGTCAGTGATTGTCATCTGTCACCCCATCAATCATCGTCACCTGTCACCTCATCAATCATCGTCACCTGTCACCTCATCAATCATCATCACCTGTCACCTCATCAATCATCGTCACCTGTCACCCCATCAGTCATCGTCACCTGTCACCCCATCAGTCATCGTCACCTGTCACCCCATCAGTCATTGTCACCTGTCACCCCATCAGTCATCGTCACCTGTCACCCCATCAGTCATCGTCACCTGTCACCCCGTCAGTCATCGTCACCTGTTTGCCATATACATGCAATCACTTACTGACCGCCTAACGACTATATGCGCCGGCCATTAAAAGCTAAATACTGGGGTTATGGCAGCAGATAGCCCCCATAACCCCGGTATTTTTTGAAACGGCGGGCGGTCGGCTTTCAGATAAGGGTGGTCCCAGTGGCGGATTTGCCGCGGAATTACCCTTACGGTGCAGGGGAAGAGGTGCCCCCCCCCCTCCTGCCACGTCCCAGACGTTTTCCCAGCTTACCGGACCCGCCGGCAGCGGGGAAAACTATCCGGTCCCGGATCCCCAGAGACAGGAAGTCGAGTGAGGGCAAAATGGCCCTCATTCAACTCTATGGTCTTGGAGGACCGGAGCTACGTCAAAAGACGTTGCCTAGCAAACGGTTTAAAGGGCCGCTTTTTTTTTTTGCTTTTTTTTTTTTCCTCTTTCAACAATTTTTTTTTTTTTTCTTTTTTAGTGTAGTTGTGAGGTGTGAGGTCTTTTTGACCCCAGATCTCACAATAAAGAGGACCTGTCATGCCTATTTCTATTACAAGGGATGTTTACATTCCTTGTAATAGGAATAAAAATGATCAAAACATTTTTTTTTTTTAAAACTGTGTAAAAATAAAAAAATAATAAATAAAATAAATAGGAAAAAAAAAAAAAAAATTAAAGCGCCCTGTCCCCGTTAGCTCGCGCGCAGAAGCAAACGCATACGCAAGTCCCGCCCACATATGTAAACGGTGTTAAAACCATACATGTGAGGTATCGCCGCGATCGTTAGAGCGAGTGCAATAATTTGAGCCCTAGACCTCCTCTGTAACTCTAAGCTAGTAACCTGCAGAAATTTTTAAAATGTTGCCTATGGGGATTTTTAAGTACCAATGTTTGGCACGATTCTGTGAGCATGCGCAATTTTGAAGCATGACATGTTGGGTATCTAATTACTCGGCGTAACATTATCTTTCACATTATGGAAAAAAATTGGGCTAAATTTACTGTTTTCTTATTTTTTAGTTCAAAAAAGTGAATTTTTTTCAAAAAAATCGCATTTGGAAGACTGCTGCGCAAATATGGTGTGATAAAAAATATTGCAAGGATCTCCATTTTATTCTCTAGGGTCTCTGCTAAAAAAAAATATATAATGTTTGGGGGTTCAAAGTAGTTTTCTAGCAAAAAAAATGATTTTAGCTTGTAAACACCAAGTGTCAAAAATAGGCCCAGTCTTAAAGTGGATAAATGGACAACTTTGTGTAAAGCGCTACTTGGATGTGAGGCCTATGTATGTGGCCAGGCTGTGAAAAAGTGTTACACATGTGGTATCGCCATACTCAGGAGGAATAGCAGAATGTATTTTGGGGTGCAAGTTTTGCTATGTACATGCGATGTGTTAGAAATATTGCATAAATGGACAGCTTTGTGTAAAAAAAATGTGTTTTCATTTTCTTTCCACATTTTCCAAAAACTTGTGGAAAAAAATGACATATTCAAAAGACTCATTATGCCTCAAAAATTATACGTTGGGCTGTTTGCTTTCCAAAATTGGGTCATTTTATGGGGGTTTCCATTGTCCTGGTGCTCCAGGGCCTTCAAAAGTGCGATAGGTTGTCAGGAAATGATATGTGTAATTTGTGCTCCTAGAATGCCGGACGCTGCTACTTGGATGTTAGGCCTCTGTATGTGGCCAGGCTGTGAAAAAGTCTCACACATGTGGTATCGCCATACTCAGGAGGAGTAGTAGAATGTGTTTTGGGGTGTAGTTGCAAGTATGCATGTGCTGTGTGAGAGAAATAACCTGTTAATACGGCAATTTGTAAAAAAATAAAAATAAAAAAAAAAAAATCTTCATTTTGCAAAGCATTGTGGGAAAAAATTACAACTTCAAAAAACTCATCATGCCCCTTATTAAATACCTTGGAATGTCTACTTTCCAAAAAGGGGTCATTTGGGGGGTATTTGTACTTTCCTGACCTTTTATTGTCTCAAGAAATGAGATAGGCCTTCAGTACATCAGGTGTGATCAAGTGTGATCAATTTTCAATGATTAGCACCATAACTTGTGGACTCTATAAATTTCACAAAGACCAAATAATATACACTTATTTGGGTTTTTTTTACCAAAGATAAGTAGCAGTATAAATTTTGGCCAAAATTTGTGAAGAAAAATTACTAATTTGCAAAATTTTATGACAGAAACAAAGAAAAATGTGTTTTTTCACGATATTTTCAGTCTTTTTTTATTTATAGCACAAAAAATAAAAAACCCAGTATTGATCAAATACCATCAAAAGAAAGCTCTATTTGTGTGAAAAAAAGGACACAATTTTTGTATGGGTACAGTGTTGCATGACTGAGTAATTCTCAGTCAAAGTGTGAGAGCGCTGAAAGCTGAAAATCGGTCTGGGCAGGAAGGGGGTGAAAGTGCACTGTAGGCAAGTGGTTAAGGAACCCTAGCTCACTAAAGCTCGCACTGGGATCATCGGATATTGTCTTCTATCCTCACCTGATACGAACTTTTATTTTTTAGATAATTGGACTTGATTGTTTTTCTTTGTGATATTGATCACTTCTGGGATATCAATATTTTTTTTTATTTTTTAAAGAGCCGACATTGGTTCGCCCTTCATAGGGCATTGCCCTTTTATTTTCATCAAATATATATATATATATATTTTTTTTCCACTTCTTTCTGTTTCACATTCACTTTTATGGATATCACCTTGTTTTTCATCAATTAGCTTATTGATTCATCACACTTTGAAGAGCCGTCAGTGGTTCACCCTTCATAGGGCATATTTCCATTTTAATTGTTTTAGTTGGAGCTTTTCATCAGTTCTCTATTCATAGAACTTGTGCAATTGCTCTTCCCTCCACAATTTTTTGATTCACCACACTTTTGAAAAGCTGACAGTGGTTCACCCTTCAAAGGGCACGTTTTGATTTTCGTTTTTTGCTACATTAATTGCTTCAGTTCGGAGCCGTTGATCAGTTCTCTATTCGTAGAACTTGTGCAATTGCTCTTCTCTGCACATTTATTCAATATTTTTTGTTTATTGAGATTTCTTGTAGCACGTGTCACTCACTTTATATACTCACCCAGCTTTTTTTGATCACTTTATAGATCACTTGAACACCACACCACTTTTGCATAAGTCACTTTACCTGTTTATTTGAAGAATTTTATTCATTGTTTATCATCATTATTATACATTTCTATTGTTTTAGCTTAGTCCTTGAGACTACATCCTACACATACTATTTTATGCATTGCAGCATCTCTGTGAATATTGTTATTTATTATTACGGTATATGGTTCACCTGTTTCAAAGGGGTTTTTGCGCTGGTTTTATTCTCATATTTAAGGTGTGGGGTTGTTTTTCAGGGGTTGGGCTGGCCCCTTAGTTCCAGTGAAGGGAACACTTAAGGAGTCAGCATACCAAGACATTTTGTACAGTTTCATGCTCCCAACTTTGTGGGAACAGTTTGGGGATGGCCCCTTCCTGTTCCAACATGACTGCGCACCAGTGCACAAAGCAAGGTTCATAAAGACATAGATGAGTGAGTTTGGAGTGGAGGAACTTGACTGGCCTGCACCTCAACCCGATGGAACACCTTTGGGATGAATTAGAGCGGAGACTACGAGCCAGACCTTCTCGTCCGACATCAGTGCCTGACCTCACAAATGCGCTTCTGGAAGAATGGTCAAACATTCCCATAGACACACTCCTAAACCTTGTGGACAGCCTTCCCAGAAGAGTTGAAGCTGTTATAGCTGAAAAGGGTGGGCCAACTCAATATTGAACCCCAACGGACTAAGACTGGGATACCATTAAAGTTCATGTGCATGTAAAGACAGGTGTCCCAATACTTTTTAGACAATGTAGTGTATATGTTTGGTATGGAGCAGATTGATTAATATCCCCACCCACATGGAAGAAAAATATATTTAAAATATATTTTAAAAACATTTTTATTTGTCCCAAATATATTGGAAATATATTTGAAATGTTACAATTTTGGCCCTATTCAATATATTTCTAAATTTTTTTTCCCTAAATATATTGGAAATATGTTTTTCTTCCATATGGGCATTTTCTGGTAATATCCCAAATAGCTACCTGAATTTGGCTTTGTGCTGTCTGATAAATTGCCTAACCAAAATTTTGGGATGATTGAAATCTCCTAATAGCTGAATTCAGAAGACTAAGGTATGGGAGTACTGGGATAAGTAGTAAGGCAAACCATAGATGATGCAATTTTCAGAATTGCTTGATATCCCTCATCAAAACAGTCAGTACTGATGGGGAAATCCCTCACGCAGGTCTATTGTGTGCTGCTGTGGGAGATCCTTTACTGCTTCCAGAACACAATAATCACTGCTGGCAACTATAGCCGCCGACAGTAATCGCATCAAAAAAAATGCAACAGGCTGGTTGTATTGAAGTCGATTGATGGATCAACTTCAATATAACCAGCGTTCCCATAGATGACTGAAATGATGCCCAAAATTCGATCCATCTATGGCCGACTTAACAAAATATTACTGAATGCAGAGTTCATTCAGGACACAATAATGGGCTTGCTTGATGGCCTGCCTCCTTTACTGTCATTACTTACCCTCCTCATTCTCCCTCCCACTCTGTCCACTGGATCTCTGTGAAAAATCCAGCATTTCCGAGCGGGGATGAAACAAGAGTGGCTGCCCCAGGTGCAGTGATTTAATGTGCGGGGGGCGGGTTGCGCTCCTCACATCACATACTTGCCCTACCTTACGTTTTGCCTCTGGCTGATCCGGTCCTATTTACAACCTGCACAAGGAGACTGGCTTAGGCTGAGAACACACAGCAAGAAGGTCCTTCCATGTCACTGTGCACTTCCAGGTCCATATGAAACCCAATTTGTGAACTCGGTTCTGCACAGTACAGCTGAGACAAGCACAGTGGTAGCTGGGTGAAGGATCCCAGCTGCAGAAGGTCATTGGGTGGGCCCTGCCTCAGGGCCATCTTACTGAATGGGCACACTGGGCAGTTGCCCGGTGGCCCCACTTGCCTGGAGGGCACCACCTGCCCAGTGACCAAGCCCCAGCAAAGCATTAGTCCTGATTCCCGTGTGCATCCCACCGCGCTGAACTTAGCAGGTGACAAGCGCCTGTTGGCCCTGCACTGCTGACAGGCCACTTGGGCCATGGAGGGGGAGCCAACAACTGCAGGAATGCTGGTCCGCCTTCACGGAAACAGGCACACACAGAACAGTTGTGTCTGACTCCCGTCTGTGTGTGTGTTCACTGGACCCAACCGCCGAACTTGGAAGCTGTCATTAGCCTGACACTGCTGTACCAATAAATATTGCCTTATCAATAATTTGCATTTTTATTCTGGTGGATGATTGTGTAGGCAGGGCCCCAGTGTACTCTATTGCCCGGGGCCCTTTAATGCTCTTAAGATGGCACTGCCCTGACTTATGTAATAAACTGCGTGGGAGGAGGGCACAATTTGTCATTTTCCCCTTTGGGCAATAGAGGACCTTGTCCTGGCACTGCCACCGAGCATGGGAAAGTGTGTGTCACTCCTCTCTTCCTCCCATCATGAGGCACTGGGTGCCTAAACAGCCAATTATGAGGCCCAAAAGCTGTTAAATAAGGGCAAGAGGAGGGCTTTTACTTGGGGCAAGTGAGAGTAAGTGCCAGCCGTGGGCAGGCAGGACGTCAAGTGAACCAAATACTTTTCTCTGATTAAACAAACTAAAGGCTGACTAATTTGTCAATACCAGTGGTGCAACAGCCTTTAGTCCTTTAAAATAGGTTAAAGCGGAGTTCCGGCCTCGGGGGTCAAATTTAGATAAAAATACCCCCGGGACAGTCAGGGCTATTACATTTTACAATGAATAGCCTCTGAACTGTCACAGGTCGCACTTACCTATAAGAAGAAATACTTACCTTGAAAAGTTCTTCTCCAGCGCTGCCATCTCAGGTGTGGGCAGCTGAAGCCAGCGCGTCCTCTTCTGCGGCCTCTTTGGTGACGTCGGAGTCCCACAATGCACTGCACCGGCCCCGCTCGTCACTTCCGGTGCAAGCGCAGCATCCCTGCACACCGGAAGTGACGAGCGGGGCCGGTGCAGGCGCAATGACTCCTGGGAGCGATGACATTCAGCTCCCAGGAGTCATCGCAAACCGGAAGTGACGGCGCGGGCCGTGGCCGCTGAGGGAGGAAGTGGAAGGAAGGTGAGTATACTTTCTTCAATATCAAGGTAAGTGACCAAAAAAAAATTGGGAGCATCCATTTCTTTTTCAGGTGGCCCTTAGCAAGCGGATGGCCCAAAATCGTTTTTTTCGATTTTGAGGCCGGAACTCCGCTTTAAATATTTCTCCAAAGTAAGTCTCCACCAATATCACCACCACTACACACAGAAGGGTGCTGGAAATCTACGTTTTAGGTGTTCTAATGTGAAAAAAAGTCTGGATATCCGTACTTCCATAAAATCACCTTTATTATTCCATGAATCAAACGACAATCCACAACATTCAAGAGAGGGGTATACCAGTAGTTAACGCGTTTCAAGTCATCTATGGTGCCTAATCATAGCTCTGAGTGTAGATGGTGTGAAACGCGTTAGCTGCTGCTATACCCCTCATTTGTATGTTGTGGATTGTCATTTGATTCATGGAATAATAAAGGTAATAAAAATGTTTTTTTGGAAGTACAGCCACCCAGACCTTTCTTCACATCGGAGCCTAGTCCTTGCTATCACATAGTAAGATGCAATAACAACACACAACAGCTTTCACCTAAACTCTGGAGCTCAAGACCTTAGCAGTCTATTAGAATTAGTTTCAATGCTTTGCAATTTGATATTAAAACGAACAATATGATGTCAAGGGTGAACAAGTTCTGTGACCCCAGAGCAAAGTCTGAAGATTCGTTTACGTGTTCATTTACAAAGAAGAATTCTAATCAAATGTAACCTTTGTAGCACACAGTGATTTATGCTTATATCTTAGGCTGACTAATATCACATTATCATAGAGACAGTCAGGTTAAAAATGAATCAGTGAACACTGGACTGTTCATAAACTGGATATAGACAGCCTGGTTTCATGTTTGTGGCTAATAAAATGGCATATACTGCCCTCCAATGGTCATTTAAAGGTAGTACATCTTCATTTCTTTTCTAGGCACCAACATATAGAGAATGGAGAACTGACCTGTGCAGGTATAAAGCTTGTTTCTCAAAGGCTTCAGCTGGTATAAGAGCATTGTGAACAGCATGCTTTGACAAAGCTTTGTTGAAGCTTTTAAAGTACCATTCAGCTCCAGTTTGTAAATGCTGAGCACAGATCCTAATGGGAGTGTTGATTGTCACTTTAAGCAAACTGCTAGCAGGCTTCAACGCTTCTTGAAACTTATTGAAAGCCTGCTGAAGCCTGCTAGCAGCTTGCTTAACGTGGCAATCAACACTCCCATTAGCATCATTCACAAACTGGAGCTGAATGGTACATTAAAAGCTTAAATAAAGCTCTGCAAATGCTTTGTAAAAGTTTGCCATTCACACTGTTAAAGCCTGTGTGAAACAGGCCCAAGAAATGTTTCCTGGCTTGTCCACTTCCGTATTGACAGAGGACAAATACGTGAATGTAAAGCTATGGTATTGTAAAATTCAATGTTCATTATGTAACATAAGATATTTTTGTATTGCAATTCTTGTTGAGCTACTGTATATACAGCTAATTTTGTCGATAAAAAAAAAAAAAATTCTTATTATAAGTCATTCCCGTTAATTAATAACCACACTTTGCTACGAAATATTAAAAACGGGACCAAATACTATTGAGCAAGCTAATTTACTACTAAACTGTACAGTTTAAATTACCTAAAAAATGAAATAGAAAAGCAGCCACTTGGGAATTTAACTTTTTGCCGCCCAAGCCAATTCTGACCCTTATCACATACAAGTAAAAATCTGCATTTTGTTACTAGAAAATTATTTAGAACCGCAAACCTTATATGTTTTATGAAAACAAGAAAGATGATGTTACGCTGAGTAAACACGTGTTCCTGTGGAATGGCGACAAACCACGGTACCTTAAAATCTCCATAGTCGACACTTTAACCACTTCCATACTGAGCCAATTCTGGCATTCCTCTACTACATGTAAAAATCATAATTTTTTGCCAGAAAATTACTCAGATTCCATGGCTCAGGCTTAGCCCCCGAGCCAGACTATATTTTTCCTACACTACCACTAGTAGCACACTGGAGGGTGCTACATACATATCAGGAGTTCTGGATTTAGTCTGATTTTCTAAATAACATGCCAGGTCATTAACATTAAAGCCAGACACAACCAGGCAACTAGTAATTGAAGGAGTTGTAATGCATTCTTTGCATTAAGATAAAAAAAACCTTCTGGGTGTAGCAGCTCCCCCAGCACCCCCTAATACTTACCTGAGGTCCTTCTCTGTCCACGAGTTCCTTGGTCATCTGGGACTCTCCCTCCTGATTGGCTGGGACACAGCCATGGTGCCATTGGCTCCTGCGGCTGTCAATCAAAATCAGTTAGCCAGGAGAGAGAGAAGGGGCGGGGCCGAATGGCAGCTCCGTGTCTGAATGGACAGCTCGGCTCGGGTGCTCCCATAACAAGCTGCTTGCTGTGGGGGCGCTTGATAGGAGGGAGGGGCCAGGAGCAGCAACAAAGGACCCAAGAAGAGGAGGATCCGAGCTGCCCTGTGCAAAACCAACTACACAGAGGAGGTAAGTATAACATGTATGTTATTTATTGTATTTTTTTTAAACAAGACTTTATAATCACTTTGAGAAAGGAAATCCATAGTAGCAACTTCTTTTTTTCTTTATACAGGTTTCCGTTTCAGATTTTACATGAAAGATGCACATATCAGCTGCACACTATCCTCCAATGAAGGGGGCTACTATACAGAAAACAGGTTCAAAGACTCCCTCTTCTGCCAGTGTAATAGCCTTTCTGCTGCTCAGACTTATGATAAATCAATGTTTAGCTCCGACAAAATGGAAAGATATGAAATCTTAACCACTTTACCACCGGAGGATTTTGCTGTCTTCCATCCAGGCCACTTTTTGCGATTCGGCACTGTGCGAATTTAACTGACAATTGCGCGGTCATGCGACGCTGTACCCAAACTAAATTTACGTCCTTTTTTTCCCACAAACAGAGCTTTCTTTTGGTGGTATTTGATCACCTGTGCGATTTTTACTTTTTGCGCTATAAACAAAAAAAGAGCGTTTATTTTGAAAAAATAACAATATTTTTCATATTTTTTTCTATGAAATTCCCCCCCAAAAAAAATGTAAAAATCAATTTTTTTTTAATTTTTGGCCAATTTGTTTTCTTCTACCTATGTTTGGTAAAAAAAATCGCAATAAGCGTATTTTGATTGGTTTTCGCAAAAGTTATTGCGTTTACTAACTAAGGGAAAGATTTTTGTCATTTTTGGTGTTTTTTTTTTTAACGCATAATGGCGGCGATCTGCGATTTTTTTTGCGGGACTGTGACATTGCGGCGGACAGATCGGACCCTTGACTGACATTTTTAACACTTTTGGGGGTACCAGTGACATCACTGCAGTAATCAGTGCTATAAATATGCACTGTTACTGTAAAAATGACACTGGCAGGGAAGGGGTTAATTTTATTGGAGAGGGAGGGGTTAATGTATGCCTGGTGCTTACTGACGTGTGGGGGGGGGAGGTGACTGAGTGACAGAAGGACAGATCGGATGTCCAGCTATGCTGAACACTCCGATCTGTCAGTCCCTGTCACTATGGAGATCCGCCCGCTCTGTTTACACAGGCGGGCGGATCTCCTCACTCGATTCCCCGACGATCGGGGCAGAGCAGCGGCTGACTGAACACAGCGGGAGCGAGCCTCCGGCGGCGCGCGAGCGCCGCCCACAAGGGGCGGAGTCCAGCGACGTAGGTCTACGTCGCTGGACGGGATCGTGCCACATTGCCGCAGTAGCAGCAATGTGAGCAGGGTTCAAGTGGTTAAAGTCTTGAGGAAATGTGTTCTATTTCAACAGAAACAGGGGTCTGGAAAGACATGCAAAACAACCGGTAGAGAAGGTAGAAGAGCAAGTCTCTTCTGAACAACTAATAGCCGCAGTACCTGAACCTATCATGATAAGAATGATGATAAACCGGGTCCCAAACGGTCCTTTATTCCCCCAATAAACAGACTCAGTTACCATTACAGCTGGGGAATTAATTTTCCTTAGTTTGCTTGAAGAATGTGGCATTGGAAAAGTCTACTTTTTAAAAGACCTCATGAAGGGGAGGAATTGGCCATAAAAATATCTATAAAGCCAATAACAAGATGTAAATAGCTCATCACTGAGCACAGGGTCCCACAACTATCAAATGAATGGCCGTTCCTCATTCATGGCTGGCTATGGGGCATTCCAGACATACATCTACTTGTGTTGTCATGGAGCTGGTCTTATGCGGTCCCTAATTTTTTGTGAGAACAGATTACTTAGGCGGTTATACATATTACCCCTAGAAATAGTCTGTTGTATACTGTTCATACAAGGAAAAGGGATCCTCCACAGACCTGAAGCTTGGGAATGTTCTATTGAATAATGAAGGCTATGCTAAAACCACAGATTTTGACCTTGCTGTGTAAAATGTTTTTGGAAATTAAAAAAAAAAAAATTACGGAAAAACTGGGACATTGGGATAAGTGGCTCTTGAGGTCTTAAGAGGCTTGCCCTTCAATGAGAGCACAGTTTTCTTGGCAGGTGCAGCTTGCTTGCCTGCCACTAAATGGCTTTGTTCCCATAAAAGCATGGTCAGGAGAAAGTTGTAATTGGGTGTTAGCTCCCCTTTTGCAGGGCTGAATTCCCATGCAAGATGGAACAGATTACTTGTGAGTAGAGATGGAAGCCTGGGAGAGAGAGTGCCACCCGGGAGTGTGCACAGCTGGGCAGAGCTATAGAAGGGACAGTGATAGAATGGTATACTAAAGAAAGGCACCATGAGTCCCTTGACCCTGAGCTGTGGGTCCCACAGCAAGGTAATGGAAGCTAATGCTTTTGACGTAGTAAAGATGGGAAAGTGGTCCCAACTCTGTGGTGCTCCCTAGGAGGAATAAAAGGGAAGATGGCTGAAAAGAGATGTGCTTGCGCTCTGTGCTGAAATTACTATTACCGAATGTCTATTCCTGCATGTACAGAATGGCTAGCCCTACATGTTGCATTCTGCGCTGAAGAATTCTGTTAAAATGCCAAATGTGATGTCAGATGTCACAGAAATCTTGTGACATTACAGTAAAGCGTGGAAAATTCAATTTATATGTGGACAATCATTTATTCATAAGCATTAAAACCTATGGCCTGGGATGTCGAGAGTAAGTCACTGGCCAGAGGTATGATGCAATATGGCAGAAGTATAAGGTAAAATAAGTTGTTGCGATGTCTATATTGTATAGATCAAAATATAATGTGCAAAAAATATTCTCCTATTATGATTAAAATAACTCAACACAGCATAATCCGACTAAATCTTCTAGGATACATAATCTTGAAAAAAACATGCATTTTAACCACTTGCCGACCGCCGCAAGTAGATATACTGCGGCGGTCAGCCCCTCACAGGCAAAGTGACGTACCGGTACGTCGCTAGCCTGTGAGGCTCTGGGGAGCGAGCGCGCGCCGCCGGAGGCGCGCTCCCGCGTGGTCACGGACCCCCCCCCTGAGTGTGAGCCCCCCCCCCACGATCGTCCATGACAGCGGACGAAAGGCAGGCGGCTAGTGTAAACAAGCCGCCTGTCATTCTCCCCTGTGTAGAAACAATGATCATACGGTTCTACTATGTAGGACCATTGATCATTGTTCCTACACTTCAAGCCACAGCCAATCACAGTAAGAATCATGCCCCTAGGGACACACACAGCCCCTCCCTCTCAAATAAAGTTAACCCCTTCACTACCAGTGTATTTTTACAGTAACAGTGCATATGTATCGCACTGATTACTGTAGTAATGTCACTGGTAACCCCAAAAGTGTCAAAAATGTCAGTCAAGGGTCCGATCTGTCCGCCCCAATTTCGCAGTACCGCAAAAAAAATCGCAGATCGCCGCCATTACGCGTTAAAAAAAAAACAACAAAAATGACAAAAATCTTTTCCTTTGTTAGTAAACGCGATAACTTTTGCGCAAACCAATCAAAATACGCTTTTTTCGATTTTTTTTACCAAACATATGTAGCATAAAACAAATTGGCCGAAAATGTTAATAAAAATTTGATTTTTACATTTTTTGGGGGGGGGGGAATTTCATATAAAAAAATGTGAAAAATATTGTTATTTTTGCAAAATTGACGCTCTTTTTTTGTTTATAGCGCATGATCAAAAAATCGCACAGGTGATCAAATACCACCAAAAGAAAGCTCTGTTTGTGGGAAAAAAAGGACGTTGAATTCGTTTTGGTACAGCATCGCACGACCGCGCAATTGTCCGTTAAAGTTACACAGTGCCGAATCGCAAAATACCCCCTGGTCAGGAAGGGGGTAAAATCTTCTGGGGCTTAAGTGGTTAAATATTAATATCAAAACAAAATATATATGATATAACAAACATAATTTCAGTGCCACAATTTTAAATAAACATGCACTAAAAGAAAAAGTGGTAAACTTAGTCCACAAAAACTTAAATGAGTTAATGCTGTGATTCCAAATGTCCCTTCACCATAAAATTCAAAGATAGGTGAAAGTGATCTTTATCTTCATCCCAAGTGCCACCTGTGTTCACTAGCCTCCACAGTGGCGACTGGTGCTCCATGGGCTGAAGGGGCGGCAGACGGACTTCACCATAAAGGACCACACCAGCCCACACACCATACCCCCCTCCTGGTCACCGGCTCACTCACTGTGAACATGTGGAGGACAGGCAGCGGCGGCTTCTCCTCAGTCTCCTGCGTCTCCTCCCTCCTCCTCCTCCTTGGCCAATGGCATGGCTTCTCCTTTTGGCCAATGGGGAAACAGGTCTCAGGACCCGCTTCCTGATTGGCCAGGAGGAGGATCCGTGTGACAATAGCGAATATTCATTCGCTATTGTCACACAACTGGGTGGGCTCAGGGCGTAGTCTTCTTTTCCCCCCGAGCCCACCCTTTTTTGAACCCCATTGGAATCCATGCATCCGGCGCCCTGCATGTAGATTAGGGGGCCGGACGTATGGATAGGGGGGGCGGCACCCCTGCGCCCCAAATGGACAGGCCACCACTGCTAGCCTCTCGACTGCGTATTTCTTGTATTCAAATTATCCAGTGGACCAGTTATACTGTACCTTCACCACTAGATGTCCTCCATGGTATAAGCCAGTCATGTCCAAAGTCCAGCCCGCGGGCCAGTTGCGGCCCGTCCTTTAGTTCCATACGGCCCCCAGAGACACCGCTGACTTTTGTCAATGTCTCTCTCCGAGACATCTCACATCCCCGCCCCAATGCCGATGCGATGGCTCGGGGGCAGGGTCTCTGGCCTCCCTCGGCAGCTCGGCTGCTCCCGAGTCCCGCCGAGTCCCGCCGAGTCCCGGAGACAGAGCTGTCATCCGCCTGCCCAGCTGGGATCGGCGGATCGTTCCCCCGCTGAGCAGAACTGACTCGGTCGGGCAGTGCGCCCGTGTAAAAGGGGCCTAAAGTGGTGTATGACCTGCTGGTAATACAGGGGTCTTACCGTTTGTCACCTGAAGCGGATCCGGTTTTCTGGCACCCTCCCTCTTTCATTGGACCCTACCTGTTTCTCTGGACTTTTGGGCCTTACTGCTATATTCATTTGATGTGTGATAGACACGTTTTTTTTTTTTGCGCTGCACTTTTTTTTACGTTTTTGTATCTTTTCTAGTAATGTTCCTAGCTTAGTGTTCAGCTTGCAATTCTTATTTATTTGATCACTTTGTATGCGATGATTGTTTATTTGCCTTTATTACAGCCACCTGTATGGTGTTGAATCCACTGTGAGGGAGCAATTCTGTATGCACAGCGAGACAAGACCTTGATCCCCCTTGTAGTTCGTCTTTGCTACAACATAGTAACTTAGCCATTAGTGCTCGGGTGAACACACTTAGACCAAAACCTCTGGCACTGCGCTCATAATCCCTTCCTCTTCTAGCCAATTTCTAAAATGGCGACTGTAAATAAGAGAAGAAAATTTGACAGTGAGAGCCAACGTTTCCAAGATAGGTGGAAAGTGGAATATGTCTTCACTGAAATACGGAATCACTGCGTTTGTCTGATATGCCAAGAGACCGTGGCTGTTTCTAAGGAATTTAATGTCAAGAGACACTAACAGCGAGACATAGCACATACGACAAGCTAACAGGGCGTGACCACAGTGAAAAGTGTAAGCACTTGAAGCTGTTTTAATATCACAACAGAGATTTTTCACAAGAGCCGTGAGTCAAATGAAAATGCACAAGGGCGAGCTATGAGGTGGCAACGTTAATTGCTAAAAATTGCAAATCTTTTCTTGAGGGTGCATTTATCTAAGAATGCATTATGAAAATGGTTGAGAATATCTGTCCTGAGAAGAAGCAAGAGTTTGTCAACATTTGCCTGGCTCGTAACACTGTACCACGGAGAATTGAAGATATTTCATCGGATATTAAGAGACAGTTGACGTCCAAAGGAGTGGATTTTGACTTCTTTTCAATAGCCTGTGATGAAAGCACGGACCTATCTGACACAGCTCAGTTGCTGATTTTCATGAGAGGGGTAGACGATGAAATGAATGTGACTGAAGAGCTACTTGACCTCCAGAGCCTTACGGGCCAAACAAGAAGAACAGATTTATTTGTTTCAGTTAGTTCTGCCATAGATGACATGAAACTGCCTTGGAACAAAGTTACTGGGATTACTACTGATGGGGCACCTGCCATGGCTGGTGAACGAAGTGGATTATCAACTCTAATCTGTAGCAAAGTGATCGAAGAAGGAGGCAAAGCTGTTAAACTCAATTGTATCATTCATCAACAAGTTCTCTGTGCTAAACATCTCAAATATGATCATGTTATGAAACTGTTGCTAGAGACTATTAATTTTATTTGCTTTAAAGCCCTGTGCCACCGCCAGTTTGAACCGTTTCTACTGGACATCCAGGCTGAATACGAAGATGTTTTATATCACAACGATGTAAGATGGCTCAGTCGGGGGTCTGCACTGCAGCGTTTCTACTCTCTCAGAAAGGAAATTAAAGAATTCTTGGAAACAAAGGGACAGCGATGCAAGAACTATCTGATACTATTCGGCTGGCTGATTTGAGGTTTCTAGTTGACATAACAAAGCATCTGAATGTACTGAACACGAGTCTTCAGGGGAAAGATGCAGCGGTGAACCAGCTCTATTCACACCTCAAAGCCTTTGGAACAAAGCTGCAACTTTTCATAAGACCGTTGTCACAAACACAGCCCAATACCATAAATTTTTCAGCGTTGCAGGAAATAATGAACAATTTTCCACAGGACAATATCAGTGTGCAAACGAGCATGTACAGTATGCAGCAGACATCGCATCTCTGGCTGGGGAGTTAAATAGGCGCTTTCAGGATTTTGAAGCTATTGAAAAGGAGATCAGCCTTTTCTCCTCCCCATTTTCTGTTGACCCCAATGATGCTCCAGATCAGCTGCAACTCGAGCTCATTGAGCTGCATTGCGACAGGGAGTTACGCAGTCGTCACCAACAGCTCTCTCTTGTGAACTTTTACCACCAACTAGATAAGAGCTGGTTTCAAGAGATTCGAACATTTGCTAAGAAAATGCTGAGCTTGTTTGGCTCAACATATTTGTGTGAGAAGACATGCTATGAACTTTAACAAGAACCGTGTGAGGACAAGACTAAGTGACTCTCACCTGCGTGACATTTTGCGTATCAAAACCGCTGCCTTTGAGACAGACCTAGTCTATGTGCTGCAGTCCAGATCTCAGTTTCACTCTTAACATTAGTGCAGGCCATTTCTCAAAGAGATGAATACATTGTAAAAAAAAATCTCAGTTAATGTTAGTTGTGTTCCTGACATATATTTCAGCATCCTATGGTTTTTTTTTTTATCTGGCCTTCAGATATGAAAGGCAGAGTGATTTTACTACTGTTTAGAATTGTCATTCAAATTGTTTGCAATAAAGTTTGCATAAAATAGTTCATTTGTATTTAAAGCGGAGTTCCAGCCATTTACTCACCTGTCCAACGGTCCAGCGATGCGGCCGCCGGAAGCCTCGATCCTCTCCCTCGGCGCCGGCATCACTGCTGTGGGCACCCGGCTGTTACAGTTTGCGGCTTCACAGCCGGGTACACACAGCGAGTCGCGCTGCGCGCCGTGATTGGCCGGCAATCTTCTGGGACCTCTGACGTGTCCCAGAAGATTGCAGGGAGGGAGGGGGAGAGGAGAACTTCCGCTCAGGGCGCCGCGGCGCTCCGAGCGGAAGTGGGAGCGGGTACCTGTCAAAACTAGGTACCCGCTCCCCCCCCCAAAAAATGACATGCCAAATGTGGCATGTCGGGGGGTCAGGACTCCCTAAAGCGGAAGTTCCACTTTTGGGTGGAACTCCGCTTTAATTTTAATGGTTTAAATGTCAAGCAAAATGGTCCGCCCTCACGCATGTTCACTTCATCAAGTCTGGCCCTCTTTGAAAAAAGTTTGGACACCACTGCCCTATGCGTTACGTCACGATCACATGGCTTCTTCTCCTGGGGAAGGGGCAAGGATAGTGACGGCACCCGACGGCTAGGTAGAACCAGCTTCCAGGAGTGTGGACTGGCAGATTTCAGGCACAAATTAAACCGCTGTTGGAGGATATTTTATATGTTTAGTCTGGTGCACTGGAAGCACCAGCACAACGTGAGTACCAATACTATTGTTTCTAATAAAGATGTGCTTTTAAGGGTATAAGCACTATTGACTTCTTTCCTCATATGTGACATTGCAACGGTACTGTGGAGGAATGGAGTGAGGAGACAAGCAGTACATAATGGGGCTAACCTGATACTCATCCCACAGGCGGGGGAGAGGTAACAAGAAGTTATTAGACCGAGCTTAGGTGCGAGGTCACAGCGTTTGAGGTGAGAGCCCAACTATAAGGGGGGGGGAGCACTCATCATGGTGGCACATGAATGTGTTCATTTAACTGCACGAAAGGAGAAGGAAGAGTGATCACCCTGCACAATACGGATGTCAGGGGAAGGGAGGATCATCACAATATATTTGCTTAAAATTTGCATAGTTGTGGACTTTGTTTTTCAAAAAGAAGAATTTGATTATATCACGTTACCTCTAGTACAGCACACTTGTCACAACTGAGATTCTAACAGTTATCATTCATTTATTTATATTGTGGGGTTGATTAGCTCGGTGGTAGGTGTGGATGACCCCTTGGGGGGGTTCGGTACACAGGGAGACAGCCGAGAAGTGGTTGCAAACAACACTTTGATTTATTCATGCAATTTTCTTCACACAAGTGCAAGCCTCAAAACATCCAAAATAAAATAAAACACAAAATAAATCCTTGCCACTGTGGGCGGCTACCTTCACACACTGGAACCTATCTAATGAAGTCTGTCTCCAACCTACTGTTGGGCAGACTTGGCTGATCACACAGCAGACTCTCAATAGTCCATGTTTTATCTCTTCACATTGAACATGTCCCTTTTCCTCTTCACATTGAACACAGTTCATTTATTTCTTCCACATAGAAAAAGTTCAAGACCTCACCTTGAGTAGTCTTCAGTCTTAATTAATTTCCCCTTCACACAGGAAATGTGCATAGGTTTCTTTTCACCTAGAAACGATCCAAGACCTCACCTCGAGTAGTCTTCACACTTGTTACCCTCCTAAGCTTCACATCGCTTCAGGAGGTCTTCCCCATGCTCACACAGCTTTCAGGGGGCACACGTCTGTCTGTCCTCCTCTCCCAGCCCACACGGCGACAGGAGGCAGCAATCCTTAGACTTCCTTTGGACAAATTATAGAGACCTTAACTTCCTCATTCCGAACAGCTGAAGGCCTTTCAACTTCCTTAAGCTGTCCTGGCTACCTTTTCAGCCGACACCCTATAGTAATTGGTGAACTTTCTACACCAGGTGGAAATGTATCTCCTGTCTGTGACTACATCCACAGATTTACCTGACTTCCTGTCACAATATATTTCTTTAAATGATATGATATTGTCTAGTGCAGCACTAAGGTTTGTTTTATTTATTTTTTTAGATAAGATAAGATATGTTTATTGGGTCTAAAACAGAAAAACAACAATACAACACAAGACAATAAGAAAAAAAAAAGTCACAACGTAACCAGAACAAATTCAACATAGTACTAATGCTCCTGGGTCACCCTCCCATAGTATACACAGAAGATGAAATACATCGGCAGTGGTACATTCAAAGGTCAGCATATAGGGAACAGCAGTACATAGTATGACACAGGAAAAGCTATCATCACATAAAGGAAGGTAAGGGCAGTAATTAAAAGGATAACAAAGACTATGGCTCCCGTAGATTTGGAGGAGTCAAAGTAAGGGGGCTGGATATCCAGCCGCTCCAAATTTTGTCAAATAAGTAAGGACGATTTCTCAATTCAAAAGTACGTTTGTACAGAGGAAGACAACCATTGACCAGCTGGAGCCAAGTGGCAACAGCAGGTCCTGTGGTCCCCTTCCAGCTCAGGAGGATAGTCTTTCTAGCATAGAAGTACAGAATGCGTAGTAACCGTTTTGTATGCTTAGAGACTATTAGGTCCCCAAATACGCCCAGTAAACAGTTTTTTGGATGTAAAATACTAGGAACTCCGAGGATAGTAGATAAAAAGGAGTCAAGCTCAGACCAAAACACAGAGACCAGTAGACAGGACCAAAAGGTTTGTTTTATTAATGCTTAATCTTAATATTTCTCTTGCGCAATATTAGAAAAATACAGTAAAACGTTTCTCTCATTTACATGGCTGGCCAGAGCTGTACATCACCCGGATTAGCGAATTTATGCGGTAGGTACAACCAGGTGTTCATGATCAACTAGCTTACAGTAAATCCCCTCTACCTCAGAGATCCCACTTCAACAGCACAATCAGGACGGCGCTCCTGCTAGGCAAACTAGGCAGCTGCCTAAGGGCACATTGCTGCCTAGCCTAGTCAGGAGGGTGCAGGCCGGCCCAGATGGATCACCATGTCAGTTTGCCTGGCCGGTGGCAGCCATGGCTTTGCCAGAATAGTGCAGTGTGTAGGCCTCACGGTCCGTCTGTCTGTGCACATAGGATTGGGGTTAGTGATACTGCCGCCCGCCAATCCCTGCAGCCTTGCTGGCACTGTGTGCCCAGGACAGGTGCAGTGCCAGCCAATGAGGCGCTGAGCGTGGGCGGGCCACCCACATCAACATGATGTAATTTCCTCCTCCAGTCCAGTCCCACCCACAGCAGAGCAGAGGACCCCGTGCAGTTCCTGGCTGTCTGTCCCACATAGTGTGGCTCAGACTAAGAACAGATTGGAAGAGAAGGTACAGTGTGTCAGTCAGATAGTGTGGCCTGTAATAATTGCTGCCTGGCTCAAGCTGTAGACAAACCAAATTAATTAATAGTCTGTAGCTGCAGCAATCCTTTTCGGAATTCCCTGTGTACAGTATTATGTACATATTTATTGTAGTATGGTCATGGACAAATATTGGATACTGAATTGATGATCTAGATGAGAGAAGAAATCGGGAAGGATGGTGGACCAGTGTGTGAAATCAGAAGTAAATTATATAAGCAGCAGTCTTGTGCGCCATTCCCCAATATTATATCAGCAGGAAAATACAATATATACAAAATCAGCAGTCTTGTGTGGTCCCCAATATTAAATATCTGCAGTAAATATAATATATTTTATATAATATTATTATTTTTATTATTATAATAAAAGACTGCTGCTTTTGTATATATCCGCTTCTTATACTGCAGCAGGGCGGCCCTTCAGCACGAAATTACTTACCGTACCTGTAAGTCTTTTTTTTTTTTTTTTTTTTCGGGAGGGGCACAAGTGGCTGGCCTGGCCTAGTGCGCAAAATAGTCTAGCACCGGCCCTGAGACCTGAGCACAATCACTGCCACCAGGATTGAGCACCTCCATTCTCCTCTGTTCACCTAACCTTGCTCTCACTCTGGTTGAGGCCAGTTTAGATTGGAGGCAAGAGACACGGTTGGAGAACGAACTTGTTTTATCCTTCCCTGGACCTTAGGAAACTTTGCTCCTGTGTATGAGATTATCTTCTATAAAATTATGTGAAATCATGCCAGTATTCTATCCAATGCCCTGGTTGGTGAGCCCCATTTTTTGAGGGGGTCCCCACAGTGAAGCTGTGGGCTCAATGTGGCACCTGCACCATGCCTGGACATCTGTTTTGCTCCTAATTTTCAATATATTATTTCTATCAACCAACTCCTGAAGAAGTTTTAACCACTTGCCGACCGGGCCATAGCCAAATGGCGGCTACAGCGCAGTAGGAGCTGTCCGTTTTTCGCCAGGTCCCGGGGACCCAGCGCATCATGGACCGGGGAAAAGGGCCAATGACAGCAGACCTTTACCACGTGATCACTCCGTCCAATTATGGAGCGATCACTTGTCAACAAACCGGCACATGTCCGGTTCATTTCTCTCCTCTTCTCACACACTGTACACAACGATCGGTACAGTGTGCGAGGAGAGGAGAGCAACTGCAGCTGCACTCCTCCTCTGCCTCCTCCATACCTCAACTGTGCCTCATCTGTGCCACATCCATGCCTCATCGTGCCACATCCATGGCCATCCGTGCTACATCCATGCCCACCCATGCCACCTCAGTGCTCATCCATGCCACATCCGTGCTCATCCATGCCACATCAGTACTCATCCGTGCCACGTCAGTGCTCATCAATGCCACATCAGTGCTCATCCATGCCACATCCATGCCACGTCAGTGGTAATCCATGCCACATTCATGCCATGTCAGTGCTCATATGTGCCACATCCATACCACGTCAGTGCTCATCCATGCCACGTCAGTGCTCATCAATCCCACGTCAGTGCTCATCCATGCCACATCCATGCCATGTCAGTGGCAATCCATGCCATGTCAGTGGTAATCCATGCCACATTCATGCCACGTCAGTGCTCATCCGTGCCACACCCATGCCACGTCAGTGCTCATCCATGCCACATCCATTCCATGTCATGTCAGTGCTCACCCATGCCACATCCATGCCACATCAGTGCCACATCCATGCCATGTCAGTGCTCATCCGTGCCACATCCATGCCACATCAGTGCTCATCCGGGCCACATCCATGCCATGTCAGTGCTCATCCGTGCAACATTGCTCATCCATGCCACATCCATGCCATGTCAGTTGTAATCCATGCCACATTCATGCCATGTCAGTGCTCATCCGTGCCACATAAATGCCACATCCGTGCCACATCAGTGCTCATCCATGCCACATCAGTGCTCATCAATCCCACGTCAGTGCTCATCCGTGCCACACCCATGCCACGTCAGTGCTCACCCATGCCACATCCATGAGATGTCATGTCAGGGCTCACCCGTGCCACATCCATGCCATGTCAGTGCTCATTTGTGCCACATCAATGCCACATCAGTGCTCATCAGTGCCACATCCATGCCATGTCAGTGCTCATCTGTGCCATGTCAGTGCTCATCCGGGACACATCCATGCCATGTCAGTGCTCATCCGTGCCACATCCATGCCACGTCAGTGCTCACCTGTGCTCATCCATGCCACATCAGTGCCACTACAGTGCCTCACAAAATTGTAATGGGTAGTCAGGAAATGACGGTGTTCCCTGCATGTTGGGCCTCTGTATGTGGCCAGGCTGTGGAAAAGTCTCACATATGTGGTATCATCAAACTCAGGAGGAGTAGCAGAATATAGTTTGGGGTGTAATTTTTGCTTTGTACATGCTATGTGTTAGAAATATCTTATAAATGAACAACCTTGTGTAAAAAAAAAAAAATCG
Source organism: Pelophylax lessonae (assembly GCF_965119305.1). NCBI lineage: Eukaryota > Metazoa > Chordata > Amphibia > Anura > Ranidae > Pelophylax > Pelophylax lessonae. The sequence continues at coordinate 78,214,899 of NC_138774.1, forward strand.
TTTTCATTTTCTTTCCACTCATTATGCCTCAAAGATTATACGTTGGGGTGTTTGCTTTCCAAAATGGAGTAATTTTTTGGGCGTTTCTATTGTTCTGGTGCTCCAGGGCCTTCAAAAGTGTGATAGGATGTCAGGAAATTATATGTGTATTTATGCTCCTAGAATGCTTGACGGTGTGACGGTGCTACTTGGATGTTGGGCCTCTGCATGTGGTCAGGCTGCGTGTGGTATCACCATACTCAGGAGGAGTAGCAGAATGTATTTTGGGGTGTAATTGCAAGTATGCCAATAAAGTGTGTGAGAAAAAACTTGGTAATATGACCATTTTGTGAAAAAAAAAGAACATCTTCCATTTTACAAAGAAATGTGGGAAAAGAAGCTTTAAAAAATTCTCCATGCCTCTTACTTAATACCTTGGAATGTCTACTTTCCAAAAAGGGGTAATTTGGGGGGTATTTGTACTGTCCTGGCTTGTAAGGCCCCTTTCACACTTGCGGACCATTCAGATCCGCCTGTCAGTTTTTCAGACGGATCTGAACGGATGCCCCATGCATCTCTATGAGGCATCGGATGTCAGCGGAGACATGTCCGCTGACATCCGATCCGATCCTGTCCATCAAATCCGGGCAGATGGGAACCCTATTTTCCATCCATCTGGAGGATCGAATCGGATGGGATCGGATGAGAATGGACAGGCGGTCCATTTTCATCCGATTCTCCCATAGAGAAGAGTGGGAACCTGACAGCTCTGTCTCTGGAGACAGAGCTGCCATCCGCCTGCTCAGCGGGGGATCGATAAACGGAGTCCGCCAGTGGAGTGGCAAGTGTGAAAGGGGCCTTAGGGTCTTTGGCCAAAATTTATGAAGAAAAATGACTAAATTTGCAAAATTTTAAAAGATAAAACGAAAAAAAATGCATTTTTTTACAAAATTTTCGGTCTTTTTTTCATTTATAGCGCAAAAAATAAAAAACCCAATTATGATTAAATACCACCAAAAGAAAGCGCTGTTTGTGTGAAAAAAGGCCGAAAATTTCATATGGGTACAGTGTTGCATGAGTAATTGTCATTCAAAGAGCACTGAAAGCTGAAAATTGGTCTGGTAAGGAAGGGGGTTTAAGTGCCCAGTGGGTAAGGGGTTAAACACAAAACATGTTGAGTAGGAGGTGAATTTTATCAAGATACCGTATATTATTTTTTATATCGGGTTCATACACATTTACATTGTTCCTTTACTGGCTGTTGATGTAGCCTATCTTTAGGTGTGACTATATCCTTTATGGTCATGCATGGTGCTTGTTAGTATTCTTTTTACACTTTATGTACAAATAAACATATTCAATTGTATCTAGATTATCTGTGGACTATTTGCCAAGAGGTCATACCTAAGTCCTATTTTCTTTTTCCTTAAGTTGTAATTATAATGGGATGTGGTGTGACTTCTTGCCCCCCAATAATACCCCCATTTTTTCTTTATAAGACAAATAGAAAGACTTCCATTATTTATGACTTCTGAAAATAGTAGTTGCCTGGCTGTTCTGCTAATCCTCTACCTTCAATGGTTTGAGTCAAGGGCCCAAAACTAGTATGCAGATTAGAACTTCTGAATTTCCCTATTTCCCTAAGTATTGAAACCAAACCAGCATAACAGATGGAGTCAGGGCCGGCACTCCCGCTAGGCAAACTAGGCTGCCACCTAGGGGCGCACTGTTGCCTAGGGTAGGGTGACCATTCCCCGGTTTTGTCCCAGCTTTGCAGGGCCAATCCTGGGTGGGTGCACCGTGAACTGGGGCAGGGGGGGCGTGCCCAGGGCCAGCCCTGCCATAGGTTCCTTGGGCTGCCTTCGGAAGGGAAGGGGGGGAGGGCGAGGACGAGCGCTGCATGATTAAACAGAGCAGGGTTCTTCTGCTTACCCGACACAGCCGCTGTAATGTGAAGCCCCGCCTCCTGGACCTCCGCCAACCTATGATAGACAGCACACTGGTGACGTCTATCATAGGAGCCGGTCCAGGAAGCAGGACTTCACATTACAGAGGCTGCGCTGGGTAAGCAGAAGAACCCGGTCCTGTTTATTCATGCGGCGCTCTAATCCCCATACACTGGTCACTCTGCATTGATGGAGCACACTGGTCAGTGGTCACTCTGCATTGATGGGGGCACACTGGTCACTAGTCACTCTGCATTGATGGGGGCACACTGGTCACTCTGCATTGATGGGGCACTGGTCACTCTGGATTTATGGGGCATTGGTCACTGGTCACTTGGCATTGATGGAAGCACACTGGTCACTCTGCATTGATGGGTGCACACTGGTCATTGGTCACTCTGCATTGATGGGGACACTGGTCACTCTGCATTGATGGGGGCACTGGTCACTTCCTCTCTGACACACTGCTCCCCCACCCTGACACACTGCGAGTGATGCAAGTATTTTTTTTATTTATTGGGGGGGGGGGGGGGTTGCAAGTAGCTGGACTTGCCTAGGGCGCAGAATAGTCTAGCACCAGCCCTGGATGGAGTCAGAAATGATAGCCTACATATTTGTTTTACAACAGGTTAACTTTAAACCCATCACTTACATCCTGAAATGGCACAGTGATACAAGTTAATCAATACTCTAGGCAAAGAGTGGGATCCTGAAATCAGATTGTATGCGGCTTGTTTATTCTTAAGTTATCTCTTTTTCAGCACCCTTTGAACAAAATGCAGTATAATGGTTTTTAAGTTAAACAAAAGTTTATATGATGTGATAATAGAATTAGGATACTGATGTTCCATAAACAAAGAATATAAGATTGTGTGATATTACCATATAGAATATCACATTTCACAAGTTTAAGAAATTCAGTATAAAATAATGTTTAGATGGTATTTTGTTTTGAAGGATGTAGCCAAATGTGAGCCAGAGACCTCCCTGTCTTTTTGGGATGTTCACACCAGGGAACCTACAGGCATTCATGGTTCACATGCCCAAAACCTAAAGAGTAACTCCCCTTTTGTGGCGTAGAAAACAATCCCCTCTGGGTGATTAATGTACATTACAAGAATTTTATCAAACTTTGTAGCGGAGTCCTACCTATTTATGTTCTTCAGAAAAAAAACTATGTTCTTGGAATAAGGATTCCTGATTGTGAGTGTCAATATAAGCAGATAATGCACTTTCTGGGGAAGACTAAGGCCCCTTTCACAAGGGCGATCTGATCCGCCTGTCAGTTTTTCAGGCCGACTGGCTCGGATGCTCCATGCATCCCTATGGGGCAGCGGATGTCAGCGGAGACTTCTCTGCTGACACCCGCTGCTATCCGATTCCGATCCTGTCCGTGAAATCCGGACGGATGCAAACCCTATTTTCCATCTGCCTGGCGGATCGGAGCGGATAGATAGAGGAGAGCGGGGATCTGACAGCTTTGTCTCTGCACACGGAGCGGAGACGTCATCCGCCTGCTCAGTGTGGATCGGCGGATCAATCGTCCCCGCTTAGCAGAACGGTCTCTGTTCCGTGTGAAAGGACCCTTACTAAAACTGAATCTGGTGCGGCTGTGCATCGTTATCAATCAGCTTCTAACTTCAGCTTGTTAGATGAAGCTTTAACAATATAACCTGGAAGCTGATTGGTTAATATGACCAGCTGCACCAAATTCTGTGTGCATCAATTTCAGTAAACCTCCCCCTCTGTGTTTTATTGATTAAGTTGCAGTGTCTGTGTCCCCTTAGAAATAATAAACCCTTTGGGAGTATCTCACTAACATAATTTTTACTGAAGAGGGTGCCTAAAATGTTGCACAGTGCAGACTTCAGGGAAAGTCAGTGAGCCAAATCACACAAGCAGGAAATAACATTTCTAGGGTAGTTCTGTATACCAACTGTGTCCAGAATGCCTCTAGGGTGCCATATTGCATTGAATTGTATTGAAAATTACAGCAGCTGCAGTTTTGAAATGAAAGGTAATTTTTAATAACATTTAATTAGAATATGGCTTGTGTAGCAATTGTATATGTTATATATATTTTTATTTTGCCTTTTTCCCCCACAAAAGTGAAGTTATCTTTTTTAAAACAATGTTTATCATTATATTTTAGACCTGCTTATAAATTATATTTTAGAGAATAATACTATTTCACAAAATATGGAATCAGTAACAATTTTTAATTATTCCTTCCTGCAGATATCATTGTTACCCACTGTTTGTTGTCTTATTTGTATTCATTTTAACAAATATTATTATTTCTATTAATAATAATACTAATACTATTATGTTGAAACTACAGTTGACTGCTTTAACATTAACAATTGGTCTTCTCACAGGAATTTACAATCTTATTACCCCTTTCCTTCCCTGCAACATTTGACAGCTTCTAATCTCATTATAGATTTTAATAAATATTAACTATTTTCTTGTTATTATGTATTCTATATTTTCTATTGCACACCCTGTATAAAATGTTTGCATACGTTTTTTTAACATTTTATAATAAATGAACACAAAAAAAATACTTTGTAAGGACACTTAATAATGGACATTGCCTGTGAGCGAGATTACTAGTTTCAAATATAGTGACTAGATCAGTAGTATTTTTTTTTTATCAGTCTGTCACAACCCCTTTAACATTTACATTTCGAGCAAAATAAATAAAACACCCAGTTTTATTTGAGAAATGTATTTTTATTGGCTCCAGATAAGGTTTGACCTGTGTGTTGGCCTAGTCAGAATATATAATTTAGAAGTTACCAAACAGACTTATTTTGCTGCATATTGCACCAAAAAATGGGTACATCCTTTAAATCTGTACAAGTGACAAGACAATATCTCCTCCAATTTCCAGTGTGTCAATCATTTGCAGGTTGGGGAAGCGGTGGGAGTATTCACAGAATTGCTGTCCATTCACATATATCTTGTAGCGTCCATTGCCTGTACGGATGGAAATCTGGGAGAAGAGAACATAATACGTGTCAATGGAGGTACAAGTTGATTGTATAAGCCACTGTCCAAAAGCTGACTATATACAGTGTTTCCCTGAAAATAAGCCCTACCCCAAAAATAAGACCTAGCAGGATTTTTGGGGAGGGCTGCAAAATACGCCCTACCCAAAATAAGCCCTAGTAAAGTCCTTGTAAAAGTATATAACCCATTTTTTAAAAACAATATATAATGTCCCGTGTGTCTCCTTTTGTAACTTTATTGTATCTTATTTACAGCGTCGCTGGGCGCTCACGTGACCCGCTGGAGATCTTCTTTTTCCCTCTCGGCTGACTTCAGCAGCCCCTCCTGAAATGTTTAGAGCAGGGCTGACATCAGCCGGGCTCTCGGTCCTTCCCTCTGCAGTGCTCAGAGTGGGGAAGAAGAGCTCCGGCGGATCACGTGAGCGATGTAAATAAGGTATTTTCCACAATAAAGTTACAAAAGGAGACACACTGGACATTATGTAATCTTTTTACAAAACAAATTACATATTTTTACAATGACTAAGGTTTATTTATGGGATTAAAGATGTCATAACAATGACTCCTAAGCTGAGAGGGAGAGAGGGGGGAGAGGGGAGAGGAGAAAGGGGACAAAGAAGACATCCCCTGAAAATAAGCCCTAGTGTTTTTTTGGTAACCAAAATTGATATAAGACCCGGTCTTATTTTCGGGGAAACACAGCACACACACACACACAATACAACCTAACTGTACAATCTCCGTGTATGTAGTACAATGACTGCCTGATCAGATACAAAATAAATCAATTGAGTAGGCAGGATTTCTCATTTCAGAAGTTCATATCAACCAACCAAAATAAGTTGTTCATTGGTCTGAATTTAGTACACTAAAGTCTATGGCTTTGTTTGGGTTGCTACTGAATGAAGCCCATAGAGATTTAAAACAAGAGAACAGCAATAGGGGGTTGGTATTGGAAAAATATAGCTGCAAACAGGGCCGGCCTTTGGGGTGTGCGAGCTGAGCGGCCGCACAGGGCGCCATTGGCAACAGGGGCGCTGTGCGGCCATCACAGCTCGCAGATGATCAGGCCGCACAGCGGGAGGTAAGCGGCAACTGCGGCCTGGAGGTTCAGTGTGGGGGTCTCTGATGTAAGGGGTGCTCTGTGTGGGGGGGGGTCTCTGATGAAAGGGGAGCTCTGTGTGGGGGTCTCTGATGTAAGGGGGGCTCTGTGTGGGGGGGGTCTCTGATGTAAGGGGGCTCTGTGGGGGGAGTCTCTGATGTAAGGGGGGGCTCTGGGGGGGTCTCTAATGTAAGGGGGTATTTGATGTAAGGGGGGGGCTCTGTGGGGATCTCTAATGTAAAGGGGTATTTGATGTAAGGGGGGCTCTGTGAGGTGTCTCTAATGTAAGGGGGGCTAAGTTATTAGTGATCATAAAAAAGTCAAATAAAGTGCAAAAAAGTGCAAGAAAATGTGCGGGGGGGGGGGGTTTGGTCACGCGCGCGGTGGGGCGCCACAGGATTAGCTCGCACAGGGCGCCTGAACACCTAAGGCCGGCCCTGGCTGCAAAGATAATAAGTAGAAATTTTTATTGGGCTGGACTTATTTTTATTTTATTTTTCCTAGAGGTGCTCCCTGACGAACTTAGAAATACTTACATCAAAATACTGGCCGGCTACAAAGGGATTAAATGGAGCGCTCCTTTCTTCACTTCCCCAGCTTCCTCTCAATAAGCTGTTTCTCACCACTGCGCCCTCATTCAAACGGACATTGAAATGCAGAGCAATGTCATTAGTTACAGATGACTTAAAGTTAATGTGGAACCTGGAAAAAAAAAATGCATGGGAGACGGTTAGTCTATCATCAAGGAACTGGTTAGGCAATTATTGGTATGTCTCTATTCAGGAAATACTACAGCAATGAACTCAGAACATGCTATAAAAAAGATGTTCTCCTTTTGAAGAGGTAAACCTCTAAAGCCTAGTACACACCACAAATTTTTTGGGTTGAACGAAAAATAAAAACTGACAGCTCAGGTTGGAGCTGCTGTACTAACAATCAGATGTTAGTACAGCAATCTCCCCTGCTGTTCTATTGTGTTCTTCCCCCCCCCCCCCCCCCCCGCCAGAACACTCTGGTCAGCGTTCTCAGCCATTGGCTGGAAGCACTGATCAGGAGCTGGTTGGCTGCCATACACACGGGTCGAATGTCAAATAGTTTTTATTGAACCAGCCGAAGTTGCGAGACTATCGACCCGTATGTACTAGGCTTTAGACTTACTTGCAGAGAAGCTGGTATGTGACCAAAAGTACCCACAGACATGAGATGTTGTGAGATCCAACCATTGTAGAACCAAAGTTCAAAAAACATGCACATTCATATTGACCTGGGCATACATATTTATGCCCTTTATAGAAACCCTGTCATGGATTAATTAACTCTTCTAAGGTTCTTGATTGCTCAGGATTAAACTATAGACATAGATTGGTTTTTGGTTCTAAAAATTGTATTCTAGTTGGGCTATTATCATTGTATGTCTAAGGACACCTTTGTTGTTCCCAGTTCTTTATCTTCCACATGAAAGCCTATGGGACATCTCAGCCATGATCAGATAACATAGTATAAAATAGTGTAGCGCAGTCCATGTATAAACTCAATTGGTAATAAATAAATTAAAACCAAACAATTAATAAAATGGCATTAAGATGAATAAAGGAGAAAGTTCATATGGTGATGTAAAAGATGATAAGATGATAAAAGAGACACAGTCCACTGGTGATCCGGTGAAAAAAATAGCAGCAAGAGTGACTTCTGTGCTCATAAAATTCCCATCACCTGGCACTATCTGCCTCTCACCTCCACAACTCGACCCCAGAGGGTCAAACAGCATGAACAATCACCACGATATTCAGCCAATGATAATCAAATGGAAAACAGGACCACAGCCTCCAGCATAAAACCGCCTAGAAATCGATTATGGCAGAGGATACAGCTTCCCAGATCGTGCTCAAACATAAGGAGAAAAAGAACAGATCTAGTGCTCTCTGTTGTGGTTTAAACGATTTATTGCTCAAATAAAAGTATTGCACTTACATTATATTGCACAAAAACGAGCATGTAATGCAGAGCCTGCAGCGTGCTGGATGGTGCCTGATTTCCGGGTAGTTAGACAGCCTTCGGACCGTGTGACCAATCCCCCGTACGCGTTACGTCATGTGGGCGTAGACTTCTTCAGCGGGGACTGTGGACTGTGTCTCTTTTATCATCTTATCATCTTTTACATCACCATATGAACTTTCTCCTTTATTCATCTTAATGCCATTTTATTAATTGTTTGGTTTTAATTTATTTATTACCAATTGAGTTTATACATGGACTGCGCTACACTATTTTATACTATATTACTGTGAAGGTGTTGGATTACCCTTTTAGTGTTAGCTGCTGGTCCTTGATAATTTTATTCAGCGCTGAATCTTTTACAATAATGATCAGATAACAGCCATGGCAACACTTGCTATCCTCCCAGATGTGAATTGTTTTGTATGGCATTGTACACACACAGCCATTCTCGATATCGTAAATTTCAGATAAGGGTTCAGGGTTTGACTATTTCTTGGTGCCCACCATCAACAAATCATATCAATGAGCAGAGGGCATGGAGACCAAGGAATGTGCAAAGTAATACATCACTGGAACTTTTAAGAGAAATGGAAAAATAGTTACTTTCTTGAATAGCGGCCATAATCTGTTTTTTTGCCCAACCTATCACTGCCACAATCACAGTGGATCTGATTTATACCAGACAGCCGATTCGATTATCTGCTCGCCAAAAGACATCACAATACATTTTTGGGTCATACCAGTGCTTTATAAATTGGCACCAGCCTCTCGTGGGAATGTTGGTAACTGTGTGGTGTGCAATCTGGGAACTACAAAGGGCGGTTTAACGATCTTGCAAACACACAATTGCCTGTATTCTTACAGACTTGAATTTACGGCATTCATAAAACTAAGGTAGCTGCAGCAAAGGGGATTAACAAAGAAGCTAGCTGAATGAGATGATTGCCAGAATTAAAGAAAGGGGTGAAATATTAAAAAAGTAGGCTGTTTTCTGTAAATAATTTTACATATAATATTTTCGTGTTTATTGAAGCGTACCTTTCATTACACAATATAGACAGAGGGTGATATAGCTGGTTGATATATATAATATGTTGGAGGCCAAAAGAAAGATGGTTAATATACCACTGGATCTACAGTAAAAAGCAACTCCAATGGAAAGCCTAGGAGGTGCAACTTGGGGTACTAGTCTCCTTCCCTGAAACATTTTGTGCTCTGATTTAACATTCCTTTTCTGCTTTTAATTAGAAAAATAGGCTTGAACATCACCCAAGAAAAAATTGGTTGTCTCCGATTACACATTCGGTGCATATTTTGACTCCAATGTAACAATAAGCTTGCAAATTTTTCTCGCAGGGAAAAGTTTTAGAAAAAAGCTACTGTATGTTTTTTTGTTGAGTTTTGCATTTGCAGATCTTAAAGTAAAAAGGGATGATCCTAAACTTTAATTAGAAAGGAAATCTCCTTGTATATAACATGATCTGAAGCTTGAGGGAGTGTACAATGCCACATATCCCAAATAATTGCCAATTCTGATAAAATAGAATACTTGCAATATACAAAATAAATATATTGTCGAATCGTAGCGGTGACCCAGATAACTGTCAACCTTGCTTACATTTCAGTATCATTATACAGAGGAAAAGGACACCCAAACTATTGGGATACCATATTCCCTGGTGTACAGTTGTGTTTTACTTACTTCTGCCCTCCTTGGGGTATAAAGCCTTTCACTACAAAGGTCCTTTTGGGTGACACTCCTCCAGGTATGTTTGCATAATAAGGAACTGGCTGTGGAAGATAAGGAAAGTTTCATGAGTGTAATAGTACAAAAACAGGCCATGTATATGGGAGCATGATGGTGTGCACAGTTTAGTAACGTACAGTATATCAATTACGTTTTTTGGGATGATTTCCAATCCGTTGCTATTGGGTAGGGCACTCTGCACATTATTATTACTCTTTCAACCTCTTTTTTGAATACGTTTGTTAGACAGACAGACACATTACATTAAGCTCTCTACACCAGGGCTGATAGGGGTTCCTTGAGCAGTGGTAGATTTGTCGCCCCAAAGGCTGCATTAGATGGTGAACTGATAGGATCGCCATGTGTTTGTATATAAACCGACCTTATAGAAAATTGCAAAGCGTTTTACTTTAAGGTCATTGCTAATGACAAGGGGGGACTCTGGTGGAAAGGAGGTTCAACCTCCACATATTGAAAGAGGAGCTAAAGTGCTTCAAAAAAGGATGGATGTGTTTCTAAATGCACAGAATATCAATGGCTAGATCATATAAAAAAAAATGTAGATTGTTGATCCAAATAGCATCTGATTGCCTTGAGGAATATAAAAGGATTTTTCCTTGGTAGAACAACATTTTATAAAAGTCTTTTTTTCCCCCTTCAATAAGTCTTTTTTCCTTCCTCTGGATCAACAATGGGTTTAAGGTGCCCCAGATGACGGCAGGTATGATGAAACGGGTAGGTCGGAACCTGTTGTGACGTCACTATGTCGGTGCTGGAAGCGATTGGGAAGCTATCCTGTAGGTACCCATGGATTATACACTTAAATTTGGAGGATATGTGATGGTTATTTCTTTTATTCAATAAACCTCTTTATATGCGGAGTTACGCTATGCAACGTCTTTAAAATACTTGAAAACTATTTTAAAACTTTAAAATACTCACAAACGAGTTCTTGATAAAAGCATATCACACAAGGAACGCAGTCCTCAGCATAGAGATCCAAGGGTGAGCCGTCCCCTGAAGTTGTGAAGGCTTACGCGTTTCGAGGCTTAGCCTCTTCCTCAGAGCCTCCTAAGCCTCGAAACGCGTAAGCCTTCACGACTTCCGGGGACGGCTCACCCTTGGATCTCTATGCTGAGGACTGCGTTCCTTGTGTGATATGCTTTTATCAAAAACTCGTTTGTGAGTATTTTAAATTTTCTTTAATAAACCTTCTAAAGGATAATGCACTAGGCCGGTGCGCCCCTGTGTTTGCTTGTTGTTTTCAGTGATTCCAGACTACCCTGGTCGTTCAAGGGGCAGCAAGGCCGAAGCGTTTTCCTGGGTTGCTGTGTTGATAGCTCTAAAAACAGCCACAAGATCATAGCAGAGGTTGACAAAAAGACTACACTACTCAGAGCGCAAGGAACTGGTGCTTTGCACCAAACATTTATGTGGGAAAGATCTGGGTCATGTGACAGCTGTATATTGATTAGTAAAAAGCTACTTAGATTTTTTTTTTTAGAAAATAATTACAGTGCCATCATCCGTATAAAGAAATAGAAAGGTCAATGTAAATTAAAAAGTGTGTGTTTAGGATCACTTTAAGGGACTGAGCATGCAGATTTTACATAAAATGTTGCATTAAACTTCAGATTAGTTCAAGAGATGTTGGAACCCCAACTCCTTCTAACCATCTTCACCCGGATAGACTCAGAAAGGAGGAAAGACATACACATATATAGTTGTGCACTAACCGGATTATACATGGGTGCTCCCATTACCTGTCAGAATAGGGAGAAACATGTAGGTTAGAACCAAAGATCTTTTTTTTTTTTTTGTTTTTTTTATAAATATTTATTGATATTTTTTTAACATACAAAATCCAAACAACAGAATAGAAAAATATAAAGCAACAGTATTAATGCAGCCAAATACCAGAGGCGACCACTCCAAGGCATTGTATAGTAGTTTAAAGAAAAAAAAAAGGAACAAAGTAGGGAAGTGGGAAAAGACAGAGAGGAAAAAAAAAAAGAGAGAGAGAAAAAAAAAAAGAAAAAAAAAAACAGAATTCGAAATTCAAGATTCAGCCTGAGCCTATTTGGGTTGCACCCCTCATATTGCCAAGAGAATTGGCCATGTCTCTAGTAGAATACCATTCAGTGAATCTAAAAGGGCGTATAATATCTGCCAGGGTCTCTCCTGAAAATGTATATTCCAGAAATGATCTCCATCTGATAAAAAATCTCAGGGTAGTACGTAGGTTTGAAAGCATAGCATCAAGTCTTTCCAGTTGGCATAAGGACAACAAAGATTGTTGAACCTGTGAAAGGTTTGGTGGGGTGGGGGTTAATCCAATTAGCCATGTACAGAACCAAAGATCTTAAACAAGAACAGCGTGATAGGATGTATTCATGTAGACATATACATTGGATGGACAAGTTATGGTCAGTTTGTTGCCCACATATTTAACATTTAATTACAGCTACTAGTAGTTATAAAATGAGTCACCCATCCTGACTGTTACCAGTAGGACAATGGTACGTAGGACAATGAACCCTGATTATAACTGCCAGCTTCTGGGGGGGGGGGGGGGGGGGAGACATTTGATTTGCTGGACAGGAAACCTGCCCTAATTGCTACTTTTCCCCCTTATAACAAATGGCGCTGTCAGTATCGGTCAGCTCTCCTTCTTCCCTTCTCGGACCAGAATGTTCATGTGTGCCTCCAGATGCCAGTGGCTGCAAGTTTGTGGAGATCCATGAAGATATTATGGAAGGCAAGGGAATCCATGCAAAGTAAAGTAACCTACCCAAGAATACTGTAGTGAAATCAGTTAAAGGATAACATCTAAACCATCCCCATAGAGTACCCTTGCTTATTGCACTTTTCCTAAACCTGTAGCTCTTTGCGATGAGGTTTCAATAAGAACATGCATCTTTCTTTAAAAAGCAATAGTCTGAATACTCACAAGGCTCCATTTACTAAGATGGAGAAGTTAAAACTGATGTTTAGGTATGGCAATTTTTATGATCACCTTCTGTCAAGCAGAAAGAGCCATACATGGACTGAAATTCAGCCAGTTCAGCACTTCCGATCTATCTATGGCAAGCAGCCCCTACACACTTTTTTCGACCTACTGCAGTGCGGTAAAGTGTGTTCCATTAAGGCAACTTATATAGAATGGTCTGCCAGCAATGGATAAAATAAAAACTATCCCAAAAAAGCATGGCATGTGCTCCATGGTGGGCCGCTTATCAGAGTTTTTGAGCCATAAGCTTTTGTGGGAGTACACGTTTGCTAAAAACGCTACAGCTAAAAAAAGAAAAAAAACGCTGGAAACCATTACTGCAAAACTCGTTTTACAGCTTTCTACAGCTAATGCTACTGGCACAGTTTTGGTGCTACACAGGAGGAACATTTATTTCACTTAAGTTTTGTGGGAATTTTTTTTTATGAACTTTATGTTTGTTTTCAATTTATGTTTGCACATTCACAGTTTATTAGATTTAAAGCACTGCAATTTGTTACATCATATTTTTTTGGGTGTTTTTGTATTGCACTTATATTGCTAGCAGCTTCAACATTGGTTTTATTTAGCGCTGGCTGCTTTTCCTTTATGCTGGAAAACCAGCAGCCAACAGGCATCCGATCAGCTCTTGCAGCCAATGGCTGCAAACGTTGACCAGTGTGTTCTGCCGGGCTGGGGGTGGAGGGGTGGGGAGTCTCCCTGTCAGAACACAATAGCTCAGCCGGGAGATCGCATAGTTAGTACAACAAGCTCCTGAGTTCTTTTTTTTTTTTTTTTTCAGCTGGGTTTAATGAAAAAAAAAAACTACCTGTGTGTATCAGGCTTAAGGAGTTACTTTGCATTTATTTAATACTAAAATATGTGACAAACCAATATGCTTTTGGGGTTCTGAGGGTCCCCCTTCATCATGGCCTCAGACTCAAAACAGTGAAAACTTAAAAAATGCAATTAAAGCCCAACTCTGGGGAATGTGAGAATTATCCCTTGCAGTGGTATTGCACTTACAGTGCAAAAGTTTAACTACTTGTTTAGGGCTAGAAGACATAGAAAATAAAATCTACTTATCCAAACCTCTGCTCCTCCATGCTTCAGTGGTCTAAGATCCTTACATCATCAAAACAATGCAGGGTCAATAGCCCTACATTATATGTGATAACGCTGAGGAACATTTCACTGCTGGAACGAGGGGGAGTCGAGGACCAGGTAAGATAAAGTGCAAAAACTCTCCCCAAGAAAAACTCTTACAGTGGGGTTTAATAATGCAAAAAAAATAAAATCATAATAAAAAAAGCCTACATGTTAGAAAGCAGGCTCCGTCAGTTATTTTTGGTGTAGTAGAATGGCAAGTAAAATATATTACTAGGTACATGAAGAAACAATAGAGGAAATACTCACAGGTAGGCTCATAGATGGGTAAGCTGGCAGTGTCATCGCCTTGAATAAGGAAAGAAAGGGACATGAATTATTATGTTGATCCTAGTTACAACTTGCATCTGTAGGATTTAGGTATGTATGATACTTACCCCTCCTTGTGGTGGGTAAGCAGGACCACCCATAAGAGCCTAAAAAACAAAAACAAAAAAAACATTTTTAAAAATTAAGCATATGCAAGATCATTTGATGTTTCTGCACTTAAAATGGAATTCCTAAACAGATTTACAGAACATTGTAATGTGGATGTTAGAATTAACTGTTACCAACTTTTTTTACTCTCCTAGAGAACCAACGCCATCATGTATTTGTTTTTGTTTCTACATGCAATTCTAATTTTACTCCCTCTTCTATTTAAAACCCAATTGAACTTTCAGTTTTAAAAATCGCTAAATATGTTTCAGGTGCACCAAAACAAAAAAACTGCTCAGCAATCAGTGGGGCATATCCTCAGCTATGTTTTGTGGCAGGCTGTAGCAGCAACATGGGGCACGCTGCCTCCTGCCACACTGCACCCAGGGCACCTGTTCCTCCCGCCCCCCCCACCCCTCTTTTATTGGCCCTGTTTGTAGCCCCTGGTCCACAGTGCTACTCTGTCTGCCAGCAGGGACTGTGCTGCTATCACAGATACTGCCCTGCACTTCCTCTTCTCCTCTCAAGCTGTTAAGGACAGGAGCAGCTGGGGTCAGAGAGAAACGAGAAACAGCGCACTGAAAAGCTGCAGGACTGTATCAAGCCACATAGAGAGCTGGAGGAAAGTCCCATCCACCACCTGAGATTACAGAGAGGAAAAGGAAATTGAGCTGCTGTTGATTGTGGGAAGAACCGAGCCTGCTGGTGCAACTATGACCTGTGGGAAATTGAGTCCCCAGACAGACCGAGCCAGTGTTTTAGATTAGAAGAGGGACTACATATCCTAGCATTATCAGAGCTCTGTGGAGAGGAAAGAGAAGGTCTGTTCCTGGGCTTGAGGTAGATGTGGTGGGGACTTTGGGTGAGACTGACTGTCCTGCAGTTTGTTAGCAAGACATTTTTCCACCGTATCAGGGACACAAAGAGGTGGAGTAGCAGACACCTCTTGGTACATGAGCATGCCACTGTCTCGGACGAGTGCTGCTGCCGGATTGTTGGGGGAGAACGCCAACTGAGTTTGCTGACCTGACAAAAGAAAAAAAAAAAAAGAAGGGGGAGAACAAATTTCACTTCAGGAGTTGGTGAGAGGCTGCTGGCCAAACCCTACTGCATCCTATTAAAGAGGAACAGTATTTTTTGCTTGGGATACAGTGCAGTTGCCTAAACCTAGGTTAGGAGAAACTTATCTTGATCTGGGCCCCAATATGCTAGCCCTCAGGGACTGGGTTTAATACAGACTGTTATTTCGGCAGAACCATCTCCAGTATAGGGCTTAGGGGTCATCCTCTGGACCATTGGATCATTATCACCGCTATATCCTATTTGCTACTGTACGTATAATTATTTGTTTACCAACTGTATACCATATTTGCCACTGTTTTATATATTTGTTTGAGTGGTTGTTGCCTTTTCCATTTCTCTAGTTGCTGCATGTATGTATGTTGTCACAAAACAATTCCCCTCTTTAGCCCGGGTGTGTCAGAATGTGTGATGCTGCTTACAGAATCATGGGCTCTGGGAAGAGGGGACAAGAGAAAATAGCGGCGCCTTGTGAGGCAAGCACAACATAATCATATAAGAAGGCTTTCTAATACATTAGCAGGCTTTGATAAGATTTTGTCCATTAAGCAGATTTCTTTCACATGTACATCTCAAAAGATAATTTACGTCTATCTCCAGTTGTGCTTAACATGGACCAGTGCCCAGGGTTTATGTCAGCATATGCAAGTATGCATTGAATATTTGCACATTATGATAGACTTACCTCTCAGAGCTCCTCCCATAGCACTTTGAGTGCCATGATCTCCATCGTCGCTCTGTTCCGACTGAACCTGAGCATTTTTCGACCATCTTAATTTGCCAGTCAGGGATGACATATTTCCTAGGCATGTGCATAGTTTTCAGCTATTAAAAAAAGGGTCCATGGGGATATTCAGAGGCCCACATTTATTTTTTTTCTTGGTAGTCCACCTCCCAGCTGGACTCCAATCCCTAATCATTATATTCCTCCACTAGTCATATTTTCTCCTTATCAGCATACATCGGGTAAAATAAGTATTGAACATGTCACTATTTTTCTAGGTAAATTTATTTCTAAAAGGTGCTATTGACATGAAATTTTCACCATCTGTAAAAACCCATGCAATCCATAAATACAAAGAAACCAAAACAAATACGTTTAGAAATTAAGTTATGTGTAATAAAATGGAATGACACAGGGAAAACATATTGAAAACATGAAGAAAGGGAGGTGCCAAAAGGCATGGAAATTAAAGACACCAGCTGAAATCTATCAGTAATTAGAAAGCAATTCTGCCCTTTGTCAGTGCAAAGTAATATCAGCTGATTCAATCTCAACCGATGGCCTATAAAAAGGTGTCTCATTACCAAGGTGTCACACAAGGACCATCTCATGATAAGAAGAGAGCTCATTGCTTTTACCCAAGACCTTGGCAACTTTATTGCTGCAAAATATACTGATGGCATTATATGCAGAAAGATTTCTAAACTTCTGGATGTCCTAGTGAGCACTGTTGGGGCCATAATCCGGAAGTGGAAAGCAAATAATTTCATCATAAACCAGCCACGACCAGGTGCTCCTCGCAATATTTCGGACAGAGGAGTGAAAAGATTTATCAGAAGAGCTGTCCAAGAGCCCAGGACCACTTGTGGAAAGCTTCAGAAAGACCTAAATTAGCAGGTACAATTGTTCTAAAGAAAACAATAAGTAATGCACTCAACTGCCATGGCCTGTATGCACCCTCACCATGCAAGACTCCATTGCTAAAGAAAAAGCATGTTGAAGCACGTTTAAAGTTTGCTGCACAACATTTAGACAAGGCTGCAAAATACTGGGAGAATGTAGTCTGGTCAGATGAGACAAAAATATAACTCTTCACATGCCATAATACACACCATGTTTGGAGGTCAACACCTACCAACAGTGAAGTTTGGAGGTGGGATCATCATGGTGTGGGGCTGTTGAAGGAAGGATGAATAGAAAAATGTACCAGGACATTCTTGATATAAATCTGCTGCCATCTACCAGAATGATGAAGATGAAACGAGGGTGGACATTTTAGTAATGGGCCATACACACTATAAGATTTTCTGAAGAAATTTTCCTTTAAACTTACCAAAACCATATAATATGAGGTCAAACCTAAACACTTTCAATTTGTATGCAATCTGGCAGGCACTTGCACTACAAAGAAAAGGTAAATCTGAAGGAAATCTAACCACAAAAGTTGGATAGTGTGTATCCAGCTTAAGACAACGATCCCAAACACAAAGCCAAAGGAAATCTCAATTGGTTTGAAAGAAAGAAACTAAAAGGGCCCAGCCAATCACTTGACTTTAATCCAATAGAAAATATATGGAAAGAACTAAAGATCAGAGTTCATAGAAGAGGCCCACAGAACCTTCAGAATTAAGAATTTTTGTGTGGCAGAATGGGCCAAAATCACATGTGAGCAATGCATGTGACTGGTTTCGCCATACAGGAGGGGTCTTGAAGTGGTCATTACCAACGCAGGATTTTGTACAAAGTATTCAATGAATTTCAGTTAGCGTGTGTAATACTTTGTCTTTGTGTCATTCCATTTTATTACACATTAACTTAATTTCTGAACTCATTTGTTTTGGTTTCTTTGTATATATGGATCGCATGGGTTGTTAACCAACATGTGGCGAAAATATCATGTCAATAGCACTTTTAGAAATAGATTTACCTAGAAAAATGGTGACGTGTTCAATACTTAAATTTTGCCTGTTGCATTTCACCCTCCACCGGTTTTCCCTTTTAATGATTAACAAGCTTCAGATTACACACTCGCTTTAAACATGATTCTGCAGCTACAAAGTCAGATCTACCATAAGAGTGGTTGCAGTAATTGCTCATGGGCCCATAAAGCCGGATGTGGCCACCCTTCCTAATATTTGCGATAGGAAATCAGGAACTTCTATACTTCTATAATAAACAGCGCATACTCAGACTGGTCTGAGGTAGTAAGCGGGGTCCCCCAAGGCTCAGTCCTGGGACCAACCTTGTTCAACTTATTCATAAACAGCATTGAGGACGGGATCAGTAGTTCTATATCAGTTTTTGCAGATGACACAAAATTGGGCAGGGCAATAACTGCACAGCATGAAGCAGATATCCTACAGAATGACCTGGACAAAATTACAGAGTGGGCAACGACATGGCAAATGAGGTTTAATGTGGAGAAGTGTAAGGTTTTGCAATTGGGGACTAAAAACATAAAAGCACAATACACGTTAGGGGGGGAACCCTTGGGGGAATCAAAAATGGAGAAAGATCTGGGAGTCTTGGTAGATGATAGACTAGGCAATAGCATGCAATGTCAAGCGGTAGCTGCCAAAGCCAGCAGAATATTAGCATGCATAAAAAAAGGGATGTATTCCAGAGATAAGACTATAATCCTTCCACTTTATAAAACTCTGGTCCGACCACATCTGGAGTATTCTGTCCAGTTCTGGTCGCCAGTCCTCAGGAGGGATGTGTTGGAGCTGGAGAGAATCCAGAGAAGGGCAACTAAACTAATTAGGGGATTGGAGGACCTTAATTATGAAGAGCGTCTGCAATCGCTTGATTTATTCTCCCTCAAGAAGAGACGCCTGAGAGGGGACATGATAGCAATTTATAAATATCTCAATGGTGATCTCGGCATAGAAAAAAAGCTATTCAGTCAAAGGGATTGCATGAGGACTCGAGGGCATACAATGCGATTAGAGGAGAAGCGTTTTAACCTCTGGCAACGTGGGGGGTTCTTTACTGTTAGAGCTACAAGATTGTGGAATTCTCTACCACAAGAGGTGGTTTCTGCGGGAAGTATGGTGGCTTTCAAAAGACTCTTAGACGTACATCTCGAGGATCAGAACATTCAGGGGTATGTGAGATGATTACGGCCACACACACCTACAGAAGTTGAACTGGATGGACTATTGTCTTAATTCAACCTCGCCTACTATGTAACTATGTAATATACCTCCCATTTAATAGAGATGGCTCTGAGAAGTGTCATGGGTGTAAGAGTGCAGCGAGACCTCCGAACCAACATAAGCTCCAGTAGGTTGAAAAAGCAAGATATTAAATATCTCCCAATCAAAACATCTACATCCAATACAACACAGTGATTGAAATTTGGTATTACAGAAGCACTTAGCAACTTTTCAGCCAAGACTACTGTCCTGTCTTCCATTATTGGCTTGCTCCATTATTACTAGCGTCAATCTCCAGCATGTTCCTTCCGTATCCAATTATGAATCATCAGCATTTGACTTCACTTCCACCCATGCCCTCCATAGATAAGAACATTGGCTGCACATTCATTTCCTCCCTCCTTCAGTCATCATGAGTAATGGTCATCTATTTACTCACTGAATCACCTGTTTGTTCCTTTTTTGTGAACTATGTCTACATAAAAGAGGTCATTGTATTTTGAGAAAAAAAAGCATGATCTGTTCCTAGTCATCTTATGACCAGCAGTAGCAGAACTCACAATTGATCAGCAAGGTTATATATGCCAGGGTGAAATCAGCAGCATGCAGTGGGTAGAGCATGGCTCTACACTGCCAACAACTTAAAGTGGAACTAACCTCCCTCAATCAAAATGAACTTTTTCTTTGTCCTTTTTATTGCTAGCCTTAGTAAACAGATACGAGGATACAGTATATTTACTGGTTTTAAACATTTTTGGTTTTTACATTTCTTCAGCTGCTTCCTGGTATCTGGTGGAGACTTCATGGGCACTTTTTGAGGAGGGGTTTTCTCAGCCAAACATCCCTTGGCCTGGGATAAGGGCAGATGAATTCCAGGAAGTACATGCTACACAAATCATCTGCCCTTACTCAAGATGGCTGTGGCTAGAAATGCTGGGGTCAAACTGATTTCTCAAAAATAGATAAAAGCATGGAGATATGGATGAAGGGGTTTGCTTTGAATACCAAAAATTATATTGGGTTTTTGGTTTGTGGTGTTCGGATGCAGTTAAGTTTCTCTTTAACAAAAAGTAACATTTTAAACACATACGCACATATGAAGGAGTCGTGCAGATCTCACTAATAGAATAAAACATTTTAGTGAAGGCCTACTTTAGGGACCATGATACATTATCCTTTGTCATCTTCTATTATGCCCATTCTTCTACCCGTTTCATAGTATCCTCCAAGTATCACTACTTACCCCTCCTCCAACGGTGGTGATGGACTGGATAGTGACATCTCCAGCCACGTGTACACATTCTACCCGTTCCATAGGTATCCTGTGGCGGTATTCAAAGAATGGAGCTCCGTTCACATTAACCTACACACACACATACAAAAAAAGAGACAATTACCATGAAAGAGTGACTTGCCTTTGGAAATTGTATACCAGCCTGATAATTATGATCAAGTTCAGAACATGGTCAGCCATTGTATGACTTATGGTATGTGTGAGGTTTATTGTCCTGTCCTAATTGTTCCTACTTTTTTGGGGAATTGCTATTCACTAAATCCTACAAGTCAGTGGCCACCAGACACTTGAGCATTCTTTAAAGTAACAAAAAAAAAGGGGGGGGGGGAGATAGAGTTTCAAAAAGACAACCATTTGAAAATATCATGTAATAAATAAATATACAAAAGGAGCCCTGTCAGCTATTGGAAATTACATACATACTGTGTACGATTGTCCTAAGATAGAAAAACAGACATGTGAAAATATTTTTTTGCCTGATGGAATATGGCCTATTCCAGCTCTTGTCTTAAAAATTATCTTTGGTTTCAAAGGTGCAACCTTAAAATTGCCCATTCCCTCTACCTCTACCTTATGTCTATGTGTAGCCTTACTGATAAAGTTAGAAAGCAGTTCTTTAAAGTGTGCAGTGTAAAGTGACGTCACATTGTTAGTGCAGGTACCCTGCAGTGCCTCCATATCTCTGAAGTTATTGTCCAGAAATCCCTGGGAGCCATAAAACCCAGGTCCCTCTAATATGCTAATACTAACTAGGAAGATTCTGGTTGGTTCTGCCGCATTCCCACACCCCATGATTGGGCACTGAAGCTGCTCATAATACTGATGTGCCAGTTTGCAAACAGGGGTGAGACAGAAGGGGACGGAGCCAAGCCCTAATACCTAGAATAAGTCATGCTCTGTATATTAGAGAGCCCTGGATTTTGGGACTCTGGAAAGTAACAGAGGAGGTAAATGGGTAATTGGATTGAATGGTGACAGTGTGAGCCACATAGCAAAAAAATAAAGGCAACATTCTTTGTGTCAGTGAGGACCTCTACCTACAACAGACCTTCCTTATCCAAAACCCCCAATAGATTTTTATATGGTTCAAAGTGCATATGCAAAACTGTCTGTTTTTAAAAGTATTACCTTGCACTGATTTATATTTATACGGAGTTATTTGAACCTTTGGGTTCTACCAAGGGATTGGGGGGTTTTCGTTTAGCAAGGTAAAGCTGTTTGAGATTCTATCAGCCAATCATGTGCTAGCATGTAAGCAGGTGCTTATGGGGTACCAGTGAATGCATTTCTGCTGTTGTATTAATTGCACTGTGTAGCTATGCAGAAAGTCCAGGATGCCCAGGATGGGAAGGGGTTAACTGTCTCAGAGCTTTCCCGGGTTTTCATGGTTCCTTCCCTCTCTTATAAGCCACATAATTACCAGAGGAGGGCTCCTTGCTCTCTCTCTCCCTTCCACATGGAATTTCAGAGGAAGGACTGCTGCAGCATGTAGTCCTGCTGGAGCACGTGGCCTCCCTTCTGGGTCACCCTGCTAAGATTCTCCCAGGAATCAGAAATAGACTTGCATCTCTGGAAGGTATGATCTGGGCAGCCTGCATTAGATAGTGCGGGGCTCGGTTTCATGTGTGCGGTTGAACCGTGTTGCTGAATCTTCAGTAAATGATATCAACTGTTTCATGCCCAGCCTGAAGTTATTGCAAAGGGGTGCATGAGGGTCCATGGTGGATCAAAAGAACAGGGCCTGTCATAGGTGTGCACCCCAAAGATCAAACATGTGTGTGTGTTAGAGATATATATATATATATATATATATATAAAAATATATATGTATTATATGTATACACACACACACACACAGTCCTGCTGTGCACTAAGCGTGGACCTCATGCATGAAATGAATTAGCACCAATGCCCTCACTACTGGAATGTCTGTCTGTCTGTCTGTCTGTCTGTCTGTCCATCCTTCTCTTATGGCAGAGCTGGTCAGAGAGAGATCTTTCTCATCTCCCCATTGGCACACAGAGTGATAATGCTAATGAGCACAGGGCGATTAGGGTATCCCCAGGCACATCTGACACACCCCATGTGCACAGCTATGGGGCCTGTAAGTACACGGGGTGAAGAGAAAGGAATAGAAGGCCACCACAAAGGGTTAACTCAGCGAAGGAGCTGGCGGGAAGTGTGTAGTTGCTACAGGCAACCATAGACGGGTGGAAATCTACAGCAACCAGACAGCGAGGAGTGGTACTAGGCATGGGTTGCAGGTCCTCCGGCAGTGAGGGGATTGGTGCTAATTAATTGCATGCATGAGGTCCACGCTTAGTGCATAGCAGGACCCCATTCTGTCACTGGGAGTGAGGTAGCAGAGTGGACTGGTGGAGTGGGACACGGGCTCAGCGGTGTCCCTCTTAAAATACTGCATTTGGAAGACAAGGTGTACAGTGTCACAGGAGAAGAGTATCTTGCAACAAAGGGCCTCAAATTGAATGTGTTACAGTGCAAGATGGACAGCTCAATTTTATTGTTGATCTTCGCATGACCACGGCCCGGCCTGGCCCTGGGCTCTAGTGAGCGTGTCCACAGAGTAGTCCCCACCTGCAGACTCCGCCCACAAGCATCAATTCCTGGCTTTTAAACTTTTTTTTTTTTAAATATGTGAATGGGTATTCAGAGAGAACACAGGTTTGACTTTTTTAAGGTAAGTGAACAGCCTTTACAGCTTTATAAAGTGAACTACAAGCCTATTTGGATATTTGGAACTGAAGGTGAGACAAAATCCTCCAGAAGGGCCAAAGGAGGAAAAAAAAAATTCTATATTGGAAAAAGTTTTTTTTTTTATTAGTATTTATCCTCACTTCCTGTCCCAAAAACATAACAAAGATAGCATTTTGAAAGTCACAGAAGCCCTTTTCAAATCCATCCAAAATATTTTTAAAAAAGCTTGTAGTTGGACTTTAGGTACACATTGCCTTCATACAGTAGAGGAAGGTTATACGGATTTTCTTACCTGGAAGCTTCCAGGGTTGACCAAAATGGCCATCTCAAAATGATGCCCTTTGCGGAAAGGGATGTTATCATTCCTTCTCTCCTCGCCCCCCCAGGAACCGCCCTGGAAGGAGTTACAAACGACATGGTCCCTCCCTTCGAAGCGGGGATTAAAATGGAAGGCAATGTCTGTGCCGTCATACTGGCCACAAGCCATGTTGACTGCGAAACTGAAATAGAAACAAAGCAAAAAAGAAAGAGTAATTCACAGGTTTCAAACACTGAAAACATCCACCAATTCCTCTAGTTCAAAATCAGAAAGGAAGGCGAGTATGGAAAGGACTGCGTTACAATGCAGCGGGGTAGACAGGATGGTAAATAACTGGCTACGTGTAAATTATGGCCACAGTCAAACTGCCAACATCTGACATGTATGTGTACCCTTCCAACTGCCATTCCACAGTAGCTGGAGAATTTATATTAGCAAACATAAATGTAACATGATCCTCCATTACCAGCTACATTTGGGGTTACATAAAAGGGAACTTGTAAAGAAGAGTGCGTTTCGGGTGGAGGAACTTGACTGGCCTGCACAGAGTCCTGACCTCAACCTGATAGAACATCTTTGGGATGAATTAGAGTGGAGACTTCGAGCCAGGCCTTCTCGTCCAACATCAGTGCCTGACCTCACAAATGCGCTTCTGGAAGAATAGTCAAACATTCCCATAGACACACTCCTAAACCTTGTGGACAACCTTCCTAGAAGAGTTAAAGCTGTTATAGGGTGGGCCAACTCCATATTAAACCCTATGGACCAAGACTGGGATGCCATTAAACTTCATGTGTGTGTGTAAAGGCAGGCATCCCAACACTTTTGGTAATATAGTGTATGCTGGTAATTCTACACTTTTTTAAAAAAATAAATTCTTTATTTTGAAGAAAACGGTAGAAAACGGTAGTACAATACAAAGATGAACAAATCGGTCAAAGCACATATCCTAAATCTCAGAGTTACGTATTACCAAGACCATTCGTTAAAGTGGAGCAAGAGTATATATTGCAAGGAGCAGAAGTGTTCTAAACTATTATCTGAACCTGGATACTCAGGCTGATAGAATGTTTGGTACAGACTCTGTACCAAACATTCTATCAGCCTGAGTATCCAGGTTCAGTTAATAGTTTAGAACCATAGGCGTGCACAGAGGTTGTGCCAGGTATGCCTGGGCACACCCTAATCACTAAGTGCAGTGCCTATTCCCACTGCCTCCCCCATGTTGCCCCCCCCCCCTCCCCACAGTGCTGCTGGCTTCCCTCCTCTCCGTCCAGCAGTTTCAGAGGATGTTTCATGTTGGGGAGTGGGGGAAGGGGCTAGTAGTAAATATGTAATTTACCAGCACCTTCCTTTTATAAATGACCACCGTGAATATACTCACTCACTGTGTTCATTCATAACTGAAGCATAGTAAACTGTTTACTATGCTTCAGTTTGTGAGTGCAGAGGAAGCCGCTCAACACAGAGCATTTCCCATTTATTTACTGTCCCATGCAGCCGAGGCTGCAGTGAATGTGTGTTTGAGCTTTGGGGTGCGCACCCTAATGCAATAGGCTGCGCACACCTATGGTACAGACAAAACAAGTCTGAAAACTTCTGGTAGAGGTGGTCAGTCAGATAACAGAGATCCTGGGAGTTTGTTTTTATTGAAGAAAGTTGGACGTTTCCTATGTCTCCTAACACATGTGCAAGGGCAGGGGGTTACCTTATTGACCATTCTGTTGCAGGTTCTACATTACATTTTGCAGTATTCTATTCCCCAGCTTCAGCAAAGTATAATAGTTGGGGTCTGAGCTTTAAAATCCCTTCTAAATTTTTACTGCTAACAATTTGGTTCATTGTGTATACAGTAAACGCAGAGCACCCCATTGAAATACTGTTACTGTACAGATTCTGCTGGGGAGGTCTGTAATATGGTTAATATTTAACCAGAAACACCAATAAACTATAATAAAAAATTTTTATAACCCAGCCTAGTGAGATCAGCAACATTATGCTCACATCATGTC